>NC_046618.1:3458012-3780015 GCF_900324465.2 Anabas testudineus
TTAAAGTCTCAAACAACTGTAATTATTTTAGCTACATTCTTCACACCACACTGTTGCACACCAGTATTTTATACCCTTTCTGTGTTGTCCACAAGGCTCTGGCTGATGAGAATGAATATGTCAGAGACACAGCACTGCGAGCAGGACAGCGAATCATCAGCATGTATGCTGAGACCGCCATCGCACTGCTGCTTCCTGAACTGGAACAAGGCCTGTTTGATGACCTGTGGAGAATTAGGTTAGATTTAAATATGATGCAACATATAGTGAATTTGAATAAATATCACTGTTCTATTGCCTAATTGTGGGTCTGTGCTGTTGTTGGTCTGCAGGTTCAGCTCTGTGCAACTGCTTGGAGATCTGCTGTTCCATATCTCTGGAGTAACAGGAAAGATGACCACAGAGACTGCTTCTGAGGATGATAACTTTGGAACAGCTGCATCTAATAAAGTATGAATACATTTCCAATATTTTATAAAACTATTTTTAATTGTATATTTTAGTATTTAAAAAAAAAAAACATTTGTCTTTTTGTATGTTATATTGTTATTGGAAAGTCTTCATTCATCAGGTATTGACCTTTGACCTTCCTTGTCTCAGGCTATCATTTCTGCTCTGGGTGCTGAGAGGCGTAACCGCGTCCTCTCTGGCCTCTACATGGGCCGTTCAGACACCCAGCTAGTTGTTCGGCAGGCTTCCCTCCATGTGTGGAAAATTGTGGTGTCCAACACCCCCAGAACTCTTCGAGAGATACTCCCAACTCTTTTCTCTCTCCTGCTGGGCTTCCTGGCTTCCACCTGGCCTGACAAGAGAACGGTATTGCTCCAAAACCTCATAACTCACTCAAGTATCCTCACAGGGCTGGTGTACTGACATGTTCATGTGCTTTCAGATTGCTGCTCGGACACTGGGTGACCTGGTGAGGAAGCTGGGAGAGAAGATTCTGCCCGAAATCATTCCCATTTTGGAAGAGGGGCTGCGCTCTGACAAGAGTGATGAGAGACAAGGTGTCTGCATCGGCCTGAGTGAGATCATGAAGTCCACCAGCAAAGACGCGGTGAGTCACACAGATGCTGTATTGCTCATATTTCTTTGCCACTTTACAGATTTGTAGCATCATAGTGAGGTTGAAAAAGATTACATTATATTTGCCCACAGTAAGAGAGACACTAATGGAAATGGTGTATTCAAAGCTACGATCCTGCATGTAATCAAATTGGTTTAAACAAGGATTTCTACCTGGAATTTATGCCTCTGGCTTTCAAATGCTCTTGGATTGTCCACTCCATGATGCCATTAATCAGCGCACTTTATAGTAATCCCAGTACCTTGTAGTGAGAATAACTCAGAATGTGCTGCCCTCTATGAAGAGATACAAGAAATACAACATAGCCCCTTAAGAAGCAAAAATACAGTTAATGTGTTAAACTAGGGCGTTTGCACTAACAAAACTCACGTCATTCTTTGTTGTTATTGATGTAATTTTTTTAGTTTTCACAAGGTGTTTATTCAGTCAAAGCGTTTTACAGTTAAAATATGTTGATCAGTATCATAGTGTAGTCAAATTGCACCTTATGTTACATATCAACAATAAAGTTCAAACAGTGCAAATTAGTGAAACCTACCTTAATAAAATTCATTAATATTTATTGTCTCCAAAAACATTTTATATCTAGACTTTTGACTTGTCTAAGAAAACCCAGTCTTGAAGAGTTCCACAAACCACCAGGTGTCACTGTGGTTGTTTTGTTTGAGGCCAAGAAGCTTTTTTTTGGCACAAATGAAATGAAAGTCCCAGTGCTTCAAAAACCTTAATCTGCCCATCATCATTCAAACCAAAACCCAGTACTATTTAGATTTAAAAACAAAAAAAAATACCTTGTGCATTATATCAAAATCACAAATCATTGCTGGATTTACAGTTCACATAGCAGATAGCAGAAGTGTGTCTCTACTGTCACAGTTGAATAAAGACAAAATGCCAAAACGTAAGTAGCTGTTTTACCTATTTTTCCTCATTATTCAAAAAAGTTAGGAAGAAATAATAATACAAAAAAACATTTTAGGATTTGTCCAGAAGTCTGAACTGTTATAGACATGTAGTATTATAAACATGATGGTGTGCTGCAGGTGCTTGTCTTCTCTGAGTCGCTGGTCCCTACAGTGCGGAAGGCTCTGTGTGACCCTCTGGAGGAGGTTCGAGAGGCTGCAGCCAAAACCTTTGAGCAGCTCCATGCAACTATTGGCCACCAGGCACTGGATGACATCCTGCCCACCCTGCTCAAACAGCTGGTAAGAGAACAGAGTGTATAATCCAGATGTTTTTTTTGTTTTTTTATTGCTGTTGTTTTTTTTTTACTTAGCCTTTGATATGCTGAATGTGTTTTTCCAGGATGATGAGGAGACAGCTGAGTTTGCTTTGGATGGTCTGAAGCAAGTCATGGCAGTCAAGAGTCGCTCTGTGCTGCCTTACTTGGTTCCAAAGGTACTGTCACAGTTAGATGTTTTTTTTCTGGACATTTGTTGGCTTCTTATTATGTCTGCCTAAACATTTGACTAAATGGTCTGGTTTTACCAGCTGACTTGCTCCTCCTGTGAACATCCGGGTACTGGCCTTCCTGTCTGCTGTGGCGGGAGACGCTCTGACACGCCACTTAGGGGTCATCCTGCCTGCCCTGCTCTCCTCCCTAAAAGAAAAGCTGGGAACAGAAGATGAAGCACCGGTAACACTGATATTCATGAGCCGTAATGGTTTTTGCTCTCTGTTGTGCTAGAACAAGAGGATCTATACTTTTTTTTTTTTTTAAATACTTCCTAAAAACCAGTTTCACTTTTATTCAGGAGTTGTGCAGCTGCCAAACAGTGATCCTTTCAGTGGAAGATGAAGTAGGGCAACGTATCATCATAGAGGACCTGCTAGAGGCCACACGGGGCACTGACCCAGGTCTCAGGCAGGCCGCTGTCACCATCCTCAATGCCTACTTTGCTCGTACACGTCTGGACTACAGTTCCCATACACGTACCCTGCTGTCAGGCCTTATCCGCCTTCTCAATGACTCCAACCCAGAAGTCTTGTCTCAGAGCTGGGACACCATCAACTCCATTACTAAGGTGTGTTGAAAAAGAAAGTAATTGGACACAAATTTGTCTTTGTGGTGATATGGAGATGTTTAGTCTTTGCAAAGAAACAGTAACTCCTTCAATATTTATATGTTTCATCTTAACAAAAAGTTTTTATTGTACCATAGAAACTGGATGCAAGCAGCCAGCTGGCTCTAATCGATGACCTGCATCGAGACATTAAATCAGCAGCTGCAGACGTGAAGGGTCAGCACCTGCCTGGTTTTTGTCTGCCCAAGAAGGTAGGAAGGCTCCCAATGACACAATAAAACTTGAGACCTTATTACATCATGATCATCCTTTTACCTCATCTGTTTGTCTCCCTGAGCAGCTCCATTGTCACAGGAAAATTTGTATCTGACACAACCATGGGCAAGATTCTGGTTCCCATATGTCACAAATGTGATTATAATTGTGTCTACCAAAGAGGCCGGTCATATAGACAGTTGGTAGTTCTATTTCCATTTGACAGCTAAGTTAGCATAGTTGTTGAGGTTAATATATTTAACTTTACTCCACTCTGAGTATCTACTGGTAATGATATTGCACCACAGGGATGCTCAAATGTACCTCAATGTTTTGATCTCAATGCCTCCAGTTTACCCAATGTTGATTCGGTAACCATATTAAATAAGCAGGTTTACATAATTGAACAAGAAAAACTATACAGTGGAAGCTCAAACAGCATTAACCTGCTATGAACCCCTGTTAGTACACTGAAACAGCTGACTACAAAAAGTACTACAAAACTCAAAGAGACAACACTCTTGGAATGGAAAGGATGTTAGAAAGGTTGGAAACTTGAGACATGACTCAAGTGTCGTTCCAAAAAGATAACTCAGACTTGCATTTTACAGAATTGTGAGCATATCTGTAATCCACACCCTCTAGACTGTCAAAGTCAGTCCCCAGGAGCCATGTTTTAATTCCCAGCTTCACAAATATGGGGATTTGTGATCTGTTCTCTGGTTTAGAGTACTTTATCAATTCAGTATGTCTCAACTGACCGTTGTGTGCTGGAATTTATAATAAGCTTTAATTAAGCAGTCAGTCTTTGTGTTCTCAGGGAGTGACCTGCATCCTGCCTGTCCTGAGGGAGGGTGTCCTCACTGGTAGCCCTGAACAGAAAGAAGAGGCAGCTAAAGCTTTAGGAGGGGTCATCAAGCTGACTTCACCTGAGGCACTACGGCCCTCTGTCATCAACATCACTGGACCTCTTATTCGTATCTTGGGAGACCGTTTTGCCTGGACTGTGAAGACTGCTCTGCTGGAGACACTCACCCTGCTGCTGGCAAAGGTCTGCATCTTCATCTGCTGATGCCACACCAGAAGACATATACTGTTGAATACAAGCATATTTCTTCATTTAGAGACCCTGTGACACAATGGCTCCAACCTTGTTATTGTATTCCTCCTCCAGGTGGGCATCGCCTTGAAGCCCTTCCTGCCTCAGCTGCAGACCACCTTCCTGAAAGCTCTGCAGGACTCGAGCCGTGCAGTGAGGCTGAGGGCTGCTGAAGCTCTGGGCCAACTGGTTTCAATCCACACCAAAGTGGACCCGCTCTTCACTGAGCAGCTCTCTGCCATCCGCAACGCTGAGGACTCTGGAGTGCGGTGGGTGCTCTTACAGTAGACCTTATATTGAATATTATTTAGATTTCTATTAGACCTATTAGACAACCTTTAGAATATTATTCTAGAGGTTGTATGCTTTAAGTAACTACTCAGTGGGAAAAAACAGTTGGTTAAGTGGAAATGTGGTTGGTTGGTGTAAAGACAGCCACAAGCAAAAAACATAGAAACACCTTAGAAACTAGCATGCCACCAAAACAACATGTAAAAAATAATCTGTGCGATTTAACTGTTGTCCCAAAGTGTTTCTAACTAGAGTCTGTCATTATGACATAATATATCCACCAGAGAGCATCAACACATTCATTTTTCAGCCATGCCCCTTAGTGTAAATACTGGCGTGGGTCACAGTTCTTCATTAGAATCGTGTTTGCTTGTGTTATGTTTTAAAAGGTCACATATGAAATTTAGTATCTGCCTCAAACATCCAGTACTTGTCAGGCTACATCCTCAACATGGGGAAATGTTCAGTAGCATGGAATTCACGTTTGTTTGTTTTTTGTTTTCTTTTTCTATTGACTTAATAACTGATGTTAAGTTGTTTCATTTGTTTTGTAAACAGTTGTCATTCTCATGCCTGTGTTGTACGTCTCCTCTTTACAGTGAGACTATGCTCCAAGCCTTAAGGTTTGTTATCCAAGGGGCTGGGTCTAAGGTGGACCTAACCATCCGCAAGAACATCAGCACCACATTACTAAGCATGCTGGGACATGATGAGGTATGACAGAAGGAGCGATGTTTAGAGCTCCGTAGAGCTGACTTTTTTTTTTCTTCTTCTTCTATTTTTTTCATTTCTTTGGCAACACACTATTTTTCCAGCTCACGGCTACTGAATACACTAAGCAGTTACCAATGAAATGAAGTATAAGCCCTGAGAATAGATTTCACAGACTTCAGTAGTGTAGTTTCCTCTGTGATCACAGTAAAAAACGGAAGTCAGGCACAAAGGATGTGGTTTTCTAAAAAGGTGGTTTTGAGCCTCCATGTTTGAGAATCGGTGACGCTCAACCTGTCTGTGTCTGGTTGTCTGGTTGATTGGTGTGTGTGTGTGTGTGTGTGTGTGTGCGTGTTTGTGTGCATGTAGGATGCAACTCGAATGGCTTCAGCAGGCTGTGTTGGTGAGCTGTGTGCCTTCCTGTCAGAGGAGGAGCTGAGGAGTGTGTTACTTCAACACATTTTAGGTTGGTATTTATATGCTGTTTATCATCACTTTCAGATCTTTGAATACAACCAATAATGTGTGTGCTCAGTGTTGGTTTAACAAATTTAACAAAAAAATCCTCACTCACCTCCTATTAAAACTGTCACAGTGTTTAAACTGAAATTTTGAAGGTGACTGACAAATGTGTGATTATGCTTAGTTTAGTATAACAAGTATTTCCACATCTTTTTTTGTCAACATCAGGATAGGAAAATTTCTCAGGTTACATTTGTCCACCTAAAGGTTTGACTTTACCTGTGTGGGTGTGTGTTTGTATATCATTTGTATATATCATTGCATATCATTGTGAGGACCAGCAGAATTTTTAACAACTGGACTGAGGACAGCTGTTCCTCACAATGAGAAGGGTTTTTAAAGAGCAATTTTGGGGTTAAGACTAGGTGTTAGTGTTAGAATTAGGTATTGGTTAGGGTAAGGTTTACTGTGATGGTTAGGAAAGGCAGAACATGTGATGAATTAAAAATTAATACAAAGTAGATTAGCCTGGCCTACGCGACAGTAGGGGGCTAGGGAATTAATAATGTTAATGAGTGTCCTCACGCTGACTGCCACACAAACGTGTGTGTGTGTGTGTATGTGTGTGTGTGTGTGTGTGTGTGTGTGTGTGTGTGTGTGTGTGTGTGTGTGTGTGTGTGTGTGTGTGTGTGTGAATGTGTGAATGTGTGTGTGTATGTGTGTGTGAATGTGTGTGTGAATGTGTGTGTGAATGTGAGTGTGAGTGACTGAGCGTGTTTTTCTGATGTACATCACAAAGCATGAGGTAATAAAACAGCACTTGTGTTTTCTCTGCCTTTAGCGGACGTGTCTGGTGTGGACTGGATGGTGCGTCATGGTCGTAGCTTGGCCCTCGCCATAGCTGTCAAGTCTGCTCCTGAGAAACTGTGTGGGAAGGAATACTGTGATACTGTGACAGAAACCATTTTGGCCAATGCCACTGCTGACAGGGTGAGGAGCGAGCTTGTGTGTGACCCTTTGTTCTTTGACTCTACATTTCCCTTTAAGAGTTGTCTTTAAGTTTTGTTTCATTTTTATTTTGTTTTTGACAAAGAGATTTTGCTGAGAGCTACATGCTGTAATCATTTCTTGGCTATAGTCTAGCTATCAGCGCATAATGTTGCTTGGCAACCAGCAGATTCTCCAGGGAGTTACTGCTCCAAGACAAGAAATCTGACAGCTCATAACCCACAACAAAATGTACAAACAATATGTAACATTATAATAAGTGAGCTATAGAGGGCCTGGCTGGCAGATTTTTATTTTCAAAAATCTTTTCAGTCTGGACGTAAGATGACGTAAACCGTCTGCCTGGATCTAAATTCATGTATACAGACACAAATGTTGTATCAAGGTTCTTATTTATTGTTCATTGTACACAGTCATTCTCCTGCACATTGTACGAAACAATATACTATTCAAGTTTGAAAAAAACATTTAAAAACTTTTTTTTTCTTCTAAACTGCAACCACATACATATATGTGTAACGCAGGTAGTAAAATCTATGTGCATATGTCCTCTACTGTTCACTTACACTGTAAGTCAATCCTGCATCCTGTAAATGTATCGACACTTCTCATTATTCTGCTCCTCTTCCAGATTCCCATCGCCACCAGCGGAATCAGAGCAATGGGCTACCTGATGAGACATCATCTGAGAACACAGGGAGGCGGTAGCATTTCCCAGCGCATCATCACACAGTTTGTCAAGGTAAAGCAGGGGCCATTTCAATAAACTTATAAAGGCAGGGTTGACTTCCCTTTTCTATACACTATGTGTACCAGCGAGGAAGTGAGTGGCAGCACATCATTAAAAGGTTCCGCACACTTGGTTCTGGCTCTGATTCAAAACATACAGTGCTGGAAATTACTTTAGTTACAATTTGAATTTTTTAATTTTTGTTATGTGCACTGAACATTCAGTTTTCATTGATTGTTTGCTGTAACCACTTGTCAATGAATGATCCCAGGTATGAAAAATGAAATGAAAGCTGCACTAATCCTTTCTGTTATATTAGAAAATCGGATCAAAGATGACAAATAATTATCAAAGTGTCAAGTGTTTTACCATCTTTCTGCTCATCGCTTTTGGTTTTGGTTCACTGTCACCACTCTCTTTAAAAGCTTGGATAAACCCGTTGTAAGACATCTGCCCAGCACCAAACATTCATTAACGTTATTTACCTCCAGCTGCTGAGGCACAATACAATCCATTCAGCTGACTTTTTAAAACCTTGCATATATAATACCAGTTGTAAAGTAATAATTAAAAGGTGTTTAGTTCTCATGGTGAGAGCTAAAATCAGACTGACTAATATCAACACAGTAGATGTGAAGCTATAGGAGGATATCTAAAAAGATTAATACTGTGACGAGTAACTGTGTAATAGCTGGAGGTTTTTGTGTTGTGACCACACAGTGTCTTCAGAACCAGTCCAGTGACATCAGACTGGTGTCAGAGCGGGTGCTCTGGTGGGTGTTCAAAGACCCAGCTACACCCTCAATGGAGGAGAATCTCATCAAGCCCGTGTTAAAGAGTCTGCTGGACAACACAAAGGATAAGAACACCACCGTCAGAGCCCAGAGCGAGCACACCATTGTCAACCTGCTACGACTCCGTCAGGGAGAGGAAACCCTGCAGGTCAGTGTACACACTGGCTCTAATATCATCAACATATGCAAGTGATGTGCACCAGAAAAACAGCTGTAATTTTTACTTTTCTGCAATTCAGGCTATGACTGCCATTCTGGACTCTGCAAGTAACGACCTCCTGTCAGAGTGTCACCGCCGATCTTTGAAGAAAATCGCCAGCCTGCCAGACTCCAATGAAGAGATAGATGACACCATCCTAACATGATGGAGCAGGACTGAGCAGCAATATGACACCTGCAGAAATCATGTGAAACAAATCTCGACAGTATGAAAACCCCAGACACACTCATCACATATGCTCACACTGGCCAACATGGACCAAGACTGGGATGGGAAATGCTTCAACTGTTTCCCTTCATATTCCCCAACATCTTTGTTTTTTTTTCCCCTTTCTCACTCTGCATCATTGTTTTAGCGGCCAATTTCGACCTTTTATTTTATCTCCCAGCGCGCAGGTTATTCTCCTGTACTGAATTACATTAGAAACACCTGAGGCCAAATCTTTTGTGATATTTCAGTCTTACTTATTTTACCAAAATAATTTCAGACATTACTGTAATGAAGTGACACGCCTATCTTTTATTTGGACTTTGTGTGAGAGTTGTTTGGGGGACAACCTCTTGTAAGCATAAACGTACGGTTGTAAAAAGGCAATACAAAAATAAAAAAAATCTTGATTTCATAATGTACCAAGTAAAATGTTGAAAAGCTGTTTTCTTTGTTGGGGGGGACTTAAATCACACTTTACTCTAACTGGACATGTTTCTGCACAGTGTCAGGGCATTGGCAACTGCTATTATTGCTCACCAGTCTACAGTCATCAACTCATAATAAAGAAAAAACATGTTGCACATGTATTAAAAATCTGACTCGGATCAGATCAAAATCCTGTCCCTCTGATTCCAAATTCTTATCAGGTTCATCCTGTTGGTTTTAAATAGTCTTGACAGTCTCACACTTCAGTGTCTTCACTGCTGAAGACGTTTAGAACCACCAGACTCTTCCCGGGATGAGCCTTTCAGCCAAACAGAGTAAGCAGACAAAAAGGGTCTTGACCAGGAACTCGCAGGTTGCTGCCACAGCTTCAAGTCCTCTGTAGAGATGGAAAAACCTCTTAGATTGGATGTCCATGGTTAGACTGAGGCTTGTGTGTGTGTGTGTGTGTGTCTGTGTGTGTGTGTGTGTGTGTGTGTGTGTGTGTGTGTGTGTGTGTGTGTGTGTGTGGAACCCCTTGAAAGGAGAGACCTGAAGATGGTGTCTTGGCAGGTTGGATAAAGCTTGAGAGAATGTGTCAGGAAGCTGAAGAACTGTTGTAAAGGGGATCCACAGTTAAGATCCCACAATAATTCTTCAAAGACCCTTAATTGCAATCAGAGAGTCACATTTTCCAATTAATAATGTGTTCACTTAGTAATTATGGGTTATTGCAGATAGACTGATATAGAACCTACAACACAATAAATAAGTGGGAATACTTTCTGAGGTCATCTTATATACAGATAAACAAACCATAACTGAGAGGAAACTGTAGCTGAAAATTCTCCATTAGAATTATTAGTAACTATTTTCTATTTGCCGTTAATCTGATTAGTGTAAACTGACGACTGGAGTGTATTTACCACCGGTGAGTTATCAGTTCAGACACGTTGGTGTCTGTGTTGTAGATCTCATTATTTTTAAGGAAACGTGAAGGACCCAGCCATTTCTTGGCTCGTCCTGTCCATGTGAATCAACAGTAGTGTTTGAGTCTGCTGTTCATCAATGGGATGGTTCGGCTGCGCCGGTGCAGCCGGAGCCTGCGCAGTGAGGCCGGGTCAGAGTTGGGTGCAGCTCCACCAGAGAAGGAAGCGGAGTTTCCGGCTGTTTGCAACGGAGGGAGAGGATTGCTGACGCCGCGAAACCCCGAGAAAAACGCCGCCGGCTCGGGGGGCTAGCAGTTTCTAGCATTTGTAGTGGTCCTTTCATTTTGGGGGAATCTGGGTGCTGGTTGATTTTCACAAGCCGAGGGGATCAGACAGTGAACCAAGCAAAGAAGCGGCACAAGGCGGGGGTGAGCCACCAGCTACCGGCATGGCCAGGGACTACGATTACCTCTTCAAGCTGCTCATCATCGGTGACAGTGGTAAGCCGATCCCGGGGATGCTACACGGGAAGTGGGCCTTGTCGTGTTTTTATTTTTTACAGGGAGAGAAAGAGAAATGTTGCTCGGGGTGTGCTGTGCACTTCTCTGGCTCAGTCGCAGCTTCTATTCACTTTTATTTAATGCATGGACATAATTTAAAATGTATAAATCCGCCATATTTTTGTGGCGGTGACAGGGCGGAGGTTATGTGTGTCCGGGCTGGGTATGTCAGCCGATCAGGCCGGATATCACCTCCAGATCTTCGGGGGAAACGCACAGCAACCATAATAACCGTACAGAGCTCCACATACTTCTCTAATTTGGCGTCCGGTATCTGTTTGTGTCTGCTAGCTGGAAGTTGGGCTACATTAAACTTGGAGGTTGCTTGTGCAGCTAGCGGTAACTCGAGGCTAACGTTAGCACGGCTGAGAGGCTAATATTTGGAAATGTTGGGGGCAGTCTACACGAGCTAAAAATAGCTTTACGTACCTTTGATTCAGGATTTTAAGTTGACCGAGTTAGGCTTAACTTACTGAAATGCGTCTAGTGATGTAGCTGTTAGCATGATAATGGCAGCTGCTTGGCGGTGGAGGAATGCTGCACTGCAGTCTGGTTAGCATCCATCCAGGCAGAGGACAGTGAAGTGAGACTCAGTGGTCACTATCAACTGGAGTGTTACTGTTAATGATCTGTCTGCCAAGCAGCTGAGGTTTAAAGACTGTGTGCTTAAAGTTGAGTCAGTTTAACTTCTTCACAGCCGACCAGTGTAGATACAGAATGTAAATGTGTTCACTCCTGATAATCCTCTGCTCTTCTTTCTAACCCCCCATCAAAGTGGGAACAGGCTCTTTTCAGTGTGGCCGAACCCTCTTTAAGAGGAGAGCCTCACCCAGCAGGACCTCTTTGTGAGCAGTGATCTCTGCATTCATTGACAGCTCTGATCCTGGCACTACCCCATCAGCTGGCTGCTCACTGTAGAGGTCAAGGCGGTACAGCGAGCCCTTCACTAGCACTCTCACACAGAGAGCAGTGTGCCCTCAGCTGCAACTGTCTGTACTGTGCTGCACTAAGATTACTTAGGAAAGATGCTGTGACCTTTTGCCCCTACTCAGCTGCCGCTGAGATTCAGACACTCCGCACGCTGGAGCTCTAAGCTGAACCCATGCTGAGTTTTCTCACTCAGTTGGACTTGTTTAGCCACTGGCATGTCACAGTAGCCACATGATATATCTGCTCAAAGACACTGGCATGACACGTGCTCAGCTGTGTAACATAACAGTGTTAACTACAGAGAATCTTGAGGTGTTAGAGGTTTTTCGATTGGACTGCAGGAAGAGTCTCACACATGAGAGCGGTGTCTCTTCTGCTTTGAAGCTTTGGTTATTGTTTAAACAACCACGGGAACCTGAGAACTTTTTATGTTGGGACCAATTATACAAGGATGACAATAACACAATAGGTGGACTTAACTAACAGTGCTGCAGGTAGACTAACCCCCGGGCTGTGCGGCCGAGTCACTTCCCAACTTCCAGTTGTTACCTGACAACTGATCTGCTGAGGACAGAGCACTCATCCCTCTCATCTGTCCTCCCTTTTAAATCCTGTTTCCCCTCTACTTCTCTCCTTTCCTTTCATCTGTTGTGTAACTATTACTGCTTCCAAAGACATATTTATCAGACAAGATTATTTTAGGAACCTGGATAGATATATTTGTTCCATTTGTTGTCTCGCCTCTGTTGACGCAAGCCCTCTCTACTTGCTGTTGTTTCTTGTGCTACTGCATTGATTATGCTTCTGACGAAGTGCTTAAAATGAACGTCAACATTGCTGCCGTGCATATTTGAAATACTTCACTCTGTGTACTGTGCAACAGGTACTTTGTGTTTGTGACTTGAAGTACTAAATCCTTAGATACACATGGATTACAGCGAGTGTTCAGATGGACGCCTTGTTTCTAGTTTGCTCTCAGGGTATAATAAAACAATCGATGGAAAGTTGCTCTTTTATAATATTATTAACATTATTTTGGAAACTCTTGTACTCAACACCTCATTCTGTGCTTCTGTTTCCTCCTCAGGAGTGGGGAAGAGCAGTCTCCTCCTGCGATTTGCAGACAACACATTTTCAGGTCAGTGGTTCTACCTCAGCGACCGTGGCATCATTTCACACGTGCGCACTTAAAGGTCACATCACTTGATCTTTGTGTTTGTCTTCACAGGTAGCTACATAACCACAATCGGAGTGGACTTCAAGATCCGAACAGTGGAGATCAACGGCGAGAAAGTAAAGCTACAGATCTGGGATACAGCAGGGCAGGAGCGCTTTCGCACCATCACCTCCACGTAAGTAGAGCCGCACCTAGATGCATTAACGTGGACCTTTCAGGTGAAGCTCTTTGTTTTCGTTTCAGAAACTGAATCTGAAACCAAGACAAGGTCTTTGTGGTCCTCAGATTAGCTATGATTTGAGGAAGCAGTTTGTAGACAACTTGAATAAACTAGTGCTGCTCTGTGAAACTGGGCGGAATTCCCCGCAGATCCTAATTACAGATGTGAGAGGGAGGCTCCTGGTCTCATGCTGTAGCGCTACATGACGGCCAGGGCTGGGCAGCTTCACCCTCGCTTGCGGTGTTTGTGTCACACTTTCGTCGAGTGTTGTATAGCGTCCATGTGGGTTCACACTGAATTTTGGGACAGAGTTGCCTTTTCAAAAGAAGAGGTCACACTGATCTTGTTTTCCTTTCTTTATCCTGTTAGTGGAGCCGGACATGTGTCTTTGCTGTAGATCTTTTAAAACTATTGCACTAGGTGACATATTGAGTTTTCATTAGTTCTTTAATGAAAGGGTGTGATCAGTAATAAGATATGACACATAATCTTTGCCCGGAGGATGGGTTCAGTGTCTGTTTTCGTCTCTACAGGTGAATTGTTAATATTGACAATAATTCCAGTCTTACCTTTTAAATGCACTCAAACCTGATGCCTTTCCTCACACTGCCATTCAACTTAATCAACCCACATGATTACTGTGCCAAGTTGTGTGTGTGTGTGTGTGTGTGTGTGTGTATGAGAGTGTGTATATATTCTTTATACTATCTGCGCTGAATAGTCTCAGCTGAACATGAGTCACAACGCAAATCAAACACACAGCCGCTCACTTCACTGGGATGGAAACACTTTTCCCTGTCAAGTTCCTAAAGCACACTGCGTAGTTTGGCTCCATCCCTGAATTGGATCCCATTACATTAGTGTAAGGTTTTAATAGGTGTGTGTTTGTTTGTTTTAAGTGGAAGATCTGTCGTTACCTGATCCTCTCTACTTCTACGAATGTCATAATAATTCCAATCATAACAATCACTGAATCAAAACAGTGAAGCTGTGAAGCAGAAAACCTGATAACTTTGTAGGGATGACATGAAACTGCAAAGAACAGTGATAAAACACTGAGTGACCATGTTCACATTACACATCATGTCATTTAAACCAATGTTAATGTGAAAATATGGATCATAGTAACTTTAAACCAGTTAACCTTCATCCCAGGAACTAAATGACACTAGGTTTGTACAGAGTGAGCTAAAGAAATCGAAACACCCAGAACATGAGCAGTAAACAACAGATGGTAGTGATGGCAATTCTGATGGTTTAGTTTGTCCAGTGTGGCATTCCTTGAGATTGAGTTAGAGGATCCAGTCTGTTCAGGCGCAGCTTGCTCCTGTTAGTGTCCTCTCTATCGAAGTAGCCCTCGCTGTGTCTGTGTTCGTGTCACACTGATGAGCCCAGCAGATTTCAATTACTCTGCAATTTACATGGACAGGCCTGACATTACAGTACAGAATTGGCACTAAGTGCGTAATAAATAAGAGCTGTTCCGTCTCTCTCACTCCCACCATGAGGAGACGGCTCAGACAGACAGAACACTGATGTGACCGACGGCAACAGCAGCCGTCCTATCTGCTCGACCCCTTTCTTTGCCTTTAAATTTCTTTTTTCTTGAACAAGACCCAGAGTTGTACTAGCACAGCTGCACTGAGGACAAGCAGAACACAAAGTCATTCAGAAACCTTGAAATCCTCTGCAGTGCTGATGCTCCAGCTCCTCAGCAGTACGACCGGCCTAGTTTGGAAGTGCAGCTGCCAGTCGATCTGCAGGAATCCCTCCACTGAGCATGCTGTATACTTACGTTCAGCCACATGAGTTTCACTACGGAGATGGGCCCTGGGCAGAAATGCGCCCGGCCCACTCAACAAGAGGAGCCCGAGGTACTGGCCACATGTCAGACCCTGCACTTGTGTGCCTGTGACCTCCTGAAGTAACAGCATAAAATAAATGATAGGTTTCATAGAAACTTGTGAAATGTTTGTTGTTTCCTCCTGCTAATGAGTTCATGCTTTTATTTTCATAGGACTTCTCATTTTTATTTGCAGAACCAGTTTTAAAATGTAACATCACCCTATTAAGGTATCACTTTCAGTTTGACATCAAGTATTTACAAATACACAGACATAAGTTGGCCACGAGTTGCTGGGGGGATCATATCATCAGCACCTCGAAACCCCATCATCTTTTTATGATCTATGATTCCCCAGTGACAAGTCAAGCGTGGAAACATTTCTTTACCCTGTTTGTGCCGAGTTTTACTGCGAAAAAAGTCGACTGCAGCTCGGGGCCCACGTGTTTACTGTGTGTTTGGCAGTTTATGGGTCTCTGTTCATGTGCACTGAGCACACACACACACACACGTGCACGCAGCCATCCACCCCTGCTGCCTCGTGGCCTGTAACTGCTGGACTTTGGAGACAGCACCATATTCCCAAACTGTCACGACAGGCGGCAAAGCGGACATGCACACATACAGCAAGCTTGACAAAAGGTCCTTTGTGTTGGTTTGGTGCTGTGCAGCTACACTGGGGATGCTCCCTCTCTGGGGCCTGGCCTTTGTCTGAAGCTTGCAGGTTTACAGATGAACTGTGCGGCTGCCACACTCTGGTTTAGTCGTCTGTGTGTGGGACGGATGCTGTTTTCCTCCTTTACTCAATGAGTCACACACTATCCCTTCTGTACTTCAGTACTGTATTTCTAGGGCAGATCATTTTCCACTTGAGATTGGACTCCCCCTGCTGGACTTGAGCATTAGTTGCTTCTGTGGTGCACGTTACTTTGATGCCCTGTAAGATGAACTCACTGACAAATCCTTTTCCAAACGTGTTGATTAACCTTCATCTTACACTGGATGTCTTTGATGTGTCCTTGTGACAATAACCAGACATTTCAGCTATTTCTACTATTATGTTTATATTTGGCTCATTTAGTCATATTAACTGTTAGGTTTTTAACTACATACATTCTTTATTTCGTACCTTTAACTCATTCTATCGTATTAATAATTATTTTCAGCTATAGACTTTCCTCTATTTCTCCTATGAAACCATCATGCTCAGCTATTTGTATGATGAATACATTATTTTTAGTTGAGCTAAACTATCTATTCTTATTCAATCACTTTGTTTTATCTGACTCATTCTGCTCTCAGATATATCTATTTATCTTTAACTGTATCTTTAACTAACTGAAGCTCTCTGAACTGGATTCTTGTAGCTGTTTGCCTTTTGTTAACTGCCTTCATACATACGTCAGTATTTGTGGTACTTTCCTGGACTTATCGCGCTACTTAATGATACAAACTAACTGTGTCTCTCTTGTCTCCGTATTCAGATATTACAGAGGAACGCATGGGGTCATAGTGGTATACGACGTCACCAGTGCTGAGTCTTTTGTCAACGTCAAACGATGGTTACATGAAATCAACCAGAACTGTGACGACGTGTGTCGAATATTAGGTGAGTGTGCTTCAGTCCACTCACTGCAGTGATCTCGCTTCTCTTGCTTAAGAACACACCTTACAGGAAGCGTAAAGACGCATTCCTTGCTCTACTTAGAGTCGACGCAGTCCCGTGCGCTCACCTCCGCAATATTTTCTGTTTCAGTGGGAAACAAGAATGACGACCCCAACTCAAAGGTGGTCGAGACAACTGACGCGCAGAAGTTCGCAGAGCAGATGGGAATCAGCTTGTTTGAGACGAGTGCAAAAGAGAACATCAATGTCGAAGAGGTAAATGTTTGTTTGTCAGAGCATCTGCAGACAGACACGTTTGTGTGGAGTTGTTCCTGAGACATGTCTGGTATGTGGAGCAGCTCAACGGGATGCTTGAATTAGACGGCGTGCCTGAATATTCTGTAGTGCATGTTGATCAGATGGTCGTCTCAGTATGCTTCAGGAAAACATTTAAACAACTACCAGCTATTTTTCTCACAATCACTCCACTCAGCTACTAACTACCAGCTAACTTTGTGCTAATTGGCCGTTGCTTTATATGCACTTGTTTAATAGCCACCACATGTCCTTGTGCTTCTCCTACAGATGTTTAACTGCATCACAGAGCTAGTGCTAAGAGCCAAGAAGGAGGTGATAGCCAAGCAGCAGCAGCAGCAACAGAACGATGTGGTCAAACTCACCCGGAACAGTAAACGAAAGAAAAAGTGCTGCTAGCAACCTCAAAGCCATCCGCAGAAGGCCGGCGGCGTCTTTTCTTCATGTACACACACACATACACACACAATGGGACTGAGAGCATCTAAATTAAAGAGCAGATAAAGATTTAATAAATATACGTTGAAAGATTGAAAAAAAAAAATAAAATAAAATGAATAAATGGAAAAAATGTCCCCTTTGGACGAATGAATCATGAAGACTTTAAAATGTACAGATTTTATTAGACGTCAGATCAAGTTTTATTTGGAATTCAGCAAATGGGCACTATTGACCTGAGGTCCTCGTTTCTTAAAGGATCTGCCAGGTGACACCTGATCACCGTAACGCTCAGATTTATACCCACATAATCCCACATTCTTCATCAGTATCTCATCTCTCCTCCTCATTCCACTGCACACGGGACATTCAGAGTCTGAGTTGGACTCTGTGCCTGAGGAGGACGAGGGCTCGCATTGTTTCTGGATTCGTTTGTTTTCGTTTTAGTTTTATCTTCTGGGGAGGGTTTGGGTGGGAGGGGGCGGGGGAACGGGCATCTGAACAAGAGCAGAGGTCTCACTGCCTCTTTACAACATTTCAGACACCTGTGTTACCACGTTACTCATGTCAGCAGATCACGAGCTGCTTGATTTTGTTTTATTTGACTTGATGGAGGGGGGGGGGATCACACATGTTGATGATTAGTAGATGACCTTTAGAAACTAATTCGATGGACAGAACTGGTGACTTCTCATTTTTATTTTGTTTTTTTGTGTATGTTTTGCCAAGCTTTGTACCCTCTCCCCTAACCTCCAGTAGTGCTGAGCCAACAACTGTTGATTTGATTTTGTTTGTCTTTTTTGTTTTTGTGTTGTTTTTTTATTTTTTCCTCTACGTGCAGCAGATCAGCTGAACCAATCCCGGACGTCAGGCTCTGACAGCTTAGTTCACTGCAGTCTTACGTGCTTTCAAGATTTGCTTTAAACCCTCACATCTGTATTTTCTACATGGATACTGCCAATATTATAGGGAAAAATATTTGGAGCCCAGTGAGTCCTCTCATTGGACTGTTGCCACAGTGACCTCTGGTTGGCCGAGAGGCAGGGTGACTCAGGGTCTGACTGGACTCTGAGTCTTCAGGACGTGCTCAGGGCTGCTCTCTCTCTCTCTCTCTCTATCTATCTATCTCTGTGTCTATCTCTCTCTGTGTATATCTCTCTCTGCTTCTATAATGTGCAGCCACTGGCCTTCTACAACCCCAGCACCCACATATCAGCACCTCTCACAGCGACAGACTCGCCCCCTGCATTCGATCGTTCAAGTTCATTGCTCTGGAAACTGACTTCTCATAGTCCTCACAGTGACTTCCTTTGGTTTTTGAGCATGTAACACTTTGTTTGAAGGGGTATGTAAAAGCTCTGACATGTATGTTTGTGTTTTTTTTTTTTCTTCCCTCTTCTCTGTAACTACCCCACCCCCCCACCCCCCGCTACCTGTTCAACTGAAGTGTTACCACACAGTGTTTTTTGGTATCCATGTGTGGCAGACAGTGGGACTGTTGATGTTAGAACAAATGGGGATGAACTGCATCACTGGATCCCAGTGTGTTCGGGCCTGAGCTCGTCTCCCTCTCCATGTGCACCACCAGGGTTTGTCACAGAGGCTGAAGTATTGTACAGTGACTATTACTGACAAATGTGTATTTTCTTTGTTTTGAATTGGGAGAGTAATAAATGGAGAGAGCCGTAGCTACAACCTTTAGTTTCTCCCTCTGGGGAAACTTTGGCAGTCGGTTTGGGATCCTGATAGGTCGCTGTGACATCCAGGGCTTAGTAGTAGTAGTATCAGATCTCACACTTCATGATTTCTATTCATTATGTGTATGTATATATAAATATATTTGTGTGTTTATATTCAGTATAGAACATACACACAATTGGCACACCAAACTGTGCATGTGTTTAACATGCCCTGTGTGCTATGATTGAAACACACTCGTCAGCTGTGGTTTGCTGTACACTGGAGAAAAAGAGATGTACTATTAATTTTTCCCTACATAAATTTAATCAGTAATAAACGTTTTAAAGGAATAAATATTTGACACATAAGGACTGATTTTATTTGTCAGTGATTTTTTTGCTTAATTTCATGAACAACCTGTGTCTATTTTTCGCTTTCTGTGAATAAAATTGTATGGGAGGAAGAGCGCCTCTTAAGAAAAACAGAAAAGGCATCACTGTCTTTAGTTTTATGTAGAGGTAATCATGTCTTTTGAGAGGGGATTAGGATTTTTCTATGAGCAGAAATGTATTTTATGTATAAGTGTCACTTAAACTAAACATTACTCTCATACCTGTTTGCCGAGTGATGTAAACATCAGCGTCCTGACATACAATGACCGTATTATTGGTCTGAGCCTCTTACTGCTTCTTATTCAGTTTGTTCTCATTCTCTCGTCATTCAGTTAAGACATACACCACTGGTCAAAAGTTCACTAAAGATGTTCTTGTTTTTGCCTCTTTATGGCCATTAAAATATCAGAAATACAATGTAGACATTTGTAATATTGTCAATCATCACAGCTTGAAAGAAAAACATTCAAAGTGCATTGTGAAAGTATTCAGACCCCCAACAAACAATTTGTGCCACGCTGAAGGTTTCAAGGGTCCTCAGTGTCCTCTGATTTTAGCACAGGACTTTTCCAAGAGCTGGTTCCTCAGCCAAACTGAGCTGTCAGGGGAAGAAGGGCCTTAGTAAGAGAGGTGACCAGGATCCCAATGGTTTCACTTTGTCATTATGAGTACTGAATGTAGATTAATGAGAAAAAATGAATAAACAACTTCACTATCAGGCTGCAACATGGCAAAACTGAAAAATGCAAAGGAGGTCTGAATACTTTCTGAAGATAGATCCCTCCCGGTCTTCCTCTGTCCAGTTTCTGTGTTCTTTTGCCCTTTTTAATCTTTTCTTCAACCCACGTTGTGGGAACTACAATGACTGTGTGGTTTACAAAATGGAGGAAGACTAACAAAAACAAAGTCTGAAGAACACACTTATTATTATCTGAATTAAAATTCATTATAATTATAACATTATTTTTCTTATTCAACCCATTTTGTGTCTGTTTTCATGGAAAACATGGAGAATTGTGAAGAGTAGTTTAATAACTTTTAAAAAGCTGTTGTCGTGTGTCTTTTACTCTCCGAACATGATGCTGATCTTTTATTTCAGCACGAAGCATCATCAGCTTATTTCTAACTCACCAGACTGTAAGAACCACTGAAGGACAGCATCTGGTATTTTTAGACCCAATCAGAGGAGACAAGCAGAATTTAAAGTATTTATTTGTACAAAAAAAAAAAAAAAAAAAGAAAGAAATCCCAAAATGCTAAGAAAGTTGCATGATAAATATTTTGAATAGTTTGGAGCATTCTGTAAGTGAGATGGTGCCTTTAGTCAGGCGTGAATGGAAGCACTCACACAGAGCACAATGAGCCACCGAGAGCACTAAATTCCAAAACAACATCTGACTGAGTGGAGACAGACAACACGCACAGTCAATGGCCCGTCTGTCTGTCACTGCAGCACGCAGCATCACGATGTTTAGCACAGAAAGACCCCGCAGACGGCGTCTTAGAAATGATTTCAATTGTAAAACCAATCAGTACAGTCTACAGTGTCGGAGTGACTTCAACAATTACACACAGATGAGAAAGAGAATCAGCAATGGGGACATGATGTGGACAGAAACAGCATATTGTTTATCCAAAAAAACAAAACAAACAATTAAATTTCACCCATTGCCACACTTTCCATTTACAAGTGCTCAGGGGAGGAACACCCAGACAGAACTAGTGACAGAATTTTCCCATAAGGCACCCAATCGCACTGGATTTTTATTTATAAAAATGATTAAAGATCATTAACTACTGCCTAGAACACAATTCCCACATTAGCCGTGTATATGTGGGTTCAATGTGGACACTGTCCTCAAGATTTTAGACTCTTAAAATCTCATTACTCTGTTGTTTGGGATTAGTCTTAGTTATTTTATGGTTTTAGATTTCAGCTTTTGCTTGTTTGAAAGTATCTTTATGTTGATTATATTGATTAAACACCTAATTTGTCTTTCTATGTAATTCCTTGTTGCTGCTGCCAAGACATAAGTGAATATTTTTAATTTCACTGATATTTTATGTTCAGAAAAAAAAGAAGTTTTCTAACTAATGCTTAAAAAACATATTAACTTTCAATAAGCCAGTTACTACTTCACTAAATAGTTTATGAAGGGTGACTTATCAGAAAGAGGTATCAAGGACTGTCAACTGAACTGAACCGAGTGAAGAGTTTGCTACTTTCTGGGGAATTCTTAAATGAATAATTGAGTAAATTATGCAACATAGTGATTATTAATTGGGCAGAAGTACAAATGTACAGCAGCTCTACATCCCAATGGTCAAATGAACATATGCACGAGTGATCGTGTCCTGCTCACTGTCAGGACACACATGAAAATAGAACCTACAAAGAACAATGTACAGGTAGATTTCTCTCTAAAAAAGTTTCATTCAAAAGGTATGCATTTTTCTTATAAATATATTGATTTCATTCAAACCTATTCAACTTTTTTTTTTATATATATAAAAATCATTCTTTGGGTTGATCCTTCCTAACAACCAGCTGAGATGACAAGAAGACATCTGCATAGGTTTGCACAGCTGCATTAGATGCGAGACTAAACACAGACATGACATAGAACATCACGGTGCCACACTGCAAGTCATTAATGCTCTGAGATTTAGGGTCAACACATACTGTTTTACCTATGGATTTACAGATATGTCACCTCAAACGGAAGCCCGACAGCTAAGAAATCAAAGTGCCTATGAAGTATTGAAGCGGTGAGAATGGAGGTAGACCTTTTCTGTTGTGTCATCCAAAGCAGCTCAGATGTTGCCCACTGCAGAGAACGTCCAGTGAGGTTTCTTTACACCGACGTGCCTTTGGGCGATATGAGAACCAGCTGAGAGCTGATTAACATTCCACATAGTTCTTCCTCCTTCTCAAGCTGATGTAAACATTTTGAGAATTTGGTCAACTAGGAAGATGACTGACATCATGAGGGACAATGTCTTTTTCTTTTGAAAATGGTAAATGTCTGGTAAGTTAAATCTAACGTGAACCGTAGAACAACATGCACTCTGGACCGACGTGACCAGTAACTTCAGCCTCCCAAGGATTTATTCAGATGTCAGAGATGAACTTAATTGAAGACTCAATATGATACAGAAAACGTAACCATGGTTACAAACTGGAGTACTGACTTTTGACCTGAAGGAAATCAAAAAAGTGTCGGTTTCATTATTGGAAATTTAACATCCAGTCTTTTCTGAATGTGATATCCAGAGTCTCGGCCTCCTGCCGCTCTATAGATTTTTTATAAGTTGGACTGTAAACACAGCAGACACATATCACCAATGTTTCAAATTTATTTCAGCAGATGTCCACACTGGTATGATGCAGCGATAGCAATCATTTGGAGTTTTATGGGTCCCTAGCAAATATTCTGTCTTCCTCTACCTTTGGGAAATAATGTTATGTTCACCAGCAAGTTACGAACTGTGGCTGTTATATATACAGTGGCAAGAAAAAGTATGTGGAATTTCATGGTTTTCTGCCTTAATTTGTCATAAAATATGATCTGATCTTTATCTAAGTCAAGACTATTAACAAATATAATGTGCCTAAAGTAATAACACAAAACAAATTCGGATCTTTTATGTCTTTATTGAGAACAACCATAAACACCTCATAGTGCGATTGGATCATAAATCATAACCTCAAAAAGCTAATTGGAGTCAGGCAAGTTTAGAAGATTAGTTTGAGGGTGTGGACTAGAGCTTGCTAGAGTTTGCTCCATACAAGGAGAATACGCTTATGTGAGCCATGTCTCACCAAAAGGAGCTTTTAGTCTTTACGATCAAGAATTGATGATTTACATGAAGCTAGAAAGGGTTACAAAGTGATTTTAACGACTTTAGAAATTCACCAGTCTACAGTTGGCAAACAATCTACAAATGGAGACACTTTGGGACTGTGGCTACTCTACCAAGAAGTGGGTGGCCAGTCAAGATGATCCCAAGAGCACAACAAACACTCATCAATGTGGTAAAGAAACAACCCGAGTAACAGCCAAAGATCATAAGACACCATTGGAACTGGTTAACATCTGTGTTCATGAGTCTACAGTAGGTAAAACATTGAACTAGCAGGAGGTCTATGATTGGACACCATGAAGGAAGCTGCTGCTTATTAAAAAGAACATTGCTGCACGCCTGAAGTTTGCCAGAGAGCACACTGACACTCCACAACAGTGTTGGCAAAATGTTTTGTGGACTGATGAAACAAAATTGAACTATTTGAAAGAACACACAACACTACGTCTGGTGTAAAAAGGATACTGCATATTATCGTGAAAACATGATCCCAATCATAAAGTATGGTGGAGGAAAGATTATGATTTGGGCCTGCTTTGCTGCATCAGAGCCTGGCCAGCTTGCAGTGATTGAGGGAAGATGAATTCCCAGAATAATGTGAGAATGTCTGTACGTCAGCTGATACTCTGTAGAAGTTGGGTGATGCTACAGGACAATGAAACCAAAGCACACAACAGAATGACTTCAGAATAACAAAATCCACCTTTTGGAATGTCCAAGTCAGAGCTCAGACGTCAACCCAATAGAGATGCTATGGACTGACTTGAAGAGAACCACACACGAGACGTCCAAAGAATATGACAGAGCTAAATCAGTTCTCCAGAAGTATGGGCTTAAATAGAACCTGAATGATGTGCAGGTCTGATCCACAGCTACAGGAAGTGCTTGGTTGAGTTTATTGCTGCCAAGAGGGGGGTAAACCAGTTCCAATTCCAAGGTTCACATACTTTTTCCATTAGCACTGTGAGGTTTTTATGGTTGTTCTCAATACAGACATGAAAGATCAGATTTGTTTGTGTATTATTATTTTAGGCACATTATATTTCTTAATACTCTTGACTTAGATAAATATTCACATACTTTTTCTAGCCACTCTATATGTGTCCTGAATCATGCCCACAATAAAAATTGAGGTAAACCAATGATGGTGTAGCTACTATTCAGGTGCTAGGGTAACTTCAAAGCATGTGAAAATGAGAAGCTGGGGATCATGTTGTGATTTCCATAAGGCATGTATCCACAGAGCTGAGAGGTTACAGAATCTATGGATAATTGTCTGTGGGTTTGTTGCTTCCGTTGTCCACTTATATACTACACATAGTTATTTGATTTGTTGTTGGTACAAAAATACTGATTAGTGCAGCTTTAATATCTCTATTGTGATTCGCTCAGCTTGTGGAAGTAAGTTACTGGAGTGATTTTATTTGTCTTACTCTGCTTTAAAGTTTCAGTCTATGCCATTAAACTGTGGTAAATTGTGACTGTAAAAATAAAATTTAAGAAATGTCATGATCATTAGTAAGAAAATAAGCATTCTTTTGTTGTTTGGTTTGCAGATATGCAGCCTTCTATGGCCCTGATACGTGCCTGCCTCCTGTCAGGAACATCCTCTGAACAAATGAATAAACCTGAGAGGTCACTTGGGTTAGCTGAAGCATCACTGCTCTCGTCGTCCATCCTACTTTGTCCTATCCTCATTATTTCCTGTGATCCTGCAGTGTCCCAAAAATCCACATCTTTCCCCAGACTCCTTGGCCTGTTAACTGGGATGCATACAATAAGAGTTTGTACATAGTATTCCCTCTCTACAGAGTTGGCAGTGGGCTAGTAGAGATGGTTGTAGGCACTACAAGGAAGCCTTCCCGTCTGGAGGTAAACTTTGTGACCCTGGTCATGTTCTGTAATACTGTTAACTTTCTATAAAAGGGGCTGAAGCCAAAGCCTCTGGGGAAGTCCTGTTCTTATATTTTCATCTCTCACTGTCAGAAGCCACCAATCAATCAGTAAAGAGAAGAGTAATGGGACAGATAAAGTGCAAAATGGCCCCCCCCTCCCCTTCCCCAAACCTCAGTGTGTGTGCCACTGCCCGTCTTTGGCTGTGCTGCTACCCCTGTACTGTGATGTCACTCCCTACTTGTCTGTCTCAGTATGCTGTGCTCAGGGCCAGGTCCAATAGGGCTCAGTTCTTTTTGAAAAAGGAGAAAAGTCTCTTGTCCCGGTCGGAGACGCGATGAGCTCGTCTGGAGGACTGACCACTGTGGGCCCTCGACCCTGACAGCGAGGAAGGGGCCACGAGCCACTCGTCCTGGTGCTTGTCCATCAGCTGCTGGTCAATCACTCTGTGCATATCATCCTAAAGCCAAGGACAGAGAAGTGCATGAGCCCAAGGCAGGAGAGCAATGTCACATGACACAAGTGTGACAGGAAGTTTTGAGCAGATTCTACTTGGATTTAATCATTTACCTGTTAAGCAGTGATTACAGAGACACCACTCTCACCTTTCACCCACCAGCAATTGCCTGCTTTTGCTAATCCAGCCTTAAGTCAGGTAAAAAATTATATACTGTTCATAAGAAGAGAGGCCAGTGGGTGACACTAGCTTGTGTTGTGAAGTTAGTGAAACATCAACTTTTTCCGCTCACATTAGTGTATTAGTGTAGAATTATTCACTAACTCACGACGAAATACACACTAGAAAAAACCCTTTTACAATAACTTACACCAAATACTCGAACTTTCTACTGAAACACTTTGATTTAGTCAGTCGAATGGTTCTTGGTAGATAAAACCACCAGGGGGCTCTGACAACCTGCTGAAACAAGCTGTGGTGACACATCTGGATACATGTTTCGAACTCTCCTATACATTACTGATCTTATTTGATTCTCAAGTACAGTCTGTGTATCTAAGCCCATTTTTACCAGTGGACAAAGGTGTTTCTGGTGTCTCTGTTGTCACAGCTCACCAGTTGACCAATCTCCTAAAAACATTCCTTTATTAAGCACAGGTGTATGAGACAGGTGACAAGACAGAGGCAGGTGGAGAAAGCAGCTGGTGGACTGGGATGGCTCTCTGTGATGGGTAATGGCTGGGATGAACATTTTTCCTGAATCATTTGACTGTGGCATGGAATGGCTCAGCATGACGTACAGTAGTTGGTTTAGTGCGGGGTGAAATGTCTGGATGGGGCGCAGCTCGGGCTCACCTCTAAGGCAGGAAGGGGGGGGAGGTACCACAAGGGAGAAAGGGTGGTACAGAAGCTGAGAAAGGCCACTAGATCAGAAACCACAAGAGCCAAACAGTAAAGAGCCCTGAGGAGGCAAACTGTAGGCAGGGAGAAGAGAGAGGAAAGAGCTGCTAGTTAGGGACGAGGGAGGGGAAGGAGGGAAAACATACAATGTCCTCAGGTTACATATATAATATGTTTCCTCGCTGACACCCATCACAGACAAGTAACTGACATGTGCCATCAGAAGTTAACTGAGTTATTTAGTGTATGTATAGATTATGTTAAAAAGAAGGGAGGGAGGGAAAAGTTAGTGTCATAAAGTCTACTTAACTTTCATCTACCGCATCAACAAGATTCATCCACAAACTGCATTTGCACAACTGTTTTTCTTTATGCAACAAACTTTAAATACACCGTATCAAAATCCTACCAAAGAACTTCTTCTAGTATATATCTCTTGTGGCCTTCGACCTACCTGCCAGGCCTCCAGCTGCTGTGAGAGGTTGAGCTTCTGCTGGATGGCGTCTAGGAGCTGGCTATTCAGAGACATGATGTCTATTTTACACTTGGCCAGCTCCATCTCCACCGCTTTCTTCCTGCAAGACACAAACAGGGACAGTCGTGACGTCTTGCTGGCATCAAGGTCGTATAGAAAACACTGCTTCACCTGCTTTGCATTGTTATAAACACACAGCAGTTTGACACTTTCAGAAAATAGGCTTATTGTTTTCTACTGAGAGCTTTGCAGATGGTTAGCTCAGATAAACATAAAGATTAAAAACAGGGGTAGACTGCATGAAAATGTTAGGTTTAGAAGGAAAAATAGAAATAGTTAAGGCCTGGGAACACAGAGACATTGTTACAGTAACGTCTGACCGGGAAAGCTCCGCACACAGACACATAATCAGTTTGAACAAGACAGCTGTAGTATCTAAATCACGTTATGTTCAGGTAAAACTCGGTTTATTTTGTGTGTGTCTTACCACATCACACTTCTTAAAGGATGTCAGGAAATTCCCCGATATCAACATTTACCTAGTGTTAATAATAGTGTTATTATTACAAAAAAAAGACCCAAGTTGTACTAAACCACAACTGTCTTTTATTCATTTTACCGTTTTGTGTAATTGTGAAAGTGATGTAATATCTAATATCAGTGATTGTCCAGTATTGATCATATGATGAGATCCTACTTGGCTATGGCGTCGTCTCTGTCTCTGATAGCGCTCTGGAGCTGCTCGCTGGGTTCTCGGACTTCAGCCATCGCCCTCATCCGCTCGTTCTCCTCTCGGAGCGAACACATCTCTACAGAGAGCAGCGCCATCTGCAGGTCACATGGTCACATAAAATAGATCTATGAGACAGTCCTAATGAATTAAAGATGGCCTCCAGGCATGTTCACGTGTATAAAATTCACACTGGCGAGGACTCTATCTGTAGCACTGGGTCATCTAAATGTTATTCTTAGACATGAGCATTAGCCTTAGTGCCTGTCATTCTGCCAGGAAAGATCGGAAGTGATATCTAATTAATGAGAGCTGTCTGACACTTTTCTGTTCACAAGACTAGCAGCACAGTGTTGGTGTGAAGACTTATGCTCGAGTGTTACCTCACCTCTCTGTCATTTTTTAAATTTATACCTATTAAAGTATATCACAATAGAAGGGAAAAGTAAAAAAACGCAGCATGATGTCTAAGTCTTCTGCTAAATTTATGTCAGCATTGTCCTTGATTACATCAAAACTGAGATGTCGCAGCATTTAGTCATTTGCTGAGAGCCTTCTGTTTCTGTTATTGTCTAGAGAAGGTCTTTTTATTGTTGCTGATGGAAAATGACAAATTAAAACCAATTCTATTACTCATAAATACTAAGTCAATCCACTGCTTTTATACTAGTTTGTAGCTATTACTTATTCTGTCAACAAAAAACACTGTCTTAACTTCCTTAGGGAATATCAAAACCGAAACGTCTCTAAGGGATAAACATAGATTCTTCCAAAACATGATAATCTGTTCACATGAACAGAAAATGTGGGAATGATTAGCATTTATGTGCCCACACAACCTCCAACACTGCTGATGAGTACAGAGCTGCTTGTTTTTAATGAGAGATGTGAGGAATGAGACATTTTTTAAACCAAATTCTCTCCATTGTTTGGAGTTATTTAGAAGTTGTACACAGAATGTCAGTCCTCCGCATTTAGCTTTAATTCTCATTTTACTTGGAGAAGTATTATCCTTTGAACAGTACATTAATCAATGAGGAGCACTCACCAAGTATTGTTTTTTCTTTTTTACATTCACTATCATTAAATTAAATTCACTATGTTGAATGAAGGGCAGTTATTTGCTATGTTCAGAGCACTAACAAAACTGCTAAAATAGCGTAGGTAGGAAATAACATTGACAGTAGAAAGCCTGTTGCATTATGTTCTTGCATCTTTCCATTCCTTTGGTGTCAAAACCTTACATCCATAGTCGAAACATATTTTGTGTCTCATAGATATGTGCAAGGTACCTTTTCACATCAGTATGTAACTCATCAGCACATTAATTTTTTTTTCCTGCTTGTTGTTGTTGAAAAATTGAATTGAATTAAATTATACTCTATTATACTACTTGTCTTTTGATGCAAAATATTATGAACAACTTACTAATGACTCAATTTTGTTATTATACGTCTGTATGACACAATATCATATTGGTATTATCATCAAACAGTGAAGAAAGAGAAAATGTACTAACTGAGAAGTAAGAAATATTGGGGGCCTAAAAAAGCCTAAACTGTATTCGAAGCCCAGGTTTTTGCTTTTAATACAACATACTACTCTCTCTTCCTCATATAGCTGGTTAACCACCAGTCCATCTATAACCATGATAATTATATTGTTTGAAATTAGGAAAATATATCATCATTTGCAGTGTCAAGTGATTTAAACAAATTTATAAAGATACCAAATTGTATACTGTTTTTTGTCAACAAGTTATAAGATTTCCATATTAGTGGAACATCCTTTTAGAAATTTATTTTAATAAAATTGAATCTTTTTAAAATCCAAATCTGTTTAAAGTTAAACTGACCCTCAAACGTTTTCAACAACAACGCTTCCAGCTGCTAGTCTGTTACTGATGAAACCTGCTTGCACCTGCGACTCAGGTGGGCCTGCAGCGTTAACATCATGGCGGCCATTAACCTAAGATATGGTCGTGGGTGGTTGTCTCTTATGTCTCTCTTTTTTTTATTGCTTGCCTCTCCATGCTTTGTTTTTTACATCTCTGGTCTCAGGCACTGCCAGCCAACACCATCATGGCGTAACCAGCTGTCTCTCTATTTACCGTCTCATGCTTCATTGACATGTCCATTAGTATTATACATCAGTGAGTGGTCACACAAGTCAGTACCTTATTGTGCAGCCTCAGCAGCTCCTCTTCATTGCTGCATGTTTTCTCCTGCTCTGCTTCGTACAGATCTCTGACCTCCCTCAGCTCTTCTCCCATCTTCCTCACCTGCTCCTCCAGAGCCTCCTCATCGCTGCGCCGCGAGCCCTTCGGTACACAATACAAACCACTACATGACACAAGTCTAGGTCAGAACTGCATCTACATGCTAAGACACACAACTGTGTACACATTATAACCAAAGACTTTAAAACTGAACTAAATGAGTGCATGCTTACTAGTACTGTTGTTTTTTGATTTATTCTATAATATTAGAAAATGAATAAAGTCAGGCATTACCCCACTTTGTTTTCAATATTATATGCTGGTGATTGTAACAGCATGGTGCTCATTACCGTGGACTCGTTGCCATCTAGCAGATTCTGTGTTAACCTCCGTAGCTCCAATAGGCTGGTGTGGAGACTGCCAGTAGGCACATCCTTGGCTGAAGACGTCTCAGAGGACTCGTCCATGGAAGAGTCAGTGGACAGCGCTGAGTCTGTGACATCATTTCCCCGGAGATGGGAGCAGAGTGAGCGGACCTCGCAGTAGGCCTCCCATAACTGGAGACGCAGCTAAACTCACAAGTTGGGGGGAGAATGCTTAGACATTAGTGATTCTCACAGCAGGTTCACTAACGTACAGTAATAACTCTAACTACCTGCTCCCTCTCCTGCTCCTGCTCCTCCTGTTCCATGCTCTGCTCTATCTCACACAGGAGGCTGGATGGGTGTGGGGTGAGGCTTTGGAGGCTGTGCTCCTCTGTCAGCTCCTCCAGTCGAGATGTCAGCTGCCTGTGGGACATCTGAACCTCCTGGAGCTCTATCTGGCTCTGTCGCAACTGGAGGTAACAAAGGAGGCAAGTGTAAAGAAAGAATTCCCCCAGAGGTCTGACAGGAGTGTTGACTATTTCAAGGACATACTGTAGTGGGTAAACAATAAAAGGGTTTGTGGCAGGTAACATACTCACAGTATCTACAGAAGTTGCAGCTACACTCAAAGCTCTAACAGTCCCTCTTTCATGTCTGTGTACCTGTAGGTCCTTTTCATGACACTGCTTCTCCAACACCAGTGTCCTTTCTCTGAGGTCGTCCACTGTATTCTGCAGCAGCTCGTTCTCCTCCAGCATGGCGTGCACCCGGCGCTCCAGCTCCATCTTCCTCTCCGACAGCATCTTAATCTAATATGCCAAACACCACAGACCAGTTACTATTCCACGGAAAACCAAGTATCAAGTGGCGAACCTAAGGATTGTTCAGACTTCCTGGTCGATGGCGGACAGATGGGCAGCTACAGACCTTCTTAAAGGCTAGATTTTGTTGTTTTTCTGACTCTGGGGCACGCTGGGCTCTTACACAAGATTAAAAAGCACTCCCACTGCTCTAAAGAATGTTTGTTGCCTAGCACGGGTGTAGGCGTTAGTTGCCACCCTAGTCTTCAGGAATGTCTTGGTAATACGTTAGTGTCTCCACTAAGATTGATATCAGTTTACCATGCCTATTGTATGTAACAGCCTTCAACTGAAGGCTAGCACTGGAACAACACATTACAGTATTTTCCTCGTAAATTGATTTTTCGTTTGCCTGAGCTGCTTTCCCCACTAAACAAAAATCTGTTCTTGTTCATTTTCATCCCTCCTGCTTTTGACCTACATCTGGTAACCTACTTCACCATGCAGGAGCTTACATGCGGATCTGTTGTTGTTTTAGTACCATACAAGCATTTACATTGCCAGGTTCTGGGTATTTTGGGGCTGCTATAGTCTCTATCTTTACGCAAATAGGCCAAAAAGCCATTAGTCATCAGGATGTGTCATATAAAAGCAAAGCATTAGAAAAGTGGGAGCACCCAGACATTGCAGTATCTGAGCTAAATATAGAGTGGTAGCTTTTTCTCCCAATTATAGCACAGGCTCTGCAGCCTGGGTGTTTTCTTGCTGGCTTTGAAGAAAAGCTACGAGGAAATCTCAAGTGTTTTGAGCTCTGAAGGAACCTTTATTCATGACACGTGTGGCTGATATTTTACATGAACATGACCGACACCACACCACATCTCATGCTCTGGTTACCAAGCATGCTCAATCTCAGGAAACAGGGATTGCCATATGGATGTGGAAATGTCACATGACAACATAGGTTCTGAGGTTATTTAGCATTACCAGACGTTAAAATGTTAAGGTAGTAAGGTTATATGAGGCCAATAGAGGTCAGTAGAGACTCTATTCATCAAGCAACTCTACAATCTCCCAGATGAAATAATAAAGTTTTCATCAACACATTGAATTGGACAGAGTGGAAAAGAAGTTCTGTTTCAAAGGAAGATAATGGTGCAATCCTTGTTTATATTATTTTACAAGAGGTTTCATGCAGCATGCAGTCTGGCCAATAGGCACTGTTCAGTAAGCACTCACTTCTAGCCCTTGCTGCTCCAACCAAGAAGGAAGGAAGGTGAGGGAAAGAGTTACGGGTGAGGAGAGAGATAAAAATAAGGTTTTCAGATGGAGGTTAAAAGATAAAGTTTTAGAGAAACTGCTGTGACAGAATAAAAAGCTCCAGTAGGATGACAGGATGAAAGATGAAGGCTGCTTTCTTTGTCTCTCTGGAAAGTGGGATTTTTCATTTATTAGAACCATTATTATTACCAAACTCCCAATTTTGAAGGCAGACTTCAACTTTTAAAAAACAGCAGCAATTATAGTCACAAGTGGCCTCTGCAGGATTACATGATCAGGATTTTCTTTCATTTGACACGAGTCTCTACTGAATCAGCTACTTCAAAGTTACAATGATCAGGTCACCTGACTGAGAGCAAGCAGGATAAATCCAACCACAACAAACATGTCTTCTGTGTGTTTACTTCTTATTCTTACTTTTTTGATAAAGAACTTTTGGTGGATGATTGCTACATGGAAATAAGTGAAGTGTATAAAAAGTACAATATGATCAACTGCTGCTTGTATAACGTGATACATAATGGGAAAATGCGGATAGTGGCTCACCTCAGCCTGTAGAGCCTCTAGTCGTGTCATGTGCTGGCTTGTGGACATACTCTTCTCCCTGAAGTCGTCCCGTAATGAATGGACCTGAGTGGACAGCTGCCTCTCCACCTCTGCAGCCTGGACAGAAACACTTGAGTCAACATTTGCCATAAACGTGGCTGCTCTTACTATATGAGCGTATTAGCATTACACTTCTGTAACACCATTATAGTAAACAAAAAGGGTAAGAACAGTATCAAAATCAAATGTTTTTTACTTCCTAAACCCTAAACCTGGCACCTGTATTCCCCACAGTGGAACATAGCTGCTCAAAGCTTAGTTTTATTCAGGTGTGTTATGCTGGTAGTGGTTAGTGTAGTTTGGAGACTCAAACACAGATAAAGAATGGACTAAAGAGGTCTGATAACCTCACTTCTTTCTGGATTTAGTTTTTTTTATTTGCAAATTTCGTCTCCATGACTTTTCATTTTTCATCCCCAACCAACACAGACTCAAGAGACATCACTCGAGGAAATTTATCAGATTTCAACCCATTTCAACCCGGACTTCCATGTGTTGGGCTGGTGGAGTTCTCTTTTAATTACTGTTCATGGTTGTGCTGACTCAACAACCCACTGTTAAACAGTAAAGTTAAATTAGAAAGGGGCAGCAGCTCTTTCAGTCTGTGTTCCCTTAGTAAGATCCTGAGGTGACTCATAGTGGCAACGCACACAAACATGTAGTCATGCATAAAGACACAAATGTTCACTATGTATTCAGTGTTACTGATGTAGCATTACTTGTAAACCAGCCCTCCCCCACTCTCCTCTTGTAAATCACTGTTCCTCTGAAAGCACAATTTTACCCAAATGTCATGGCCCTTTTTTGAAAAGCCTTAAAACGTCCACTGCTCAGTATTTGTGCAATCACAGTGCAGCTTGAGCCTCAGTGCATCAGTTGAGCTTATTGGACAGGTGGGATCAGGCCAAGCAGAGTCTGGCTGTACTTCATTAGCATAGAGCTGCACTCAGGAAGCTATCCTTCAAAATATAATCACTGTCATGGCAACAGCATCGTCCTAAAAACCCCTCTGTTTAAAGCTCACAGAGGAACATAAAAAAAAGGATGTGTTAAGTTCTTATTTTTTCTGGCTCATCTTTTAGTGCCAAAGGGAAATCAAGATGATTTCTTGTATTGGTATAAATAACATCCTCTAGGTGGCTCTGCACACTGCTGCATCTTCTCAAGAAGGTCACAGACTTGAGATTTGAGGAGGCTCAACAGTAGATATATCAGTTCACTTCATCACTTTTTTGAGCCTTCATTTCCATGCTCAGGTAACAGGTCTGACCTAGTCTAGTGTTCATTCTAATGGAGGAAATGACATATTTCTATGTTCTACTATGTGTTGGGAACCTGTTTGTTTTTACCAAAGGACTATGGTAAAAGGTGCCGACAAGGAATGTCAAAAAAGCTTATGCATGCCAATATATTATCGTGAAATATAATGCTTTAATACATGCATACAATCAATTACTTTTAATAAATCAATTAAACCTCCTTGTGGAACAATATTGCAAAAGTAGTGACATTACATAACATATGTCAATAACATAATACAGTTGTTTCTAAATAAAACTATGATAACAGTGCTAGTTAAAGCTTATAGCTAGAGATGGCTCAGATGAACCATCTCTTAGTTGTGCTGCTATAGATTAGTCTGCTGGGGGACCTCTACTGATACACTGAGCTCCTCTCCTCTCCTCTCCTCTCCTCTCCTCTCCTCTCCTCTCCTATCCTCTCCTCTATCCATTAAAATATCACCATTGCATGTCATTAACTTTTCTCTTTCCCGTATTTGTGTTTCCTCCTCTCTGTCTCCCTCTCTCTGTACTTTTCTGCAGGTATCCTCCATTTAGGAGCTGTACATCTTCAGAGTGTAGTTACTGGTCCTACCAATCTGCCCGTGTTTTTCCTGCTCTTTTCCCTCTCCTCTTTCCACTCATCCTAACCGGTCGAGGCAGATGGCCGCACAACCTTTGTTTGCTCAAGTGGGGTTGTTGGGTTTTCTATATAATTTTGTATACATATATATAATATTTTGTAAGGTTCTTAAACATTACACTGTAAAGTGCCTCAAGATGACATTAAATTACTATACAAAGAATATTCTATAAAATAATTCTACAAATATTAATTATACCACTAGAGATAATATATAGCCTAAAACAGGATAGGTGCACTGTTTTTCAGGCATGTCTTAAAACAATAGCATTTAAGAATATGAAAAGAGTTTTTTTTAATAACAAAACTGCAACTACACAACAAGTCAAAGGGTTAAGTCGGCATTCACAGAACATAATTAGCATGGCCTTTAAGTGATAGCTTTTAATGCACTGTTAGTGGAAGTGATTGGGGACAAAATCCACAGTTCCTGTTTTGTGCAGATAAGTTTTACAGAGTTTATCTGAACCTAATATTTGACTTAATCAAGTAGCAGGTGTCTTCCAAAATGTCCATCTTTTTAGTCCAAACTCCTCACAATTAAGGTATTAAGGTAAGAACTAAGAAATGAGATGAACACAGATATAAATGGTATGACTAAAGTAACTGTTGATGGATATAGTGACAATCTCAGTTTAAATCACTGAATTTTTACAATTGCAATTACAATGTGCCTCAGGCCTTAAGTCATCTTGTTCTTTTACTATGAGCTAATGGCTCTCTGAGCCAGTAGGTAGTCAGCTTTAGTAACCAGATGTGGGTTTTTGTGTGACAGCTGCATGATCCTGTCTTCCTTGTGTGGGAAAACAGATGTGCGGTCAGTGGAGCCCAGAGTTGTGGCAGGACACAATGGTAACATGACATCTGACACACTGACCCAACGAGCTGACAGAATGAGATCATGTCAGAAAAACCAAAACAAAAAAACAGACCTAATCACCTAATCTGCACATAGATGCCGCAGCTATGCCAGATCAAGGATTATCAGCACAACAGGACAAACAGGGGCAAATCACAGTGCTGCGACAGAATCCAGGGCAGCAAAGTAGGGCTCAGCAGAGAGACACGTTCCTTTACAACATCTTTACTCTTGCATTTAACTGTGCAAATACTCTTCATTACAAGGCAAATTCCACAGTCTGGCACAGTCAGGCAGTCTGTGGCTGTGGAACATGAGCTAGCAGATGTGACAGCAGGTGAGTCACGGGTCTTTGGTGGTGCAACCTAGCATCAAACTATCTGCATCCTTGTGCCATGCTGTAGAGCACATTCCCATGGTAACAACACATGGAGTTTCAACTTGCATGTCACTCTGGTTGTCATAGCAACCAGGGAGAAGTAGGATTGGTGGAGCTGTGACTTGTGGACTCAGTGCTTCTGGTATTTTCCTTGTTTGCTTTCACAGAGTGCTGCCTTGTCTAGACTTATGGAGGATGGGCAACCCCACGTTCAAATGGTTACATAACAGATCCTCAGAGTGACAATACCTGTACGTGCCAATCAAAGAGCTGATCCTGAGAGAAACTGCTACCTTAGGCTGGTGAGACGCAGAAAGTATGTACTCCAGTGACAGGGTGTGAACCACGCTAGTGGGCTAGACTGATGCCCACAACACTGACTGAAAGTTGTACAAGGAGCAGTGAAAGTGAGTGCTGTGGCTACACAGTTTTCCACATCACTGTTAGGTCAGGCACAACATAAAATCCCACACTGACAAGAAATTGTTGAGAATGACTATTTCAAAAAGTGGAACTTAAATAAACAGCTTTGATGAGTCAGTTTTTAATTTGATAAAATTCTAAAGGCTGCGGGACGCAGAATTGACCATGGCCATAAAGTATGCACACACGTATGCTGAAGTCACTGCATCCCCATCCTTCTCTCGGCGTGTGTGGTAATGTCATTAGAGAAAGGTCCCTTTCCTGTTGGTTCACGCTGATCAGATTAGGCCTGAGGAGATTTGCTGTCCTCACATCCAGGACCCATGTAGACCAGCACAGACCTCCTAGACCAGGGGTGGCCAACCCTGGTCCTCAAGAGCCTCAGCCCTGCTTGTTTTCCAACTATCTCTGCATTTCCTGCTTCTGATTGGCTGAACACACCTGATCCATGTAATCAGCAGAGGGTAGGGCAGAAATAGTTGGAAAACAAGCAGGGCTGAGGCTCTTGAGGACCAGGGTTGGCCACCCCTGTCCTGGGGACCTAGGTATGCATATGTATGTATATATATATATATATATATATATGTATATATATATATATATATATATATATATATATATATATATACACACACACACACACACACACACACACACACACACACATATATATATATATATATATGTGTGTGTGTGTGTGTGTGTGTATATATGTATATATGTGTGTGTGTATATATATATATATATATATATATTGTCAGACACACACACATACACTGTGGAATAACCACATAAGACATGAGGTATGTGTGTCAGTCTATCATAAAGTGACGACAGAGCCAGCACCATAGTTTTCTAAGATACCTGCTGTTATTAATTAAGTAGAGTATGGATTGGAGCTGTTTTGGTTCTTAACTGAATGCATAAAGCAAAGGTATTAGCACAGATTATACCCTTAATCCCCGCAGCGCAGCATCTTGCCGCATGCATTACATCACTTCCTATAGAGCGCCCTGCCCTCTCAAGGTCATCGCTCTGCAGCCAATTGTATGCTCTTAGGTCATATCTGACTCCTGAGTTGTTAGCAAGGTGACGCATCATATATCCAAATTTAATCTTTGGCTAAAAGGTTTGTCTTGTTATTATGTATTTATGAGAAATAAAAAATAAATAAATGAATGTAGAAATTTACATGAGTAAACAATTACATCAATGCTACATTAAGAAGAAGAAAAAAGTCACTAATTAATGAATAAAGTCATATTTAATAGATGTAATATATATATTTTATTTTTCTGAAATGAATACACTAATCAGTATTAAGCGCATCAGAAGAAATTCATCAATGTCTTTAATCTATTTGAACCTTTATATTTTTTCCTGCTTTTATTCTGTGTTTCTACACTCAAAATATTTAAATGTATAGAACTTTTTATTTTATTACTATTATTTGATTACATGTCCAAGTCCACAGTCGTTACCAATATGTAGTTGTTTGTCTGTGGATTTAAATACTTCTCTATTAATTCCTGAAAGGTTTATATGTGTATTATGTTTTTATTACCATGTACCTGCACTTATTTGTTGACTAATAAGTCAGTTTTGTTGTCTATCACTGACCCGAACACAGTGCTGTACTTTGACCAGTGTAGTAATGATAACCACAAACTGGTTAAAAATTCTATTTGTTTGTCTGCTTGTGTGTTATTGCTGATCCAGGGACTGTGGAGGTGGTTGTTCTGTCATTTATGAAGCTCGTCCTCACTACATGTGTCTATTGCCCAGTCACATAGACTGATTTAGTTCATTATAAATGGTTTCCTTTAAAGAGTTAACTGGGGAGAGCAGATGAAAACAGCAGGCCTCCAGTGGCCTCACTACTGCAGGGTTTCCTTAGGCTAGTTTTATATTCCCTCCATTCACTCAAAGCTGCTAACAGTTAGCATTACTTAGTCACAGCCCATTGCTTAGTAATGAGCCCAGACAGAGGGAACGAAATGAAAGCAAGAAAGACAGAGAGAGAGAGAACACTGTGACGGACCTCATTTATTCTATTACACAGCAGGTCCCCCTATCTGCCCAACACACTGAATCCTGAGATCTGGATCGATACAGTCAATTAGGTCTATGAATTTCACTGAGTCACAAAGATTTGCTCTCCCCCCAAAACACAACACAGACCTCTTTCAGGAAATAGCTTGATAGATTCCCACACCCAGGTTTCAATTAAGCTAAATGCAGTTTAATTATGTTAAGTGCCTGCTTTTGCAGCAATCCATAGCGACTGACCAGTCCAGCACAGTCGGCGGTTGCAATGTGACGTTGGTGACATCAAGACAAGGAGCAGGAGTCACGATGTAGTCTGATGAAGGCAAGGTGGTGAGCTGCTGGTTAAAATCTGCCACACACAGCCCTCTCCTCCCTGAACAGCGCGTGCCTGGCAGCAGATCTAATCTTCTCCCAGGAGGAGAAACAACACACACAAGCGTGTGTGTCACCACACACAGCACTGCAGACAGGGTTATCAAAGCACCTGTACAGGCTTGTCAGCCTTTGTACACACAGCTCTGGGGCATCATGAAATGCAGCCGGGGCACCAAGTGGAGCCGACCAGGCAGCTTGTGTGACTGTGATGCCTCTGTTTATAGCCCTTAAGTTGTTATAATGGTCTTACAGTTGGTTATGTAGATCACTGTGAATGGCTTGGCAGCATGACGTAGTCCTGCCCTTGATGGAGAGCAGGGTCAGCCCCGAGACTGAGAATGATACAGAATTGTTAAGTGTGATACTTTTTATCATACAGAGTTCAGTGAGAGACATTCTCACTCATTGTACATAGTTGCAGGGACAAGCCATTATTTTTGTTTTGGGATTGAAACATGAGAAAATTAACAATAGCACTGTTACACTCAGTACAACAATGGTATTAAGTATGAATACTGTGCATGGATAAAGTGTCCATCTTGTGGTGTAGCTTGAGCAGGCTGAGATGCTGTATTGAGCTCCTTAGCAGGGATTAGTCAGCTGTAGCTACACACACAAGCACTCTCAGCTCAATCAATCTGCATCTACTGCCAATCTCCATTTACTCTTATGTAGGTCCAGTACTTCACATCACACTTTGTACAAAATTGTGTTGTTTGTTTTTAAACTGATATATCTGACATTTTTCTCATTAACCCAAAACTGATTCTGTCAAGTACTGTTGACAAGGTGATGACCAAGAATGCTGCTCATCACCTGCTAATGTGGTTCATACAGTAAAGCATGGTGGTGGCACTACATTATTCTGTAGGGTGCATCTAAGGGCACAGACAGGGAGACTGGAAGCAATGGAGGGAAGGATGAATGCAACCAAATACAGAAAAAGGTTTGAAGAAAACCTGCTCTAGAGTGCACACTAAGCATAAAGGAAAGACAGCACGGGAGTGACTTCTGTAAGCAGCCCCAGTCAAAGACCAGACAGAACATCTGTGCAGAGACCTGAAGGTGGCAATCCATAGACGCCTCCCATTGCATCTGATGATGCTTGCGAGGATCTGTCTGGAAGAATGAGACACACAGCCCAAAGACTGTCTTGCCAAGAAGACTCAAGGTTGTAATTGTTGATAAAGAACCTTCTACACAGTGCCTATTTAAACGAGTGAGTTCAGTTTTTGATAGATGTGCATACTCTAAAAATATGTTTTCTTCTTGTCATTGTGGGTTTTGGGTGCAGCTCGAAAACAATTTAATCTATTTAATCTCACCTCTTCTGCTCTGCCAGTCATAACTGCTGCACTCAGATTACCTGTCAATATGCAGAGTGCTATTGCATAAGCGTGCAGGCCAATCATTCTAAATTATTCAACGTAAGACCCGGAAGCTGCTCTTTTATGTAGATATTGAAAAAAAATAGATTGAATGGAGGAAGATCCTCCACCCCTGCCCCTCAGCCAAGTGAGGGGTGGTTAATCCTCAATTGAGTGAGCACCTTATGTCATGCCAGCCAGGCATGCTTGAACTTGACTGAGTGGCCCTGAGGCCAGGTCAGGAAGGAACACAAGCTGTATGCGCACACACACATGTACACACACACACACACACTAGTATTTCCACGAAAAATGTGTCTTGGTAAGGTAAGATGAATGTTTAAAGCAGCATTAAGACCATGTGATAGTGTGACTCAAAGCCCAGACTGATTAAATCTTCCATGCTGACTGGTACAGCCTGCCTAAAGCAGTACATCTAAAGCGTACACACACACACACACACACACACACACACACACACACACACACAGGACACCGCTCCTCACCCTACTGAGTTGTTCCAGAAGTCTATGGTTCTGTTCGGAGAGCTCACTGATGGCCTTGGTCTTATCCCTGTCAGCCTCTCTCAGCTGGACCTGGTGGCGCTCCAGCTCGCCCTGCAGCTGCTGGACATCTGTCTCCAGTTCGGCCACACGGCCCTCCCATTCCCCCTCTCGACTTTCCAAACGCCGACGTAACTCGTGCTTCTCCTGCTCCAAGTGCTGCGTGTGAATAAGGGCGGAGAGGGTGACAAGGTTAAACCTTGATTTGCATGAATTTATACACAGTACTGTCTGAAGACAAAAAAGTTTAGGATGGTAACTTGATCCCTTGACTAAACTTTATTGTACAGTAGTAAAGGCACAATCAAGTTTTTCATGGGATAAAATTATAATTAGAGCTTGTTACCTACTAGGCAAAAGCAATATGTAGTGTTTTTTTAACTGAGCAAATCTGGCTCCTGCCCCTGGTTTCTGGAGGGACAGTTCAGATAACAGGACGCTTCTTTCTATTCTTTAGATGCTGATGAATGTTGGACAGATGCACTGCACCACCAGTGGGCTGCCAAAGCTTTGGGGTGGGGGTGGGGGGGTTGTTATCATTGGTTATCAAGTCCAAGGCTGAAGCCGTTGGCATCTGCGTGGCCACTATTTTCATCTCTGCTTAAATGCCCCAACAAAAGGAGGGATCAAAGAGAATCACAACAAGCTTCACAAAACGGCATCAAGCTCTGTTAGAACCGGATACCAGGAAGTGTAACAACATCAGTGATTGGGAGATTATTTCTCTGAGCTGCAACATGGGGATGAATATGGATCAAAGGCTTGAACAGATGTACAGTAGATACAGTAGGGCCTGAAAAGCCATGGGATTAGTCTTTGTGGTTTCTTTGGCCACGTGTTGGTCCTTGTGAAGGACACTGAAAACAACAACAACAAGCTCAGCAGTACAGTTCATGCTGTGTGAAATAACTAAGAGACTATTACAGCTTTTGTTTTCTTGGTTGTGGATCACTGCAGAAACAGTGTGTGATGAGTGTACCTCATCTTCAGATCAGAACAACCAGCAGGTTTCTATTCATTCTAGTAGAGTCCACAGCTTAAAGCTCCTCAGCTATGACTGCAGACTGTACTATTATAAAAAAGGAACCATGCTAGATGACTCTTAATTCCTCTGGCAGTGTAATACGAAGCTCCACAGGCTCTACAGGAGTTTGTTTACACTGCGAAGGCCCAAACTTGACTATGACACTTGAGGACGAATCAGAAAAGAGACTTCAAACTTCAGTAAAAGATCTTTCCTGTTGTTAGTTTACCTCTAATTTCTCGTTGAGATCTTTGTGCATTTTCTCATATTGCTTGGTCAAGTCTTGGTTTCTCTCCAGCAACGCTTTGCCGAGTTTAGCAGCTAAAACCAAGTCTTTTTCCTTTTGACGGAAGAGCGACAGTAAGTCTGCGTTGTGCCCCACCGCAGGCGTTTCTAGGTCCGACGGCTCCGCCTCGCCGTCCCGCTCCCCGGTAAGCATGGCCAGTTCCTCCTCCAAGGCCATGCCGAGGCCTCCGGAGCCGGCGTGCCGCAGCGGGTGAGCCTGAAAGCCGCCGGGCTCCTGAGCGGCGGTGCTGGTCGCGGGTTCCATGCAGTCGCTGTCCAGCTCCAGAGGTGCTGAAACCACGGCAGGCGTCTGCAGGTCTAGGCAGAAAGCGGACATAGCCGCCCGGCGCAGGAGAAGCCAACAGATGAGAGCCGACTGATTTCACTCCGGATGAACCCACCCTGCCCTGACTGGGTTGGGCTGACCGGACCGGCTCGTTATCGACAATTTATCCACCATCCTCGCACTTGAGAGCTGGATCCACTGCAGCTGTAAACTGCTGTCTCCCTAGTTTTCTCACGTCTTCTCTTCACCTGCCGGTCGCGACTCTGGCTCTGATTAAATCCCAGCAAACGCCGCCTCCTCTGCAGCTCAGCGTCTGTTTATTACTGGACACAGCAAATCTTTTATCCCGGTATGAACCGCCTTGATGAGCTACGCGCAGCCGTCGCTCGGTCAGGGTCCTTCCCTTCTCGGGGTCCTGGCTCCCCCATAATGATCGGCCTGTTACACCACAGCTATTTGCCAGCCAAATAGATGAGCGCGGTCCCGATAGCTTCTCAACCTCTTTCCCTTCTTGAATGCGCGTTCCCGCCACGGCAGTGACGTCAGCCGTGACCCGTTCCAAACGGCCCGCCCATTGGCTGAGAGCGATAGCGCCATAGTTTGGTGCTTTTCGCGCGCACGTCTGTGACACAGTCCACGAGCACGTGAAGAGGGGAAGTAGGAGCAGACAGCTGCCGAGGTGGTGTCGACAGAAATGGTACAGCAAGAAAAGACATGTGAGCTTTGGAAAGCCCCGTTCATCTAGTTATAATCTGCAAACCTGGAGACACTATACTATATAGACTAGAAGTATATTAACTAGAATATATCCCCCTGGTGGACCATGAACACACACACACACACACACACACATATATATATTTATATATATAATATGTTATATCGCAGTTATCGACTATTTTTTAATTCTACAAGTTATAACGTAGACTTAACTTCATAAGGTAATGCGGTATAATATTTCTAGAAACATTTCTCTGTGGGTCTAGGTAAGAGTTTTAGCTTCTACTACTTTGTTAGTTACACTAAACGTTAGCGGGATGTGTAGCTACGTTTGTGAAATAACGCTAATTTGCTAGCTACAGTTAACAGCAGTTAATGCTACCCTTAGCTTTCAAGCTAACTTTAACTAGCTACCAGTCTAATTAGCTTAGTCGATTGAATTAATGAATTAACTCAACATTAGGCCACAACGAGGACGGGACCAACTTCAGTATCTGTTCTTCATCAGCAAATGTTGCCAATAATATGACAAAGTAACATATTATGAAGAAATCTACATTTATATATTTTGGTACGTTTGTTTGATTTAATTATTTAATTTCCACCTGGAGTTTTACTGCTCAAGGTTAGTTTGAAAAGAAACATCTTTTTGTTTGTTTGTCAGCTGCTTGCTTGGTATTTGCTTTTATCTAGTCAGTGACCCTCACCAGGTGGTCTTTCAGCAAGCTGGGTCTCACTTATGAAATGTTGAAATGACACGATCAAGTTAATATAATAGAAGGTATATGAATCAAATGTATAACGATGCAGTCATTCCTGTTGTTGTCTGCTAATTTATGTGTCAGTAGGAATCATTTCTAATAGAGGAGGAACATCTTGCTAAGCCTTCTTTAGTGTCAGAGAGGCTAATTGAGAGTCACAAATGAAGGGTTCAGCTTACAGTTAGGATTAGGTTTAGGCTAGTATGAGTAGAGGTTAAGAAATTAATGTCCTTATAAGAGGCCCTCAGATGTTGCAGTGTGTGTGTGTGTGTGTGTGTGTGTGTGTGTTTGGAGGGGGGGGGGGTTGAACGGATAGAGATGAGGTTTAGATGTTGGGGGAGGGTACTGGTGATGAATGATTATAAACAAAGCTGCTGAGCTGATAAAGTTATAGCACAAAAGAAGTGGGTCACATTATCCTGGTCCACTGTTGTCTAACCTCAGGGGCCGAGGGGACCACACAGTGGATAATGGGTGATTTCCTCAGAGCACATCAAACCCTCACTGCTTTGATAAACAGCTAAGCTGAATGGATTTAGCAGCCCATATTGTTGTTTTAAGTGTAATGCTGCTGGTGTTGTGTTGCTGGGACATACAAGGAAGACACAACAACAACCTTTATGCTATATAAGGAATTACACACTGTATTACACTATGTTGCTTTTAAAGTTATTATTATTTACTATAGTTATTATTTATACACATTACAACAAAGCAGCAACAAAGATTAAGCCATAATGAAATTCAATAACAATCTGATCTAAGAGCATAAAATAATAATTTTTTATGTTAACACATTGCATATTAACACATTTATTGTTACATATTTTTGTAGAAAATATGGATTTTTGTCATCATAAGATAAACAGGTGAAGGTGATAATCAAATTGACACCAGTCTGACATGCTTAACCATTATTAGTTTCCGTATGGAAATAAACATTACAAACACAGGATCATTGTGCTTTATTACAGACCATGGCTCCCTCTGTAGAAATAAAAATGATATTACACTACACTCACATAACGCAAACATTTTTTGCCACACAGCTTTAACATGCTGCACAGATCTGACCTCCTGTGTTACAGTGGTCAGTGCTATAAAGCTGCTACTCAATACGTTTATGAGTGATTGCCAATTTTTAGGTGTAAGCTTTGTTCTGAGATCATTGTACCGACTCAAAATTAAGATATGGTCATTTTTAAATATCTGCCAAAGGACAGGTGTAACTGAGTTTACATGGTTTCATTAACTGTCAGTCACAACAACAAATGATTGTTGAGAAAACAATTAGCTTTCTGTAATGGGTTGTCCACATAAAGATTCTTGTTGTCTACTTGTTCATTATTTGTGACAACATTTCTCCATCCCCTTTTTTATATTGTTTTGTGGTAGTTTTGTGAATTACCAAATGACTAAGAAACCTTAAATTCTGTCAAACTGTGAATTTTTAATAGCCACAGTTTACTGTATCTAGAGCAGCGTCTTCCTTGTACTTAGTGTTCTGTGCTTATATAACACCAGCTCTTAGTCACACAGACCGACTCTGCCTTTTTTCATCTAATGCTGGGTTAGGTTGCCTATTATATAACGAAACCAGGCTCTTCAAACCTCTGGATTGCAGTATTTCTCTCTGATAGCCCTAATCTTATACCAAGATGACAGAACACACAAGAGGAAATGAAGCGGTTTCAATGTTTTACCAGGGGATGGCAGTGTTTTTGCACTGCTACTTCCTGTAAATGACTTCAAAAGCTTGTGGCATCTACTGCAGAGGTACCTCTCCGACCATTTAGATTTCCCCCCTGTTGATAGTTTCTGTCAGTGATATACTATTTGGTGTATGTTTTTTAATTTAATATTTACCTTTAATTTGCAGGAAAAAGTCTGAAATTTAACAGTCCTGTGCGCGTTCACAATATTACAAATTCAACAAAATTTTAATTGATTTATAATTTAATTATAGTATGGTACAGTGAGCAACAACACCCCATTGGAAATGTTTTTTTTATTTTAAAATTAAACTGGGATTGGCTTAGGAGACATGTAATACCTTGTTGCTAGGTAACATCAGGATGTTGCCTTTGCCTCAGCCCAATACTCTGAATCACTGTGAAATGAAACCCTTTTTCATACTGATCTGAGTAAATCACTGATCACTGAGCTATGGCATTAAATGTGGACAGTTCTGTTATTAAATCAACTTCATCACTTTCACATGTAACTTATCTACATATGGAAGCATCTTCAATGGGACAGAAGAGAATGCATTAGGGAGCTTAACCTGTAATGTTACGTTTGGTTTTAACATTGCATTTCTTGATTAACACAACAGATTGCACAGTAGCTGTGTGTGTATTGCTATCATACTGCATTATTTACTAACATAATCTAAAAATACTATTCTATTTATAAATAATTATAAAAAAAATTCTCAAGGACATTGAAGAATGAATACAAAAACTTCCCTGAGATGTTTGCGTATTTCTCCTGCACAGATATTAAGTTGCTTGCTTTAATGTACTGTATGAGATGTTCCTTCATAAGCCTTTTAGCAGAAAGCCCTGTTTTCGGCAGGTGATGACCTCATCCTGGGTCTATGTGAGAAAGTTTTTAAGTTTCTTAGATGTGTTTCTCCTGACACAGATGTCCACTCCGATTACAGTTTGAATCAGTGAAATCTGAAGTAGCCAAGCTCAGAAATGTTATTAATCCATTGGATTTAAGGAGAAAAAAGACAAGGGTTTAGCCAATTCCTGACAGTAGGAAGGATGTATTCAGATACAGGTGAGCTAGTGGAGTTGATCTGATTCCAGGAAAGCATATGTACAAAATTGTAGAAACAAAAATACTCTCTGTTGTTAGTAGTACAGATCTAAATAATTAGCAACCAGTAAGAAAAATAAGCGAGTACTGCACTTGTTGTCTGTCTGCCACTGATTACAGTAACGGTCGTTGTCGATACAGTAATACGCTTTCACCTTCTGAGCATTTGTCCCCTTCTGTTGCACTGATGTACTACTGCTTGCCAGGTTAGGTTCTGCCATCTGTTACTGCATGTGTAATCTGTCACTGTGTGTGTGTAGTTTGCAAGTCAGTATCACAGTGACGTGTCACTTGGCATACATTAGCACTAAAACAAGTAAATTAAGGTGAGCCTGAACTAGTGTACCAGATTCTGGAGACCTTGTTAGGTTGTGACATGACATGGACAGTGCAACTGCGTACTCTGTACCATTGTGCTTTGTTACATTGTTGTCCGTGTACTTTCTGTCACAGATTCCTTTTTACTTTCAGAGTAGAATTACAGATGTATTCAGAGTTATTCTGATACAGTGCAGTGTGTGTATAGCTTAACAGGAATGCTCAGTGCTTTGAAATCCAGTGACAACAGAAACACAGTGACGTGGGTTTGGGATCGAGGATCATTTTGACTGTACAGGTTGTTATAACGTTGGAAACTGCCTCTTGTAACTTTCTGAACTTTATCAGAAGGTAATATATTCACATATATATATTATTAAAAAAAAATTATAAAAAAGAGATTGAAAAGTGAAAACTGTATGTGTGTGAAGTATGTCGTGAAGCAGTCATGCTACTGCAGCATGTTATAAATCAGTCTTTCAGTAAGGACTGCTTTTGCTCTTCTATGAAACTCGAAACACTGAATTGTGTTAAAAACCTTGACAGGTTTTATTCAGAAGTTTGTATTTATTAAAAATATACATGTTGCATTTATACTGACTCCTTTCTTCAAACAAAAACCTACATACTGTGATTTCATTAAATTGCAAATGAAAGCTTCATTTACTGTAATAACATGTCTTGCAAGTTATTATACTGCATCATAGCTACTCATTGGAGGAAGGGGCATTGTGTTTAGACACTATTGAGCTACACACATGAAGGAGTCTTCAGTAGATGATATGAATGTACAGTAGTCTGCAAGTATTGGGAGCTGACTGTTAACACAGTGGATCAAGCTGCATACATTAGTGTGATTAGTGACGGCTGCTGCAGTACAGGGAGAGGGAGAAAGAGTTAGGGGGTGGTAAGGGTAAGCGAGTGACAGGAGAGAGAGAGAGTGAGAGCTTGCTTTCACTCTCTACAGTATGTGATCACGTCTGCTGCATTACTCCACAATACAATTTCTCTGTAGTCCTCCACTCCCTCCCTCTCTCCTTCGCTCTGTCTGTCTGTAAGCAGTAATCTCCAGTCTCTCTTGCTGCCTCACAGTTTTCTGCTCTGCTACAGCGTATCTTCCTTCTCTCTTCGGCTCCACTTTCTCCCCAGTGAGAATGACATCTCCGAATTTGATGAACCAGCGAAGCTCTCATTCTGGCTGGTGGCTTCCGAGGGAGACCCCACATGAATGGGTTTACTGGACAAGGAAGTGCATCTAAGGATCTTCGTAGAAAACCTGTCAGCTGTGGCATTCTCTGAGTAAGTGCCATACTATTTTACTTAGTCTATCAAAGATAAGGAAGGGTGCCTTGGTTGAGGAAGCGATGAAAACAAGATCCTTGTTTTTCTCTGAACTGCTACAAGGCATGGCTATTTTACCAATCTTAGCACACAACAACTATTGCCTAATTGATTGACTGACACTACAGCTGAACATTTATGGGGTAATGAGAGAGACTGTTAGCATCAAGCTTATGCAGCAGCTGTATCTTGTCTGTTAGGAGTGAGCTCTATTCTTGGTAACGACACTGAAATGCCGTGTCTTCGTTTGTCTATTTGTCTTCATCGCTGTGCTTACTGTAGCATACATTCATACAGATGAATATCACTCCCTACTGTTTGAATATGGTTATAATAAGACCACTACATTCCTTTTTCAGAAATCAGGTTAATCTATACAAATACTGGAAAAGTTTTGAGACAAAGTTTATCTGCAGTTGTTTTCTAAATAATTTCAAATCACTTTAAGCTTCTACCTGGGAAGGTCCTGAAGTGATTGAGGTTGAGATTCAGTGCAGAAAGAAAGATGAAATTATAAAGTCAGTAGGAAAAAGTATGACAAGATGAAGACTGTGGTTGGAAGAATGTATCTCTATGGTAACAATGGGTTTTGCCAAGGGTAGAGTAGAGGTGAAGGAAGCTTGCTGTTTCTCTCTGGCATCTATTCAGCTGGATCACAGACTGACAGGACTTTTGAGACAGAACAAAACAGAATATTAATGAAGAAATTGTGGGAGGGACAAATTTTAAGATAAATACAGATTGATAGATACAGAGGCCGTTATACTAAATACTATATGTGCAATGACCAGATAATGTAATTCCTCTTTAACAAGAGAACGCTTTATAAGTTATAAGAATATGTAGGATATATTCTGAAACAGTTCTGCCAGGATGACTCTGTGGCCAAAAGTGTCTTTTTGTCTCATGCTGTTACCTGTTTTTGGGGGCAGACCAAAGTGATGGTAGATGGCACAGAGGGAATGAGAGACTTGTGCTTAGTGAAAAAGAAGAAACCAACCCTCTGCAGAGGAAATCTCTCAGTGCTAATGTGAGTTGTGATGAGAGAGAGAGAGAGATGTACTGCTTCATATCCTCAAGTGTCATTTTCCCAAAAGCCTCCTTCAGAAGCCCACACTGATTCTCTTCATTTTGATTTGTGATATAATGATGGACTAGATTTTTGAAGTGCTTTCCCAAGTGCTTAGCATACTTACATTGTGATATTCTGTAATCTCGACCACCTCAGTACAGGCAGGTGCAAATCTATAGCATATTATTAACATAACAGCTGACTGCTTGGGACCTGCTGGCGTACAAGTACATGTTTAGCAATTTCTTGATTCACTTAACATGTCATATAGGTAAAGTTAGTCAGTACCGACCAATGGCTCTCTGACAGCAAGGATAAGAATTTTCAGTACCACACATAGCACCTACTGTGAAGAAGTTTTTTAAATTGATTCCGATGAAATGAATTTGCATTTGACATGCATGGACTGTGTTACCGGGTTTAACGAACAAGTGCCATACGAAGAGGTACATTGTTATAATATCAAGGACAGATTCTACCGAGGCATATATAATGTTGGCCACTGCACCCCTCCCTTAACCCAAGTCTTTGGTGTTCAGCAGGAGTGTCAGTCTTACTTGAATGAAAATGATAATACTATTTTGATGTTGTCATGGCATTAGGCATAAATGTCTCTATCGTAAATGTGAGAAGATGGGCTGAAAGATCATACTGCAGAGTAGTAAATGAGAGAAGGACTATGAGCTTGCTTTTTAGAGAAGAATCTGTGCCACCACAGTTTTGCAACAGGTTTGTGATTTACCGCTGCCTACAGACCATATAGTATTACTGGCCCCTGGTCACCCTGCAGACTGAATGTGGAGCAACACCATGACTGGGATGCAACCTTTCTCTACTTTCCTCCTCTTCAACAACTCTGACTCACAGCCCAGTACACATTATTCAACCCTCAAAGAAGAGCTCCTCAGCAGAGCTGGATGCTGATGTTCCTGTGTGAATATCACTGTTCTATTGTTGATTAGCTCTTTTAAGCAAGTTGTATTTCTGGAGCATTTCAGATTTTTTCCTTGTTTTATATCGCTATAAAACAAGTAAAAATATAGGCTCATTTTCTGGAGTGAGTAACATCAGTTTTGAAATGTAGCCATAGATAGCTCAATGGTCAAACTGTTGTTTTTCTTGTACTTTTAGATGTATAGTTCATAGTAATTGCTTTCAGGGAGCTAATTATTGCAGAGGAGGAGCCCAGCTGCACAGTCTGTTAGCTCAGCTCATTATGGGCAGTCAGCTAGCGCTACAGTCAGGGAGGAAGACAGCCAGATCCGAGTCCCATCTGGTGCCTCAAGCTAGGATGGCACCCTGCAACCACCAACTTTACCACTGACTGTCTGTTGAGGAAGTTCTCTGCATTGTTAAGAAGTATACAAACTCAATGATGCAGTTTTGTTACTGTCTCAGCTCATATAGATGCCTAAGATGCATTAGCTCGTTTCAAGTTTTGAGAGATGCCAGGAGATACGAATTAGGGGCAAATAGGGCTTTTGCATCTCTCAGTGAAAAACTAACGTTGGTGAAAATCTTTTGGGGATGACACCTGTGGGGCTAGGAGTTTTTCTCTCTGAACAATTGAAACTTGCTTTTTGAACAACAAATTCAAACAGGAATTTTTTAAAATTTCATTAAAACCAGACAACACTAAAAATTGCCATTCTTGTAATGCGCTTACGGGGTGAAGACCAGCAGGTGCTAGAAAAACCTCACCTCGGCAAACGCTTCGCTCATACCATCATCACTCATTACAAGCCACCTGCTCCTGCATCATGTCGTGCCAGTCAAACTGGAATACCATCCCCAAAATGACCCTTGAGGCATAATGATTACTTCAATCACATTTCTTGGCAAATATTAGAAAGTATCCGAGTCATCTCTACAGATTCATAATAACATCATTGTTATAATGTTAGTAAACACAAAAGAACAAGAGCTAAAAGGCAAGAACTGAAGCAGACTATATACAGTAACAACAAAAAGTGTAAATGACATTTCATGTCAACGCATTCATACAACAGTAAAACAGCAATACACTACAGTCCACATGTTAATTTAGCTTGCGTTGAGCATGTTAGTGTAGGGAGGAGTGGGAGGTGAGCCTCTGCTTTTTATAGACATTCTCCCTCCGTCGCTCATTGTTCTGACTGTCTCTTGATCACGAAAGTTGCCAAAAATATCCAGTGGTGGTAAAAAGAGGCTGTTGTGTGAACACGAGCAGGCTATTTATAGTCTCTGTTAGGCTAGAATCGGAGTGCATATTTGGACAGCACAGTATGGCTCTCATGTGATATACTCAGTACCTAAACAGTGAACAATGTACTTTATCTGCTAGTCATCTGTGTGAACACTTTACTGCATAAATGGAATAAGTGCTAATGTTTAAAGCTGTCGAATGACTATGTGCTATGTGAATTTCTCAAGTCCTTAGTGTTCGATTGCTAATTGCTTTTCCTGGTATATGAGCCAATATTAGAATCTGGTTTTGTATTTAACATGGGCACATTTAGTTGATTAGCTATTTATAATGAACCTGGCCTTTTGAATTTTGATTGCAGTAATTACAACTGTGATGTAGGGCCTGATCTTTCTTGTTTACTTTTATAGTAGGTAAACATGCAGATACAGTATGCTGTAAAATTTTTGATGAATGTCAAAGAACATATGGAAGGATAATTCTTCCAATTAACAGGCTGGAAATAGTCATCTATACTGTATGAATATAAGAGGTAAGTGTTTTACATAAGAGCACTGAGTCAGTCCTTCAGCTTCCAAGCGAGGCTGTGCATAAAGACTATTTACTGTCATGTTTCTCTCCCCCTTCTCTGTCTCCCATCCTCTTCATGCTCTCGTCTCCTGCAGATTGGTGACTACATCCATCAACTCTAGATAAGAGAGTGTCCTTTGGAAAAAATCACCATTCATTTAAAAACATAAAACAGCCAGAATTACTGGACACATGTCACAGGTATTACTCTTCACATGGTAAGAGTTTGATTCCAGAGCAAGCTAAATCACCTGTCAGTTTGTCATTTGAGTTTGATGTATGTGTGTGTGTGTGTGTGTGTGTGTGTGTGTGTGTGTGTGTGGCTATTGGGTTATACCCCTCACACATATAGAGCAATTATAGCTTGTTTCTAAGTAGTCCACATCACTCTCTGATTATTTGTGAAGATGAGGCTGTTTTATGCACTTAACCTTGTTTAGGTGGGACCATGTTGGCAGATGGACAGTTGAGTATTTCAAGCTCTCTGATGAAATTGCCCAACAAAGCAGTTACTGTATCTTAACCTGAGCAGATGCAAAACTAATATTACACTGGGTCATGTAGAGCACTGTCTACTACTGTTTGGTTGAGAAAAGGATTTTAGAATACTTACTAAAGGTGGAGTAGGGCAATGACTGGTAATTTTATTTTTGTTTGGTAACTATTTGTAGGACTAATGGTGGCTTGGTCATGACATTCAGATGAAGCTGCCAGTGGAGCCAACAATAGCTTAGTCTATGCAGATAGTTGGCTCTAGCTGCCAAGCATTTGATCTTTGTTTAGGTAAATGAAAAAAGGGCGTATTATGACTGGTCACACAAGTTAGGAATAGTGAATGGTGTCACATATCAAATAGCCCAACATTTATGATTGCATGGCCTAATACTCTGTTTGACTGAATGATATGTAATTTAACATGATCACAGAGCTCCCATAGTAATGCTCACCCCATTTTCCCCACATTTAATAGTGTATTGATAACTATAACTTTTAATCTATATAAACAGTCGCCAATGGGTGAGTGAACATGGTGCACTTGTTTTACTTGTTTTGATTAAACTAAGTTACCATGAAAAACATTCTATTATAATAAAAAGAATATGAGTTACTGATGTGGTTAAAAATAAGTTATAACATGATATTTGTCATGCAATAGAAAAAATGTCAAATTAGGATAATAAAATGATGAAACACTATTATACAAACATAATTTTCATTACTGTGACTCACACACAGTTTTGTGCTGTTGTGGAGAGCATGCATCTATCCTCCCACAACTCCATTATCACATTATATAAATGTTGTTCCCTTCATAAACATTTGATGTTTATACAAACATATTTACAGAAATATCAATTTTCATCACATTAGTAATAAAAACCAAAAAACAATTAATTAATATCCAACAAAATCTAATTAAAGTCTGTTTTGCTAAGCAACCTGGAACAAATTTTAGATGTGTGAATGCGATGCAATGGATTTGTCCATAACTCTGCTTAATGGTGAACAAAACACTTCAACGGACTACTATGTCCTAATGTAAACTTTCAGTGCTGTACTGCACTCCAGAGCTAGTGAACTAGAAATCTGTTGTCACTAAAGTATTTTGCTTGTTTATTGTTAATTGTTTATTTAGCCAAATATGTACTCAAAAGCAATAACTAAATAACTTCACCATGTCAATCCCACCACAGAGTGCAGCGTGCGTAGCCATGTAGTTACTGTACTACAATGTCTACAGTATTTTTTCTTTTTTTAAGTATGGAAACTATCAAATTAGGTCTAACAAGAGCAAACATTGCTGACTTTTTGTTGTAAAAGTTGTAGTTATGAAGTCTGTATAATTTGAGACATAACCTCTTAGTTTGATGTGAAATTGTCCAATGCGGCATCTGTGTGGATGATGTACAGTTGACCAATTGATTTTACTGGCTGCAGCCCCATGCTGTGGCACTGTGTTGTTGTGAACATGTGTCTGCATTTCGACTGTGTGTTAGTGCTGCCATTCTCTAAATGCTGTGACTGTGTATTAGTGACTTTGCTGCAAGTCCTGCAGTTTTTATTGTTTCCAATATTCCGTAGGCTCTGCAGCGTTGTAATGGCACATCTAATTGTATCATCAATTGTTATCAATCACATATGCCACCAAACAAGACACAAGACAGATTTGTCTGTCTGTACATCTGTGGGCACTGATTGATGTGTCCTTTACCATAACTGCAACTATCATAACAAACCGCAACCCCTGCCCTAACATAGTTGTATTTATACAGACATTTGTTCTATGGTCTAACTGTTATCTAGTCTATTGTGACTAATATAGTTGTTAATATTTCACACAGTAGAAAGAAGTCCTGTATCTATTCAGATCCAATTATTCATTATTGACACTAAACTATTAATAATCAAAAGTTTGGTTGATTCTATTTTTTTGTTTCCAGGTAGAGCAGGAGATCTCACTTGTCCAGAGGAAGATGTCTGACCTTGAGTCAGTGCTGCAGCAGAAGGATATAGAGTTGAAGGCCTCAGAGACCCAGAGGACCATCCTGGAACAGGATCTGGCAACCTACATCACAGAGTGCAGTGTGCGTAGCCATGTAGTTACTGTACTACAATGTCTACAGTATTTTTTCTTTTTTTAAGTGTCAAGTAAATTTAAACAGTGGCTCTTTAAAGTTGAATTTGAGATATACTGATATCATTTGGATGGACCAAATATTGCAAACACCTCCAGTGAAATCGCACAGCTTTGGGAATGACCACAAACTGGAGTCAACATATATTTAAAACAGTTTCAGCAAAAACTTCACATTTTTAACAGCTGCTGTATTAGTTTCTCTGCTATATGGGTGTATCCAATAAACTGTCAACTGACCCTATATATGTTTGTCATGGTTGCAGAGTCTAAAACGCAGCTTAGAACAGGCTCGTATGGAAGTATCACAGGAGGATGATAAAGCACTGCAGCTCCTCCATGACATCAGGGAGCAGAGCAACAAGCTTCAAGAGATCAAAGAGCAGGTAGGACAGTATTTTGGTTGTCATTTGGGGGTCGTGAAGTGCCTTTATGGCACTGTGATACATACTATGTACTCCTGCTGTTGTGGGCTCAAACTGAATTAAGGCACAGCGAATCCAGTCACTGATCAACAATCTCATATTGCAATTATTTAAGATTTAATTGAAGTTTTAATCACTGCATAAATCTTGAAACAGTTTATTGTTAGTTTTTCATAATGGCAGTCAAATTAATCAGGTCAAGTCATAAGACATCAGTGCGTGGGATGTGAGTGTTAATTAGACAGGCACATGATGTTGGAGCCCTGTCTGTAGGGGTACAGTCAGTATAACATTAAACAACTATAGTAGTGCAGAAATGCCACGGGGTACATGAATTTCTTACTTTTTATCTTTTTATTCTTTTTTATAACATGGACATATATATATATATATATATATATATATATATACAGCACGTAAATATAATAGAGAATGCATTGAGTGTTTTATTGAACAAGGATTGTATAGAGTTTCACTTTACATGTTACACAGGTGAACAGTTCAACTTGATGTTCATTATGAGCTTGATTGCAGGAAAGAACAATGTGTTAGCCTATTATTGACTCAGGTGTCAACTGTGTAACTCAGTATAAATCTCTTTAGAATGAGAAATACTATAAAAAAGAGAGGAGAGCTTTACTGTACATGTATCCCTTAATTACAGAAATCAAATGTGATGAATGTGAGTGTTTGTGTGTATGTGTGTGTATCTCTGCATGTGTGGCAGCAGCGGATGACATACTGTTGCCAGCTGTAAGAATTAAGCTGTTAGAAGACTGACAGTTTAGGACAACACACAGAAAGCATGATAAATCATCTTCCTGGCACTATGTGGTACTTTTTCTTAAAAAGGTAATGGAAAAGCAACCTGTTTTTCTCAGCCTACACTAGTGCTGGTTACTAAGCACTGAATACATTGTGCAGTGGTTGCTATGGTGATGAGGGCCATATACCTACGAGTGAAGAGAGCACTGATGCAGTGGGCAGGCTGTCGTGACGAGGTGCTGGGGCCTTAGCTCATAGTATTTGAGAAACTGAATTTTTGACCATCACTTGATGCACCACATAAAAACAACTGATGCTTGTTGGGGGATTGCACCTTGTTCATTGTATTAGAAACAAGGTATAAGAGATTTAAAAATCTGCATTTTAATTGCTAGTACTGTGTACATATTTAAATGTAAAAAATACAACAGTTCTCAGAATAATGTAGTTCAGAAATAATACAAATTTATAGTAGAAGGGTTTCACGCAGTTCAGTAGAACCTTAGAATTAAGATGCTGCTGCTGTCCAAGAGAAACTTGTTTAGCTGGTCAAGTTAGATACCCCATCACTGCCTGTCTTTACAGGTCCCATTGCCTCCTTCTTCAAGAACTCTATTACTATGCCTAGAAGTCTTTTTTGTCTTGCAATGAATCATGCGTGCATGGATGAAAGGTGCACACCTTCTGATGGTCTCTCCTTGAAGGAATTCCAGCTACACATGTAAAAGAACAAGTAGTCGCATGACAAATGAATAAAACTGTTTGACAGAAAAGGTCAAATCATACCTACAACTGGCCAGCCACTTAATAAAGTAGACATAACTGCTAGATTTGTTGTTTTGGATGGTTACAAAAATTTCTGGATACAATGGCACCCATCTATTCAGATGCTGTCCTACTATCCTCCTTCCTTCTCAGGACCTTGGAGATTCCTCAGGAGGAGCTGGAGCAAATTCACCATCAAACATTATTAGCTAACATGGCTAGCATACATTTTAGCATGTTGCTGTGCGTAGCTTAGGCCGATAATAGGAGTTTGTGGAACAGTGGAACATTCATTATACACCCTTATCAGTATTGGTAACAGGTGAGCAAAGGTTCATTAGACACTACAGTAAATAAATAACAAAACCTTCTCAAAAGAAAACTAGCTATGGAAAAATTGTGATTAACACAAAAAGTATAGTCTATCTGTAAATTTGTGAGCATGGTTTGCTGCTCATGCATATTATCTTGCTCTTTGTTCCCATTGGTGCCTCTCAGCAGGGTATTTACGCCAGCTAAATCCAGCACTTCATCTTGAAAAGCATCTGTCTCCCACGCTCTGTCATATGATGCAGTGTTTATCATTTTCATGCAGAAGCCATGTAGTGTTGGATCAACAAACAGTAGAGATTGAGGATAGATTCACTTTCAGACAAAAGCAATCTCTACCAAAGCCACTAAAACCTGCAAACATATGCAAAGAGACATTTTGCTAAAGACAGAGCAAAGAAGACCACAGAAAATCGCATTGTTCTTGTCTTGGTTGTGTTCGCACAAAAAAGTTAGATGGCATGGCACTATGGTTCATCAGTGTATGCACATGTTGTGTATTATGTATATGTATGTGTGCATAAGCAAGTGTAACACACGACAAAAACTGAGGAAGATTCATAGGTATCGTGTTGAGTATTCTTGCAAGTGTTTATATTACCATTCAGTTTTTCTCACTAAATAACATACTGCTTTTCCTAGAGGCCAAATAAATTAGTTGAGAGCCTTACCTTCCTGAACATTGCCAACTAACATGACAGCTGGTAGGTTTTATCATCTGTAGCTTTCTAAATAATTAAGCTAATGTTAGCTACAGGAGCGTGTTTCTGTCTGTCTGATGCTCTAATGTTTCCAGTTGATTCATATTAAAACATGAACCCTGTATAAGAGACAGATGCATAAATGTTATTTTTCTAGACAACATCTGACATCTGGCATGCAGAAAGGAAGCATTGTCACCAGCTGATCAATGTATGATTTTAGTCTTACAAGTTTTCTTCCATTCTAACATAACCCTGTTTGGCTGCTCTTTTGTTATGTGTTTGGCTAAATAAAAAACTACAATCCTCAATAACAACACTTTCAGTGCTGAGTATTGCTCTCTTTAGAGCCCCATTCACACTGCTGTGGCATGTGGGGAAAGTGCCAAAACTTGATGGTCTAGCCAAGTCATGGTTGCTAAGCTATGACTGCACAAATGCTGTTTTACAGAGGCATTTAGCAAATGGTTAATTAGTGGAATAGCATGTAACCTTATGGATGAATGTGTACATGCAAGTGCATTTGTAATAAAATATGTGGACCACCACAATTACTTTGCCATAATAAAGCAGTTGATTGATTACATGCCAAAGCACGTTTCTTAAGTCTGTCATCCGATGTTTGTACAGAAATGAAGAGAAACCAGTAACTAGGAAAGCTACATTGAAAGAAACACTATTGCAGTTAATGGGAACAGCAAGTGCAAAGGCACTGGTTTCTACCTTTAATAAATGTAATTTAAGAAGAGAAGTTTGAATAAAATGTCTGCCTGGTGAATTGATTATTGCTTGCATGGAGCATGCTTGTTAAAATACATGAGTGTAATACTATTTCCTTTGTTGGTTCATGCAATTGGCAATATGATGTTTATGTATAATATTTCCGTATATCCTCTAAGCTCACCGAATGGTAAGGTCAAGTATATTGAGCTGGTGGAGAGGCAACAGAAATGTAATATGTTTGAGTGGATAACTTATTAGCTGAGTGTGCTAGTTTACCACCCTTAAACATGCGACTTCTCAGTCTGGGGGGAAAAAAATGATATTTTCTTTGACATTTTAAGGTTTAAAATTGAAACACTTTCTATTAATGCTTTTATATTGCACCTCTCGCTAATATCCAAAAAAAGTCACATGTACGGAGCAGACGGCTGATGATACTGTGGAGATTGTAGACACGAAAAGACACAGCTTGACTAGAATGTCTTTCTGTGTTTCTATGGGATATAACATATGCAAAGCAGTAGTGTAATTTAATACTGTTCAGTGTTCAGTTTAGACTTCCCATTGACTTTAGAGATATTTTTAACAAAAGTGCATGATCCAAAATGTCTCTGCAAGCCCTAGTTGTTGAACATCATACTGAAAGCTGATTTCCCTTTTCTATAATTTCCTTACACTGAGGCATTGTTGCCATATAATTAATGACATTTGAAAATCATTTCTGGCTTTCATTAACTTGGGAACTTATGAGCAGGTTAAAGATGATTCCTAGGAGATCCAGGCAAGTCTCATTGATGTAAGCTATCATATGCTCTTAGCAAAGCAATTTATTTTTCTGCGCTTTACTTTTAGTTATTCTTACCTGACCCTCACAGATCAGTCCCATCCTTCACCAACATGGTGGTTAAGAAGTCTCCTTACCCAGTCATCCATAGTTGCTTGCAGTATGTGACCTCCTGTTCTACTTTTACCTGTTGCTGTCTCTTTCACTAGTTTTAATCTGTATAGACTGAGCATCTGTCTCCCTGGATGCAGAAGGATGATACTTTTTATTAGCATGACACATGGACTGAAGGTTGAAACTGGATGTTAAGCAGTGACTTAACAGACATGTGCAGTAAGTCACCCTGGCTGATCACATGTTTTATAATAATAATAATAACATACTTTATTGATCCCCTTGAGGAAATTGTTGTTTGGACAGCTAACCTTGGGGTTTATAGACGACTGCTCTACCAACTGAGCCCCTCATTTCCTCTCCACATTCCTTCTTGTGTTTGTTGACTTTATGTACCATTTATGTGGTTAAACTATATAAAAATATTTTATATAAATATATTTTCTCTAATCCAACAACTTTCAGAGAATTTATTTATTAATGCCTTAATTAGTTCTATTATGGAGAACTGTTTCCATCGTGTTGAGATTGAATGTACTTGCAGCATTTTTAAAATACATGTCTTATGAGTTTCCTCTTATGAATGATGTAGTAGCTTCTAACAAAACATTTTCTTTAAACAGCGCTGAGGCTGCTGGAGGGTTGTTTTTCACTTTCATGTTTTCACAGTAGACATATGGTAGTCACTCTGCCAGTTTTCCCAAAATTTACCGCAGTGGTAAAAGGGCCCCTTAATGGTTGCTAAACAAATCCAGTCAAATGAACTGAATTAAATCCATTTGGGCAGAATTCAAAAAGGCTGACTATTGCAGGTACTTTTGACACATGCTCTGCTACTTAATGGTATAGTTATGCCATTTTTTTTAAAATTTCTTTCTTTCTTTCTGTGTTTGGGGCTAATGCCCCTCTCCTCTCCTCCTCTGTTATCTGAGCTTGTCTGTGGTCTTTGTGCAGGAATATCATGCTCAGCTGGAAGAGATGCGTGTTTCCATCAGACAGCTCGAAGAGGATCTGTCGGCTGCCCGTCGCCGTAGTGACCTGTACGAGGCTGAGCTGAAAGAGTCTCGACAGACCAGTGAGGAACTGAAGAGGAAAGCTACAGACTACCAGCATAGGATGCATAAGGTCTTTACTGTAACTACAGCTGTTAATGACTCTGAAAGTTCCATAGAGAAAGTTGTGGGTGTTTGACGCATACTGAACATGTTCTGTTGTCTGTTTTTTTCTTTTGGACTTGGACAGAGAACCTCAGTATAATTCAATGTAATATTATAGCTTCTTATATCTTCACAGGCCAAAGATCAAAGCAAAGCAGAAGCAGAGGAGATCATCGCAAAGTTGGAGAAGGTAACTTATCAAGTTAATTAAATTGTGACAGATAATGTGATTGACAAGTTCATATTTATTATAGTGACCGTTTTTCTCATTTTTTAGACAAATGCTGAACAGCAGACAAGGATCCAGGATCTTCAAGAGAAGCTTGCCAAGGTAGAAGTAACAGCATTTGCCAGCAAGAATTATGAATAATTTATATGACCTGTGTGCTTCGAAACTCAAGAGACGTAACAGCATTTTACACTTTCAGATGAGTGTATGAACTCTTTTACCCTCCCTGACCTTCTTCTTTCTCTTGCTGTCTCTTATAAACCTCTGTCTACAGTCACATTTGCTACACAGCCCAAAAACAGCTCTCTTTTAAAGCTAGAATTACTGCTTCATTTTCACCTAAAAGAAAGAAAGATCATTTTATTCTGATTTCTAAAAATTAATATTTAAGTACCCTCTATTCTGTTGAGAGAAACATGAGGCTGTAGTACAGATATTCAAGGCTGACTGAGCCCACATTTGTGAGAAGTCTACTTCTGACTGAGTGCAGACTAGTTTATGAAATAATCAGCAAGCTTAGTCTTTCTTGGTTAAAATGACTCACTGACTGAAGTTGTTGTATCAATTTTATAGCAGCATTGAAATATAGTATAGTCGTGTTTACTAATAGCAACTGAACAGTGATTGATCTATCAATATACTGTATATGACTGTATTATTCATTTATACTCATTAATACTGGTACATGTTCACACATGTGAAGTTTATTTTAGTTTATTTTAATTTATCATTGATTATTTAATCAATTCACAGCAGCATGTTTTTTCACAAATCCGATATTAGACTTTGTTAGACAAGAATAACATCAACTTACTAATATGTTTATGTGAATAACAGGATGAGTACTTTCTTACTGCCATTTTCTTTTCTTTCTTAGGCATTAAAGGCCAGTGCTGAGGCTACAGACCTCCTTCAGAGTATGAAAATAGGCAAAGAACGCTTAGAGCGAGATCTAGAAAGGCTCCAGAACAAAGAAGACTCTAGTGACAGCTTGCGTAGACGCCTTCGTGAGACTGAGGTACATTCCTACACACCTCCATTATAAATTATACAAATACACACAGGTTTACATATCTATGTTCCGCCTCTCATTTCTTCTCATTATTCTGTTTGTAGTGTAATGTGTTGCTTTGCTACATCACAAACCTCTTTGTTAAAAGTGTGGCATAAATAAATCTGGCTAGTGTATCTGCTAAGCACAAGAGCCCATATGTTCTCTTGTAGACATGTTGTTTTTGCACCTTCTGACAAACACTTGTGCTGTGATGACATGGTAGCATGTCAGATAGTCTCAATGTTTGTCACAGTTGATCATAATTTGAACAGAAAATACATTTGTGTTTCTGTCGCATATATACACTATGGTTTGTGAAGATACCCATCTGTCCCATTTTTGTAGGTCAGCATAGGAACACAGGTAAGAAGTAAACCAAAAGGCTTTTAAGTTGATTTATACACTGTCTTAGGATCAGTCACGTACCCATATCACACCAAATAGCAGATAGAGCATGAATTATTTTTTGCACAAGTAGACAGTCTGTGGTCTTGAAAGAATGAGCCTGGATGTGACATTGTACTAACTGATTCTCCATTGGCTCTGTAATTCCTGTGGTTCTACCATTCTACTATTTCTGTACACTTTTCTTGTAGGCCAAATCACTGAGAATATGTGAATGAGCTTACTGCTCCATTAAACAAAAAGACAACAAATATGTAGACTCAAAAAGGCCTTTTATCAATGGCATTTTTTAAATTCACTGCAATTCAGTACTTCAGTTCTGTAAAACAAAACCTTGATATCAAATTTCAAGTATCATCAAAGTGGTACTTTATGGTGGCTACTTAGATGTGTACACAGCCCATAGCCAGACCACACTATCTTGGTTTCATACAGGTGTTACCTTTTGGTTTAGTGTCATCATTTGGACTAAAATGAATCTATGTGGATGCACATATGTCTATATTATATATTCATTTTTGCATTATGTATTTTTTTATGCTGTACAGAGAATACTTAGGGAATATTAGGAGTTCTTCTAAAACAGCACTTCACATCAAGCACTAGACAAGTAAATTTGGTAATTATCATAGGTTAATTATACAAGAAAAATATGCATGTGGTCAAATTTGCACAGCTCCAAAGACACCATCACACAGGAATGTGAACAGGCTCTTTTTCTCTCCATTGTCAGGAACTTAGGATAATGAGGTAGAAACACTCAGAGGTGCGTCTCTAACAGGCCAAATGAATGTAGCTGCTAGACTATGTCATGAATTTTTATTGAAGTGTAAATCTGAAGTCTAATTAGCATTCCGTATAGTATTTTGCACTATAGCCCTTTCAACCTGAGGTTGCATTTGTAAAACTTAAAGGAAACAGACAGTTTAGGCCTGTGTGTGTGTGTGTGTGTGTGCGTGTCTGTTCATGTATGATACTGTTGTCCATTGTGTACAGGATGGTAGAAAGACTCTCGAGAACCAGGTAAAAAGGCTTGAGATTGTTGAGCGGCGAGAGACTAAACTGAAGGACGAGATCCAGAGCAAGACCCAGCAGATTCAGCAGATGGCAGATAAGATCCTGGTAATCCACCTTTCATCTCTTGTGTGCAGATAAAATAATCAGAAGAGGTGTGAGACATGTGACATAGCTCACTGTCACAATTATAGGAGTGCTATTTCATTTATAATTGAATGTCTTTATGGATCATGTGAATGTAAGATAGATAGATTGGGTCACCACATACTTTTATCCCATTAGTTTTCATTATTCATTCAGTCTCATTTTAAAACTCCTACACAGCCGTGATACACCCACACAAGTGCTTTCAATTATTTTACCTCATTAGTGTGGGCGTTAACAGACTGACTGACAACTTGCTGTCACTCTCATGTTAGTTATGTTGCACCTGTGGGGGTGGGACAAATTATACCTTTTTTAGTCTTATATTTGCATTTCGATTGGTCACATGATTTAATCCTCCTCTCCAGTCTAGTTCAGAATAAATAAAATATAATAAATTACAAACAAGTAAGGTGGTGTGCAGGGGAGAATGCAAGAGCGCTTGTTGTAACTGTCTTGAAAAAAACACCTGTGTGCATCTTGGTGAGGTGCTTAAATCTTTTACTGACTTCACTACCGTCAAAATAACCTCACAGCTGAGCTAAATAAAACCCCATCATGAGAACCATTAGCAGCCGGAACCATCACTGATTGTGATTACGTGTTTGTGATTTAAGAGTCGTTGGATTGCCTTTAAATAATCTCCAAATGTATGGGCTGTTTCTGTGATAAAATGTCTCATGTCTAGTGTAAAAAGTAATTGGAAGTAATTTTGGTTCCTTTTTGCCTTTGTGTGCATGGCTGCTGTTGTTTAAAATGCAGTGCATATTAAACCTGTTTGGATTTGTGTGTAGGAGCTGGAGGAGAAACTACGAGAAACTCAAGCCACAGCCCAGCGGTTGGAGACTCATCTGAAGCAGAAGGAGAAGCTCTATGAAGACAAGATTAAGGTCAGATTTCACATAAACACATTCATATATGTGAAAATGCTTTGACTCTATTTATATCAACAAGCACGTCTATCCTAATAAACTAACAGGAAGTGCTCTGTGCTATGTTTAGTGGTCATGGTTTAGGTGGTTGAATTGTGGGTGCACCCTTTGCATGGGAGACCTACAGTGTGTCCTCTTCACACCATTCTCTATACTAATAAGTGATATCCTGGTTATGGTTCTGTATGGCATTGAGCAGGTGTTGGAGGCCCAGATGAAGGCGGACATGGCTGACAAGGAGATGCTGGAGTCCAGTCAGAGCAAATATGAAGAGGAGGTGAGGGAGAAGTGCAGCGTCATCAGTGAACAGAAGGCGGTAAGAAATGACCAGCTTGGCTGTGACACTATTTTTTAACATTTATCACACTGACATAGATTTTTTGAATTAATAGAAAAAATAAAGCCTTAATCTGATCTAGCCCTAAAAAACTAGTCCTACACTGATGTCATCGTATGAGTATTTAAAGTTATAATGTATATATAATCTATTCAGACCATAAATGCAATGGACTCTAAGATGAACAACCTGGAGCAGAGAATAGCTGAATTGTCAGAAGCCAACAAACTGGCAGCCAATAGCAGCATCTACACACAGAAAAACATGTAAGTACTGTTAGATGAAACTTTTTTTTCTGATCAACAGTATGGATGAAAACTGTTACTGAGTCCATGAAATATACTAAAGTTAATTGTAAAAACTGAAAGTTATGTCTAAAATCCACTCCAGTCATAATGATGTAATGTATGATGAGGGCCAGGAGATTGGTTAAATACTGGTGAAAATAATACCAGGAATATTTTTATCTTGAGTGTTGCTTTGCTTTCTATTAAACCTTTTTGCCTGTTTATGTGGGGTCATGTCAGGAAAGCCCAAGAGGAGATGATCTCAGAGCTTCGCCAGCAGAAGTTCTACTTGGAGTCTCAGGCTGGAAAGTTGGAGGCCCAGAATGCCAAACTGGAAGAGCATCTAGAGAAAATGAGTCAGCAAGAGCAAAGCAACAAGAGCCGTGTGATGGAGCTGGAAACTAGGCTCAGAGAGGTGAGTAGTTATTATAAGGGGGTGGAGTTGAAAGCAGGATTCAGTGTTGATAGATTGCTGGATGTATCCTTTTCCACAGTTCCTAAATAGTTTGTGGACAAGACCTCATCCATCTGTACTGATTGGATCTAAAGAGTACAAATGAGCTTGTCTATAATTGCTTTTCTGAATGTTTTGAGGAAACAATTACAGTGTATTGTGACCCCATTTGGAATGGATGCAGCTGTTATTAGCAGTTGATAATATATAGTATTTGCTACACACCCCAAAAACATCCAACTTAGTGGCTATAGCCATGGGACACATAACATAATGTACTGTAAGGGTCTAGTACTGTTTTGTAAAAGATTTAAGAACATTTTCAAATGTTCTAAAATATTTATTTAGTCAATAAAACTCATACAACGGTTTAAGGTGGAGTCAGATAAGGTAAAGTGTCAAGTGTAATCTCATTCATGTGGAGGGTTGTGTCATGTCAGCTTATCGCTTTGAGGTGAATCACTCGTTCCTCCTCCCTGATCGTTGTTGCTCTCTGTGTTTGCCTTTGTAGCTCAGTCTGGAGCATGAGGAACAGAAGCTGGAGATTAAGCGCCAGGTAACGGAGCTGACCCTGTCGCTGCAAGAGCGTGAATCTCAAATCAGCAACCTACAGGCAGCTCGCCGCGCTTTGGAAAGCCAGCTGCAGCAGGCCAAGACTGAGCTGGAGGAGACCACTGCAGAAGCTGAGGAAGAGATCACTGTGCTCAGAGTGAGCGAAAGAGAAAATATAGAGGAGTACTGAAGATGATACTCTCTACTTGATGAATTATAATTCAGGCAGTAAAACCTGTCCCTTGTGCTCTTCTCATACCTGCTAGGCACATAGAGATGAGATACAACGCAAGTATGACGCCTTGAGAGACAGCTGCGCGGTAAGCCCTAGCAAGAATGCTTCAGTCCATATTTGTTGCTATATTGAAAATATTACTCTTCTACTCATTTGAATACCAAAGAGACAAATAAAATGTTTTTAGACATTTTATGACCTATACCTTGCTTGTTGGAAGGATAATAAACTGCTTACATTTACATAGTCTCTTATCCCAGTAGTGTAACCAAGGCTCCATAATAATATTTTCAGAACTGTCTCAAAACACGGTCTATGGTCAAAGTGAACTGCTGTTTCAGATAGGTCCAATTGAACCATTAGTGTTAGATTAATTCTCAGTTGAACTGTTTGTTTCTGTGATGCCACTGTGCACATTAACAACTAAGTGAGCTATCATTACCAAAAGTACCCCTGCAGGAACTGTAACAGGAAGATAATGGCTGTTATCCAGTCATTATTATTTGGCAGCTTTGTGTGTTTTTTATTTTTTTTGTACTTAATTTTGTCATGTCTCAACATTACCTAGAAACACTGTGGTTTATGTAGCTAACACAGAATCTCGCACATACTGTATTGAATTAGCCAGAAGAATGTGTCATTGTTTTGACTATTTTCTACAGAGAAATATTTCCTCTTCTTGCTTTCAACACCTTTATGAAACTACACCATCCTTGCACTAGAGCTTCTGTTACGTAAATAGGAATCACGTGAAGCTGGACAGCTATTGATATTTTGTTACACTACTGGTCAAGAGACGCCATCTTTAATATATCAAACTACATCTTATAGTTGAATATTGCATCTTAGTCACAACTATTATCCAACAGCCAATTACTTTTTGATTTTATATACATTGAGGATGATGTTTTAGTTTCTCATGTTTAAGTAATTTTATTTACCATTTGCATGTGTACAGAATGGACCTCCTGCACTGTCCACACCCTGCATTACTATATTTTCTATTGGGGGTGGTATTATTGTGGATCCCTAATGGAATTTTGAAATGTTTCATAGGGTTTGAGTGCCTTCAAATTCAAATACCTTGAATAAACACTGAGACTATTACAATCTCCCTTCATCCCATTGCCCTTCCTCTAAGATCCTCCCACTCACAAACTGTTCAGAAAGCACTGTCCATAGATTCAGTTGCCCAATGTGCAGGCAAGCAAAGCCCAAATCTACAGCAAGCAGAGCTTGAAATGCTACTTTATTTTTTGCCCTGCTAAGACTTGTTGCCCTCTCCATTGAACTCTTTGGACCCAAATAAGATAGCTTGATAACTACAGGCCAAATTGTTATTAAATTTAGTATAGTGCCTAGGGGGTGATGCTTAATAATGTTTGCTACCCATTACCATTTAATCTGCAGTCATTTTAATGTCTTATCATCCCCATCAGAATTTACATTAGGCAAGAATTTTAATTTGTGCTAACAATATCTGATGTTCCAATTTACAATCCTGACTTTAAAGGGGTGGACTGTTTTCCCTTTGGTCATACCATGAACTTTCCTTTTGTACTATTTTCAGGCCAAAGAACGATGTCTTTCTAAATAAGACATCCCATTATCAACAGACTGTACTGAAATGTACTGTACACATTGACACAGTTAGTATGTCATTAGTTTTGTCAGGGGTTTCAACTGTTATCCTTTTTATCTCTGATAATTCTTAATACACAGGTCCAAGCTAACATTACACAAAATTGATTGTGGCACTTCAGCATGGTGCTTTAAGGTTTTTAGTCTTCCTGCTAACACTCGGTCTTGCTAACATTACAGTTCAGCACCACAGTATGATGATGTATACTATGGCACTATAGACATTTCTCAGTCAGGACTGAGAGAGCTTGTTATTCTTATAACTTTCTTAATTGACTTACCAGAATACACCATATAGTTTTTTAAGAATATGAGTGTATCAGTCACATATAATATGGTGCCTAAGCAACAGTGATTTCACAAAAAAGAAAAGTATTTGTAAAGAGAAAAATTTGAGTAAACCAAATACAGATGGATTTGCCCTTTGCAGCATCTCTGCTGCTCTGACTGTTTCATAGTAAGAGCAGATGTTCCTTGGTATTTTGTGCCATCAGTGTACAGTAAATGTTACATTAATTTTAGTCAAGGAAATTGCGAGACTGATTTACTGCCTCTTTAACTGGGCTTTTTATTTGCTGCACACCCACAGTCTTCACAAATAGTACTGAGTGATTTGTATTCAGCAACTTTGAAGATGCACAGCTCCGGATGTGATTTTTTTAAGGTCTGCAGGTTGCTCTACAGATAGGAATGACAGACAAATACAGTAAATATAGTGGTTTGCCAGATCACCACTGCATGCATTGCATTGTTGACTTCCTCACCCCGCCTTAAGTATTTAGTTGCTGCTGTCAGTCGCCTGCCTCAGGGGAGCAGAAACACTGAGCCAGTGCAGAACAGACACCTAATTTATGTACATAAAAGCTTTGTCTGTTTCCCCCCGCCACCTTGAAGCTCTGCGTGGTACACAAGTCCCATGAGAGCTGAGAATAAGGGTCTCCTAACAGGCAGCCTCATTAGCCTCTAACCCTCATTTCCCTACAGCATGCAGTAGTCATGGTTGATTAAGGGAACAGACTGATGCGGATGAAATGATTAGCCTGCTCCTTGCTCTGAATACTGCCCGGGATAAACAAGTAGTTGAGATATCGTTTCAAAGTGATTACTGCATTATATCACTAACCTAGATATCTGCATCATGTAATAATGCAGCAGCAAAGTTTAGACTGTGTGGGGTGTTGGGTCAGGTTTTTGTGTGGATGAACAATGATGTACACAATGCTGTGACTATGTGTGTGATGTAAGGGAGACCTTGTATGCATGTAAATTATAAAATGGACGTATTTTACATGTACTGTGTAATGAGATGAGTGGAGTTTACATTACAAGACAGTAGGATGCCTTGTTTAGTGAATATACTTTATGTGTCAGCTGTGTCAAGGTGTAGAAACTAGGCCTATGCATTTTTTTTTATTTGCAGAGTAATCAATCCAATTTAAGGCACCTACAATACCAACTGTAATACATTACAGTTAACATTACTGTAAAAGTTCAAAAAAAGTTTGCATGTGATTATTTCTGTAGGTGATAACAGATTTGGAGGAGCAACTGACCACACTGACGCAGGAGAATGCAGAGCTGAACCGCCAGAACTTCTACTTGTCCAAGCAGCTGGATGAGGCCTCTGATGAGAGAGAAGACCGGCTTCAGCTCAGCCAGGATGTAGACAGGCTGCGTCGGGAGGTGGCTGACCGTGAGATGCACCTGAATAACCAAAAACAGGTACCTGGCTCCAGTTGGTCACGTAATAGTTATAGGAATGTGTGTGAAAATGAGAATGTTGTATGTATGGATTTGTTGATAGGATAGGCTGATACCCATAAAAAATATGTTGTCAAACTCCAAATATAAATATTAATCTTATTCATAATATTGATAAACCAGGGAAACAATATGATAGTCTGTCCATTTATTCCTTAGAACATAAAGGATGGGTCGACAGTCTATCAACAAGGTGGAGGACAAACAACCAAACAGTTGACATTTGAACCTAGTTTTTCAGTCACATAGAATTTCTACATTAAATTGCCACAAAGCATCAGCTGCCATTAGTGAAACATATTCTGAGACAGCTGTATTCGTTCTCCTACTCAGGTTTCTTTCCTTTGCCTACTTCCCACTCAGACACCAGGTTTTCACTTACTCACATTATATGATACCTCCACAACAACTATGACAGGTGACCTAGACATCTCTTGCGGCTCTGACAGTGTTAAGTGTAAATCAGGCAGCAGAAACCCTGGGAGTAGCTCAGTATTGTTATGTGCTGTATTCTTGACGCAGCGCGAGAGAGTGTGAGCGAGGAGGCTGTGCGATGTGTGTGCTGCCCCTGTGGGAGGAGATGTGTGTGGGTGTCCAGTAGCGCTCTTGGTCCTGATGGTTGTGTAACCAGCGATGGAAGTCATAGACGAGGGATGGGGTGGTGTGTGGGAAGGATGTGTCATCCCCATCACTCCCAGGTCGTGTCAGCTGTGGAAGCGTTGGACTTCAGAGGGCTGTGGTGTTGCTGCAGCACCAGCACAGGCTATATTTGTCTCCCAATGCTTTGTCTAAAGCAGTGTGTTGTAAGACATGAAACACAGCGCTTTGTGTAGGCCCTGAAAAAACATTCTGTGTCCAAACATGTCATTTAAATAACTCAGGAGTACTGATGCTGGTTTGGTGCAACCCTTTTTGCTTTGTCTTCAAAATCCAGCTACAGATGCTCTGGTGTCAGATTGTAATTTATTTTAGTCATGGTGCTATGTAAATTGTGCTGTGTCTGACTGAAATCCATGTCTGACATGTACTGTTAACAAAGACGTTGCTGTCAACATAGCCTGTTTAGGCCCCTCTCTGGATAACGACCCTTTACTAACAGCTTCTGGTCGGAGGAGACCAGGTATTGGATATCCTGTGCAATGTGTATTATTTTGGGCAGGAAAGCTGATTACTTTTTTTTTTTTTTTACAGTATATGCAATTAATTTAAGTGAAATAATATCACATAATATAATACTACTGCACTGACAAGATATTCTTCTGTATTATTGGCACTTTACTTTTGACAAACTCCAGGTACATATTGATATAATTCATGCACTTACGCAAGTTTTTTTTTTTTACTAGAAATATGTAAAACCAACAATCAATATAAACAGTTTTAGTACTGTTGAACTACATTGCCCTATGTAACCTGCATTTTTGCTAAGAAGGAAGAACTTATTGTTGTGCCCTTTAAAAAAATCTCATCTAACTTCTGTTTTGTCCCAGAATCTTGAGACACTAAAGACCACATGCACCATGTTGGAGGAGCAGGTTCTGGAGCTGGAGACACTAAACGATGAGCTGATGGAGAAGGAGAGACAGTGGGATGCCTGGAGAGCAACACTGGAGGAGGAGAAGAACCAAGCTGAACGGAGAACCAGGGAAATCCAGAGATTGCTGGACACAGAGAAGCAGAACAGGTGACAACAACACTCACATATCAATGACACGTTACCATAACTATTCAATATTCATGGTTAAACTCCTTAATTTGTGTAGTTTGTCTTTTAATTCCAGGTCAGCGTTGTGTTGTAGTTGTATGTTATTGCAGTTATTTAAAGATATTTCTGTTTCAATACTCATATTGCTTCAATAGTTAATTATATAATGTCTACAGGGTATGTTACATGTTGAGACATGGTTACCATGTGAGATTTTTTTTCACTGCAAAAAAAAAAGTTGTTTTTGCTTTGAATCTTTCTCTTGCTATCGGTGTTGGATCTGGCTCCCTCCACCTACACACAATGAAAGCAACAGGTTTGGGCATGTTCTCTAGGGTTTGTTAAAAGGTATTTTGGGAAGTATATGAAATTATTTTCTGAGTTGGTGTAGGCAGGGCAGGGTGATGAAAATTGGGTACACAAAAAACATATTAAAGCATGAAATTGGTGTGTTCTAAACTATCCCTTAGATGAACTACACACTACTGTAGCTCCCTACACTGAAGTAATGTAGAAACACACACACGCAGGACAGGAAACATAATTGATTTCATTTGATTAAATTGATTCCTGTGTTGCAGTTAAAAATGAACTACAACATGTTAGTCAACGTAAAGACTTAAACTTAAAGACTCAATTAAATTATGTAAACAATGATTTGCTGAATGTTGTAGGCTGCGAGCAGAGCAGCGCAGCTCTGAGTCTCGCCAGGCTGTGGAACAGGCAGTCAAGGAGCACAAAGCTGAGATCCTGGCCCTGCAGCAGGCCCTCAAAGACCAGAAACTCAAAGCTGAGAGCCTTGCAGACACAGTAAGCATTTTAATGCTGTTGAATAAGTTTATTTTCTGGTTAGCAGCTGTTACAACAGTCTTTCTGATTTTTGTTCTCAGCTGAATGATCTGGAAAAGAAGCATGCCATGCTGGAGATGAATGCCCGCAGTTTACAGCAAAAGCTGGAGAGTGAGAGGGATCTGAAGCAGAGGCTGCTGGATGAGGTACACTTTGTATTTTCATAAATATATCACAAGGTCACATGGTCCAGTTAGTGATGTAACATCTGTTTTAACTCCATAGCAAGAGAAATTCCAGCAGCAGATGGATGCCCAGAAGACCCACATCTTCCGTCTGACCCAGGGGCTGCAGGACGCTCTGGACCAGACTGACCTGCTGAAAACCGAGAGGACTGACCTGGAATACCAGCTGGAGAACATCCAGGTGCTGCTACATACACATTTACCTGCTAATAAATACGTGCAGAAAAAAAACACACACTTAGAGAATATGAGGTAGTTGAGTTCTCAGTCACCGTAGGCACATGTTCTATTGCTGGTATGAGAGCAAATTATTTGCAGTCATGTTTCTATCCTCTTGTTCTGTCCCTTTGTTTTAATAGTGAAGGGCATGAACACATACATGCCCCCACGCATAGTTTACCCCAGTGCATACACCCTCCCCTTTTGCTCTGTCTCTCCGTCACCCTCTCTGTGTGAAGTGAAGTACTTGAGGAGAAATTCATGGCAGTAGTGATGTTCACTTAGCTCCACCTGCAGGCTGTGTACTCCCATGAGAAGGTGAAAATGGAAGGAACCATCACGCAGCAGACTAAGCTCATAGACTTCCTCCAGGCCCAGGCTCACGGAGGCTCCAAGAAGAAAAAGGTCAGATGGGATTATACTATTTATTAATAGTAAATAATATTATACTATTCATAATTTGTCAGTCATCCAACACATGGCCTGATGTTTTGGGAAACCCAGGAATAATTCATTAGATCATGTTTTTGTCTGTAGAGTGACATAATTTTCATCCTGTCCACAGCGGTCCCTGTTTGATCATAACTCACAGTTGCCATGATTTTGGCTTCTGAAAATATCCTCAGGTCTAAATACAGCATTTCAGTGCATGTTTAGATAACAAAGAAATTTTTAATGAGTTTAATAAATATATATTTAAGAAAGCCTTTTGAATTAAAATATCAAGTTTGATAATTACTTTATGACAAAGGTTACATCCAGGGCAGCCCCAAACGAATCCAAGTACGCATAAACTGTCATTACAATTTTCACCAGCCTCTTTGCACATTCACAAAGAGTTGCAGATTATCATCGCGCACAAACTGATTTAGAATTAGAGCCCAAGGGAAAGCAGTGAGTGACAATGTATACAACTGCTTCTTCCTGGCAATAAAGGAAGAATACATTAAAGAAGAATTGTAGCTTTTCACTTCTGACCTTGTGTTATATGTGTTTTTTTTTTCTGTGTGCTTTCTTGTATATGTCTCAGGGTCTGTTTGGCCGTCGTCGGGAGGACCTGTTGGCTGCCATGGCTGCTCAGGCCCAGGCTCAGGGGCAAGGTCAAGGCCAGGTTTCCCCTGTTCCTCCGATCCAACCAGTGCCTCTGCAGTACAGTGACATGAAGGCAGCACTGGACAAAGAGCGTGCGCGTTGCTCTGAGCTGGAAGATGCTCTTCAGAAAATGAGAGCAGAGCTGCGATCTCTCAGAGAGGAAGGTCAGACTGCACTTCTGTGTCAAATTTTCTCCTGTTTGATCATGTTTGCTCAACATCTTTGTCAAAAATAGAAAGAGCATTGATTAATTATTCCAAACCCAGCGCTACAATATAAAGATCACAGCAGCTCTACAAACCCGGCCACAGCACGGCAGCAGATGATTATGTCTGCTTTGGTGAAGTCTCCTGAGCACCAGCAGGGACCGACCAACCTGGCACCATCAAACTCTGGACGCAGGAAGGAGACTGCAACACCTGAGGGTGAGTGAAGGGATGATGTTTCTTGAAGTGCAAGTGCCTTTTTCTCTCTAACAGAAACATACATTTATATGTGATCCATGCTGGCGCTAACTGTACACATACAGTATGCACACATGCAGTCATTTATGGAGCTCTTACTATCCTTTTTCTTTCACACACCTTTCAGAGAGAAGGAGGGTCACTTTTGAAAGTAAGTTGTCCAAACTGATGGTCTCTGCAGTTTGGTCTCTTATCTCTCTTCTCCCTTTGTCCCATCCACATCCTTAAAAGGCCAGGTTTTAAAAGCTCTGCACTTTTATAAAAGGATAGTTCCCACAAGGCTGGTCAGGTGAGGCTGAGACAAGTATCCTTCCTCCCTTTCAGTGCACAGCTTTAGAAATCTGAAGCATTGTATCTTGGTTGCTGAAGCTTATCCTCTTTCTGATTTGCAGAACTCTCTGCTCTGTTCCTTAACTCACTACAATCCCACCTGAACTTCATATCACACACAGACAGGAATTTAGCGTGTCATAAACTCTGCGATGCACAAAACACTGTTTGAATCCACACTCTGAAATAAACTAAAGGTATTATTTAATCACTATCTTTCTTCTGAGAAGAGTCAAGATTACTACAGTAGAATAGAAGCTTGACGATCTTCACCTTAACCTTATGCCATTGTAACTTTATAGTGATCCCAGACATAAGAAGTGCAAAGAAAAGGAAAACAGAACATAACATATATAAAATGTTTGCAAACATCAACACACTCCAGTTATCCAATAAGTGTATATTATTGGAAAGATATGCCTTTTTATTAGTTATAAAAACACAGTTATCTAAAAAGTAAATATATCTGTTTACATTAAGACTTGTACATCAGTCTGAGCCTTGAGGTGTGTGGACAAACAAAGAAGAACGGACACATAACAGAAGTCTTGATAATGACTGGATAATACCTTTAAATTTCAGCAGTGAGTGGGCACAAGCAAAGGGAATGATTAAATCACTGTTCTTTTTCAAGCATTTTCGTCTTCAGAGTTGACTTGCTTATGCACCTTCTTAAGCATCTTACAGTTCTTTTGGATACTTTGTTTTGTTGAACTGATCTCATAGCTGGTATGGCATGTCGCACTGAGGTTTTGAAGTGATGGATGTATCTGACCTAGTAAGAGCTGCATGCCCTCACTGTCTTCCCTAACTGTATTCAGAGTATAGCCGTCGTTTGAAGGACAGTCAGAGAGACAGAGAGAGGGAGAGAGAGAGGGTGGTGCACCACAACACCCCTCACCGCTTCACAGTGGGACTCAACATGAGAGCTGCCAAGTGTACTGTGTGCCTGGATACTGTACACTTTGGACGCCAAGCTGCTACCTGTCTCGGTGAGTTAGTGTGTGCTTAAAAGGACAGTGCTGAACTTGATAATGTACTCCACATAGTAGATGTTTGAGCTGTGCTTGATCTTAGTTAGCCCCTTTAATCTAACCAAGCTTTTTATATCACGTTTGTGTTTGAGGCTAGTATCTGAATCTTTCAATAATTTTTCCATATTTAAAAATAAATAACTCTAAAATCATTGCTGCAGTCAGATGTGTACTGTAAATGCCCCTTGAGATAAGATGATGATCTCTGTCCCATCACATAATAGAACAAAATGGTGTGGAGAGCTGCCAAAACCATGTGTGGCACTTCCTTCTCTTTAACAGTGTTTGTCGTCCTCAGAATGTCACGCTTTGTGCCACCCAAAATGCTCCCCCTGCCTTCCAGCCACATGTGGCATGTCAAGTGACTGCTCACTGCATCTGTCTGAGGGACTGTGTCGGGACAAAGGCAGCTCCCCTGGCCAACAGCTCAAAGAAGCCGGTGGACACATGCACCTAGAGGGCTGGATGAAGCAGCCCAGGTTAGCTACAAACACAGCCCAAATAAAGTTACTCTTGTGTGATCACTGTCATACTCCATGTCACTCCCACTGGCAAATACATTTGCAGAGTATCCTCCGAAATGTGTTTATTTTCACCCTCTCTGATTTATAATAATGCCGCTTGCTTATGTTTGCAGGAATGGCAAGCGAGGCCAAGGCTGGGAGAGGAAATATGTGGTCCTGGATGGGACCAAAATTTCTGTCTATGAGACAGAGCCCAGAGAAGGTTGTTTTTCTTTTTTTGTCTGTCTGGGTGTTTAATGCAACATTATATCACTTAGGAGAGCTGTTAAAAACTACTACTAGATACAGATCTGTTTATGTGTGTGTGTGTGCGTGTGTGTGTGTGTGTGTGCGTTACTCAGACTCAGTAAAACCACTGGAGGAGTTTGACCTGTGTCTGTCAGATGGAGAGGTGGTGGTTCATGGAGCAGTAGGAGCATCTGAGCTTCCAAACACTGCCAAGTCAGGTAAATATTTATTTATTTTATAGAAAACTTTAGTTTCAGGATTTTACTAGATTAATCTACAACCATTACTGTAGAGAAACCTTTTGAAGTCATACCTTCCCTTCCTCTTCTCTCTTTGTGTCAGATGTTCCATATGTCCTGAAACTGGAGTCCCGTTGTCATGCCCCCTGTTGGCCTGGACAGTCTATTTACTTTATGGCTCCCAGTTTCCCAGACAAGCAACGCTGGGTAGCTGTCATGGAGTCTGTGGTGGCCGGTGGGCGAGCTTCCCGGGAGAAGGCCGAGGCCGACGCAGTGAGTATCTCTGGAGCAGGCAAGAGGCCTCTGGCTCTCTACATCCTCACTGTCTGTGGTCTTAATGTCAGTGTTAAACTGTTTGGGGTCTGTTCCTGAGGAGCACCTTTGCCCTTTGTAGTTATTTAAAAACATAAAATTTAGGTTTAGGTTGAGGTGAAGTTAATGGGTAACCCCCAGTTTCACTTCTATGTGTCAATAACTGTCCCCTTCTTCTCTCTTTCTCTCTTCTCTCTCTTTGTCTTTCTCATTCCTGTTTTCCTTTGTGTTGCTTTGTCATCATGCCACATTGTATGTCCTGTATATGGGCATGTTTTGTTGATTTGCTTTGTTCTGCCCATTCCATTGGGTTTCATTGTACACATAGGCTGCTGTGTCCAAAAGACAAATGGTTCTGTCTCCTCTGGCCCAGGTAAAGAGTTACAAAGATACAGACTTTCAAGACTTCCTGACGCACACATACCTGCATATTCATCATGAGGCACGCAGTAGTGCATGTGTCTATCATTTTGTTGGTTGGTCATCCCCCCCCCTGCTCTCACCTCACCTGCTGTGACCACTCCTCACTCTCACTCTACTAATGTCCTGAACAAACTCTGTGTTGATATAATAGTTTGAATGTCGTTCAAATTTTCTTCCCTTTCTTTGATAACCACAGTACACAAAACCTCACCAAGATGTTTGATCATCTTTGGGTTGATCCTCTTCCGCTGTCCTGTCCTGAGGACCTGGGATCAGACAGTGGGTTTTTACCCGCTCGTGTTATCGTCTGTGTTTTTACCCTGCTGCCCCACTGCACACTCTTTAGAGACTGGGACTCAAGTCACGCGACTCTGACTTATGTGTAAGACACACGTCACAAATTTGATGACACCAATAATTACAGTTTTAAGGACCTAGATTTTTGGCATGCACTGTGTAACACAGCTAATATTGTCTTGACTTACAAGATCTGACTAGAGCGCTTTCCCATGCTGCTGTTGCCTCCTTTGAAAACACCTGCTAAACCAGCCTTTTGAGACTTCCATTAATGGTGATGTTTTCAATAAAGCTGCAGTCTCAAATGATGTAACTCCATGGTGACACTGCTTTTAATACTTGTAATAATGAGTCAACCAAACCAAATTTAAACACAATGGTTGTGGACTTTAAATGCGTCATCACTTAGGATTGTGTAACTTCTGCATAAAGCCTGTGTCCAGACTCGTGAACAGGAAGTACTCAAACTTGAGACTGACTTGTGCCTTGGTCCCACCTCTGACTTTGTTAACCTGCACACAGTCCTGCAGCCACCTGGCCCCCTCTGTTCTGCTCCTCTGCTGCATCCCCACCCTCGAGAGTTTTTGTTGAGGTTGTAATAAAGCTGACCCCTCACATTTCTCTGCTCTTACAGAAGCTGCTGGGAAACTCTCTTCTAAAGCTGGAGGGAGATGATAGGCTGGATATTAACTGCACCCTCCCTCTCACAGATCAGGTACAACATCATTTCTAACATAATTTATCTGTTGTTTTATGTTTACACATTCAGAAATGTGGTCATTTAGAAAACACCGTTATCCACTGTAGCAGTTACACTCCAAGTAAAATGATCTTAATTTATGGAGGGACGTGGAGCACAGAGCAGATGCTCGGGGCTCACTGTCAAGGTTTACCACACGTTGCTCTTGTTTGAAATCTCACCATGTTCACCAGAATAATGATAGTTATCTTTATGGCTGTGATTTCTCTCTCTACAGATCGTTCTGGTGGGCTCTGAAGAGGGTCTGTATGCCCTGAATGTTATCAAAAACTCTCTGACTCACATCCCTGGTTTGGGATCAGTCTTTCAGATCCACATTATCAAAGAGCAGGAGAAGCTGCTGATGATTGTTGGTGAGATATTTAGCTCTGTCTTCTTCAATAGATAATAACTGTTCACAGTGTGGCAACATTTGAGTCTGGGCTTTAAATTCATTTCATTCAGGTAATGAGTGTTGTCCATAAATCAAAAAGCCAATATGTCCTGCTATAACCTGCTGCCAATGTGAGTAATCGGCATAATTGATGAACCACCGTTGCAGAGTTTTGGTAAAATCAGACAGCATGATGATTTAGAAGTGAATTGTCTCAACGTTCTGGATCAGCTTCTGGTAAAACGTATGTTTGTGTGTGCTGCAGGGGACGAAAGGGCGTTGTGTCTGGTGGAGATTAAAAGAGTGAAGCAGTCTCTGGCCCAGTCCCACCTGCCCAACCAGTCTGATCTGGCTCCCTACATCTTTGAGACGGTGAAGGGCTGTCATCTGTTTGCTGCTGGAAGAGTAAGTCTCCTCGGTGACACCTGAGCATGATTTTAATGCGCTGGCAGCAAACGATGTGATTCTATGAACTGACTTTACAAAGTGACCTGTGCATTCTCCTCACAGATAGACAACAGTCCTTGTATATGCGCTGCAATGCCTAACAAGATAACCATTTTGCGATATAACGACAATCTCAACAAATACTGCATTCGTAAGGTGGGTACGACCTGTAAGATACATATAACATTGTAGTTATTAATTATTACATCATAGGATATATTGTAAGGTGGAAAACACAACTGAAAGTGCAGCATTACAAAGTTAAAAGAGACAAGTTAAAAAATGGAAATGTTTCAGTGAGAGCTGAATTTTACCAACTGATCCTAGTTAAAAGTGTCATTGTCATATTGTTATATCTTACTGTTTTTCCAACTCAGTCCAACATAAAGATTTTTTCTTATAGGAAATTGAAACTCTGGAGCCCTGCAGCTGCATCCATCTGACCAGCTACAGCATCATCATCGGCACCAACAAGTTCTACGAGATTGAAATGAAGCAGTTTGTGCTTGAGGGTAAGGACACAACTAGTATGTATGTGCTTTCATTTAAAACCGGGGGGTTCTGTTTGACTCTAATTATCCAACAGTACAAAGAAAGGTTTGCTCCATTATGCCAGCACAACGGGTGCTTTTCTATTGTTTTATATATTTTTGTTTTTACTGGCCCCAGGTTGGTACCGAGGTTCATAGGTCAGGAATCACAAAGTCACAGGATAATATATTAGTGCTAGAAGACAATGTAGTCCTGTTTAATAATAAAACAAGATAGCCCCCCAGGCCTCAGGAGCCTGACTTATGATGCACAGTTCTTGCTGGATCACACCATCTTAGTTTATCTAACACCATCTTCAGCCCAGGTCACCTGTTTTGTCCATTACAGAGTTCTTGGATAAGAACGACGTGTCACTGGCTTCAGCAGTGTTTGCAGCTTCGTCCCACAGTTTCCCCATCGCCATCATGCAGGTGGCCAGCAGCATGCAGAAGGAGGAATACCTGCTGTGTTTTCATGGTGGGTTGGAATGAATAATGTCCTCATTGTTTTGTGTTTACTGCGTTTTTTTGAACACTGAAGTATAAATTTGTTGTTATTTAGCTTTTTCCTCTCTTACTCTTGTCATTGCATTCTCTCGTTCTATGTGACAGAGTTTGGCGTGTTTGTGGACACGTATGGGAGAAGAAGCCGCACTGAGGAAATTAAATGGAGCCGCCTGCCTCTGTCCTTTGGTGAATAAACTTTGCATATTGCATTATGCTGCATTAAAAAAGCAGTCAGCATCAAATATATGATTTCTCTTCTTTTCTGGTGCAGCCTACAGAGAGCCCTACCTGTTTGTCACCTACTACAACTCGCTGGACGTCATTGAAGTTCAGGGACACGCTGCTCTGGGGTGAAACTGACAAGGAACATTGTACCATACACTTAATCACACTGATATTACATGTTAGCTCTATTGTCCACATTTCTGTCTTGCTTCTAGTCCTACAGTGCTGGCCCACTTGGACATCCCCAACCCTCGCTACCTGGGCCCAGCCATCTCCTCCGGGGCCATTTACCTGGCCTCGTCCTACCAGAACAAACTGCGGGTCATCTGCTGTAAGGGAAGCCTGATCAGAGAGTCTGGAGAGCTGCAGAGGACCGGCTCCAGCCGAGGGTCAGCACCCGCTGTCATCTCATAAAAAAATAGAGTTACACTGTGTAGGAGAGTAAAAGCACTTAAACATGTACAAAACTCAAAACACATCTATTCTGCACTGTTGATTTTCCTGGAGACTGGCTGTGCTGGCAGTGCCATCTGCTGTAAAAACATGGAAAGAGAGCTGGTTTTCCTGGTAACACTGACACCTGCTCTCTGCTGTGTTTTCTACAGAAGTCCCAGCAAGCGAGGCCCGCCCACCTACACAGAGCACATCTCCAAGCGCTTGTCCTCAGGCCCCGGCAGCCATGACGGTCTGCATCGAGAGCCCAGCACCCCACATCGTTACCGGGAGGGCCGCACCGAATTCAGACGAGACAAGTCTCCTGCCCGACCTCTGGACAGAGAGAAGTCACCAGGCAGGGTGCTGGACAGTCGCAGAGAGAGGTCCCCTGGGAGATTTGGGGACAGCACCCGGCTCCATGCCGGGTCTGTGCGGACGCAGCTCGCCCCTGTTAACAAGGTACTGTATGGGCGTCCTGACTGGGTGGTTAAGATGAATCTAATCTAAGCCTGACTGTCCAACCTCATGTGTCTTTATTCCTGTACTTTTTGTGTGTATCAGAGATCAACTGTTCTCAAATGAACAAAATCCCAAACTCCAGGGCCAGATCAGTTTGGCAACGTTTTATTTTTCTTTCTGAGAAAAATATAAATAAAATGTCATAAAAAGATCACATATTACAGTGATCCTGCTCTGATTCCTCTGAGCCACAGTCAGTACTACAACCATGTTCACAAGAAATGTGCTAAATAACAACGAATGCAACTGCTATGCAATGCTATTTTAATTTTTATTTAGATTATTAAAAAACACTGATGTCCAGAAGTATAGGTCAGTATCAGTATCTGAATCTGAATCTTTTAATGATATTATGAACTGTAGATGATGAAATCAAACGATTCTTTTTAAGTTTAATAAACTTTTTGCACACTCAGTCTTTCACGGACTGATGAAACTCATCCCATCTTTCCTTCTGAAAGATTCCTCCTCTCTTTGTACTCAAGTGTTGCCAGTTGACCTCATAAGCTGTGAGATGTTCCAACTTTTTCGAAAAGGCGTTGCATCAAATTCAAAATGAGTTTAGATAAAAAAAATTAAAAAAAACAGTCAAACTTTGTCCTTGCACTATTTTGAATCATACATTTGTTTGAAGTTATAATTATAAATTATTATTATTAGTAGTAGTAGTAGTAGTAGTAGTAGTAGTAGTAGTAGTAGTAGTAGTAGTAGTTCAAAATTATTGCAAATTATAGTTTTTGGGGTTGTATTGTTTTGAATTTCTTTACATTCAATCCCACACGCTCTGTCCTGCTGTAGTAAACACTAATTGGACCACGTGTTTTTAGACTCAACAAATTAATGATTTGAATAATTACTAATAATAATTACCCAGAGGTTTAAGCTGTCATTTCAACAGGTTATTCACCCTCCTGCTGAGATTACTAATGTTCTTCTGTATTTGTACAACATTAATGTGGGGAATTCGAAGAGAAACTGTTTTTGACTCTTTGCCCCTGTTCTTGTCTTGCAGGTGTGGGATCAGTCGTCGGTGTGAATCTAACTCTGTGCTGCTCCTGACCGGAGGTTGAAGAGAAACCTGTGGGAAACCCCTCTATCCACTTTGAGTGCAAAGCACACACACATGCACACGAACACGCGTACACATCGCTCAGGCTGACTGTCGGCCTCATTGCCTGTACATAGTGCGGTCTCAGTCCCTCGTTCAGCAACACGTTAAAGCTGCACTGGGTAACGTCTCCTGCAACAATCCTCTCTTTTCTGAAACGTGCTTTAATGGGTAAAAGCCCACTGTAGATTTGGAGACAGGGAACCTACGCTGGCCTACACATCGAGAGTCTACTTTATAATATATAAGCCAAGTTGTAAATATTGCTGTCTGAGTTTTTATAGATAAAGGGAATAGTCGGCTGGTAAAGCCATGTCTATTTTTTTTAAAAATGAGTTTCTAAAGATGATGCAGGGAGATTAATGATGTCGTTGGGTAAGAAATACTCTATCAACATTTCATTAGAATCTGAAATACTTTTTCTCTCTGTTCAGAGAATCAAACCAACATTTAATTACTCACAGAGATCACAAAGAGTAATTCAGAGGAGGCAACACTTTGCACATGAGATTGGATTAGAACAGGAGTTCAAAACTCGTTCTTGGTACATGACCAGTCTCCTCTCTTGGGATCAAATGTATGGTTCTCTTGACTAAATAGCCTTTGATATATAATTGCTTTATTGACAGGTGTCGTCTGGCCATACTTTGTAAAACAACTATTAAGCAATGTTTTACTCCAAGTGTCCCTTGTGTTGTTTTGTTTTGTTCTTTTAGCAAAGCTAAGATAAAGAAACCTGCAGCTCTGCCTCTGATGCGGCCGTCGTGCAGTCAGGCTGCCTGTTGCTGCCTCAGCTTGCTCCTAGTCCACCGCTGCTGTTGATTATGGTACAGATGTCCTGTTTCTGTGCAGTGATATGAAGTCTAGTAATTGTCAGGGGTCGTCACTTTCTAGTATCGTTTCTTTAGAGCCAGTAACACCACCTCCTTTTGTCACATCAGTGAGCATGAGTAACTTAGAGCAGCACTCGTCGCTTTTCGATCTTGATTCTCTCTTGGCTGTTCTTTTCTGACATGTATTCACTCCAATTTGCATTCAGTAAGTAGACATTGATGTTAGACAGTAACTTCAGATTTTCTTGATTTTTAGAGATGTATACCAGTCCATGCATTAAACATGATTGAAGTGTTTTGACTGTTTTCTTCTTTGTGTGTCAGCTGCAGGTCAGCTTGTGTCAGTGAGAGCAGACGACACAGTAGGTTTCATCTAGTTTATTTCTTCTTTAATTCTACAACAATGTAATGCTTATTAAAGTAAATCCAACAAAACAAAATATTCAGACTGAACAAGGAGCACTTGTTGTTACAGGAAATTGCTATGTACAGCTACACACTCCTCTGACAGACATGAGAAGGTTCAAAGTGCTTATCAAACAGAAGGGAAAGGAGGAGGAAAGTCAAAACAAAAGCACGAGTGATCCCTTTGTGAGAGACCCGTAATAAAACTGCTTGGCACCAGTCTCCACTAAAGAAGACACACACACGCATACATGCCGATGCTTTACGCCTTCACACACTCTCTCACACACTCACACACACACACACACACACACACAAACACACTCGCGTCAAGTGATTACTGGGCCGTAGCAGTGACGCCTCTGATAGTACATGTCAGCGTGAGTGGAGAGAACTACAACATATGCAGACCAAGAAAACGTCTTGGGAAAAGAAGAAGGAGAGAAAAAAAAAAAAAAAAACACAGCAAGGTATCATTCTGGCAACATGTGTGTTTTTGGTGCCCCATTTCCCACGTTCCCCAACCCTCCCACCAATCATCATGCTTGTTACAATACTGAAGCACAGCACTTTCAGCCTTATTTCAAAGAACTCTGGCAGTGTCTACTTCACTTCATGTGCAAACAATAGCCTCTTTTTTTGTTTTGTATTTAGACATTTCACATTCATGGATTGTTGAAAGATTAACGTGGAGCCCCGGCATGATGTGATGGTGGTGGAAATGCAAAGAGAAAGAGTGAGAGAGAGAATTCATGCTTCCAGCCATGACTGTGGGTGTGTGCAGGGACTTAGGAGTAAATCATCTGTTACTAGAAGTGCTGATCTTAAATTACAGACCAGGTTTTACATCTCTATTATAAACTCAACTGTTCCAGTTCATCAATCTCTGCACACACACAAACACCGAGAGAACACTGAGCTGGATTAGAGAGAGGCTGATCAGGGTCAAACCAAAAACTGCGCTCCACATTCTCAGTAGTGGTGCAGTAGTACCATCTCAAATCAATTCAAAAAGACATTTCTGTTCGGACAATAACGCCTCTCTCTTGTTGCCGTGGTTCCGCTTGTTCAAGTGTTTTTGTAAACTTTCTGAAATTACAGCATTTATGAGGGGCAAACACTTTTTTATGTCTATTCTGTTTGAAGGATGAAAGGTCGAATGGTTCAGCACGTCCACTGCAGCCCAGTGTGGAACAAACACTTCACGCCTGTTGTTCCTCTGGCTGCTCCACTGCACACTCCAATTATCTTTCCCTTTTACCACCACATTATAATCAAACTGGAGCTGTGAGGAACACGCAACCAGAGACACGGCTCTGGTTTCATGTTGTCGAACACACATTAATGTTGATGATTTCCCTCTGACAGTCCAGTGTGGGCAAACCACAGCTACTCACTGCTAAATGAAACATGAGCCGGATGATGAGGAATAAAACGTTGGCAGTGTCAACAAGAAGATCATCACTAAAACCAAGTCTGCAGCCGTGTGCTGTACCTTAAATGCTCCTGCTGAATAACAGAAAGAAAAAAAGAAACTTACAACAAAGGCCATTTTCCATGATCTGAATTTGGAACTCAAGAGTCACTCAGCAACTACAAGCTGTGTGTGTGTGTGTGTGTGTGTGTGTGTGTGCGCGCATGAAGAGGTGTGTGTACAAAGTAGAGGTAGTGTGTTTAGATGGATTTAAATGGAGTAATGTGTGTGTGCATGAGTCAGGGGGCTCTTATTTTGGATTCAGGCTGCTTGTTTTGGACCACCGTTCTCTCAGTGCATTGGCTACAGACACTCAATCTATTTAATCTGACAACAGCGGTTGGAGATCACGGTGCTCCGCGACACCTCTGACTTCATCCCCGCCTCCCACCACCCACCTGGGTGCATCTCATCTCTCAGTCCCCATGTCATAAACACTGATGATTATCCTGTGGCAATTTGAATTGTCTGGATTTTTACAACAGCAATTCAACTAGAAAACCTCAATAAATAAAATCAAAGAAATGATCGCATGGAAAAGGAAAAAACCACTGCAGCATCAAAACAGGACACCCTGCTTCTCTATTTAAAAAAAACAACTCCGCACCTGTTGCCTCCAACAGGTTGCAAAATATAGGAACTCTTCTGCAATTAACATCATAAGAAAACAAAGAAATAAAAAAACTTCTTGGTGACTAAGTAAGTGAGCCACTATTCAAGGATTCTATACATTTTTTCTTAAATGCTATATATGAATCTGAATATATTATTTTATTCACTTATTTTACAAAACGGGTGTGTGGGTGCGCAGTGAGGTCAGTGAATGGTTGCTGGGCAGAGTGGGTGTCTCACTGCAGGTGGAAGTGAGAACTTGAGTTACAAACTTTGAGGATAACACCAAGAGCCCTTTCTGCTGCCGCTGCCTCCACGCATCAGCCAATCACAGTGGAAATCACAAGCGAGGTTTCCATCCACTGCCACATCACAGATAGTAATTCAGCAATAGAACATATGAATGTGGGAATTTCAACGCGTCAAATTCACGCCGGCACTTTTGATTCCCGCCGAAAGACAAAAGCAAAGCGAGACGTCAGCTCCCCAGTGCCTGCTGGGTAGAAACAGTAAAAAGGGGGCTGTTTGTGAGTGAAGGCTGTGAAGATGTGGTTAGGAGGAGACATTACAGTCAGTGGCGTCTGACACATATAAGTTATTATAGTAACTTTAAATTATTGTAATAACTACAGTACTTTTAGAAAGAAAATGATTGAAATATCCAAAAAGCATTTTTATATAAATTATGACAAAGGTAGTATTTTACTCAGCCTTCCAAACGTCAAACATCTGTCTGCACTCTGGGAAGAATCTCATCACAAGCTGCAAAATGTATGCATCTACACACACATACACACACACACTGTGTTAAAGGGTTACGCCAAACTGTGGATTGCTGTTGCTGATGGAGTCTAGTTACCTGGCAGAAACGATGTGGTGTTATGGAGTTAGATTTTCAGAGTCAAGCATCCTAAGAGCTGAGACACTGACTTCTCACAGCAGTTTTTACTCTTCTCTTTAAGGAAGAGCAAAACTAAAAGCTCTTACTTACTTAGCACTACTCATTTTGCTGAACTGACCCTTTGAGGTTTCATCTAAACAACATTTGTCACTAACCCAACATTTCTGACGTTAAGGGACTCTCTCATGATTGCCGGAACATTTTCCACATCACTCATGATTTTCCACCCTCTAAGGAGAGAAGAGGTCTGTGGTGGTACTTAGAGGTCTGATGAGAAGTGTGCATAAGCGGGAAAATGGTTCAGTGGACCAAGGTCTTCCAGGACACTTCAGCAACACAGTGAGACGACCTTCTCTGCCCGCCTGGTCCAAGTCACCAGGATGTCCATTCTCACTCCTCTGGGTTTGGAGAGCAGTCCCATCACTGCCACAAACCCTCTGCTCTGTGTGGCCAATGTGCAATATTCTCTCTCTCTCTCTCTCACTCACACACACACACACACACACACACACACACACACACACACACACTATCCACCCCTTCGCACACTCACTGTTTAGAGCATGCAGCATCTCACCAACATGTCGTTTAGCTCCTCTGCAGCATCATCTTCCATATATACAGACATTCATTCTACATCTGCACACACACACACACACACACACACAGACAGACAGACAGACACAGTACGTGGGACATTCTGTGTAGCTCCTGTGCTCTTCTCCAGCAGTGTGCCTGTGTCAGCGGCTGGCAACTCAGCCCAACCCCGCCCCCCCCTCCTGTCTTGCTCCTGTGAGCCTCAGTTGGAGCTGGCTGTGATGGGTTTCTCCAACTCCAAGTCCAGGGGGGCTGAGCCGAGACGGAGGTTGCTGTAGCAGGTCTTACAGACCCGACTGGGCTCGAACAGCTGCTGGCTCGGCACTGGGATCTTCTGGTCGCAACAGCTGGCGCAGAACACGTTACCGCAGTTCCTGCAGGGGGACACAGACCAGTCACTGCTGGACTCTCACACAGAGCCTCTTTACACTGGCATTTACCATGTGTCTCCCTTTAAGATCATCTTTGAGTATGATTAGCTCCCTTGCATTTAAACAAGCGCCCTGTTCTTCATAGGTGGAAACCTGTTCAATTTGTATACTTCACAATAATTCTGCTTTTTATAGCATGTTTTAGGCCGGTCCTCAGCTTTAATTTACTAATGTACAGCTGAAATAAAATGTTCTGTCTGTAGCAGTAATAACACTGATCACGTTGCCTTCACCAATTTTGAACTTGCTTCCTATGGTTCCCCTACAGATGATCTGGCGGTCTTTGTCAGTTCACATGATGTCATGCGTTGGAGGTTGTAGTCTTGGTCAACCTGCTCCTCCTGATGACATCATCTGAACTAAAAGATTCCTCCAGCTAGAAGCAGGGAGACACTTCAATGCTGTAGAACATCTGTGAAGTGACTCCTTAGTTTCAAAATAAGAGCATGTCATTAAACAACAACACAAATGTATTCAAGACTAACAAATCACATCTCATTAAGGAACCAAGCTGGCTGGATGAGAATATAAAAGGGATCAAAGGCTGAACTTGTGAGCTCACGTGTGAAGAACAGGATCCTGATATGAAGATGTTGCTGTTAGCAAACAAACCTTCAGGACTAGCTTATTTACTGTGACTGATTATAATCTGACACGTGATAAACAGGAGTAAACCAGGTCCAAAACCCATACTGAGCTTTGCACTAGAGGTCTTCACAGGTCAGCTTGGTTCTGAGGAACGAAGACCCGACGTGGGACTCAAGTTGGACCAGGTAAAAATTCTCTGCCTAATCAGTTGAGGTAGGGTCTTCAGTCAGTGAGTGATTACGTCCAGTACAGTCATCCAGTGAACTGATAGATGATCGGCTGGCTGCTGGTTCTCATTCTGTTCGGACATCTCTGACTTTTGCTTTTAGAGTCCATTTTGGAAAGTGTCCAAAATAAATGACATGTGAAGACCTCTACTGCACAGACTGCTCCTGTTTCCATTCCCACTCTGCTAGTGTCACTACATGCTGGGTTAGCAGAGGTGCTATGAACACTTAGCAGTGCTAACTTGGTTATTCAGCCCATTGGAAACACACCATTATCACTGGACAGGAGGCTTAAGATACCCATGCTCAGAATCAGATGTAAGGCCATGCTAACACACACACACACACACACACACAGTGGTCCCTTCTACCTGCCTGTGCTCACCCTAAACAGAAAAAGTGATATGAAAGAAAAAACTTTATTCTCTGTAACTGTGCAGCCTTTTACATGACCTGGTGCGTCGAGTGCCCCTCAGTACCATGCTGTGCTGCTGGGAGGTGAGATGCGAGGGGGCTGGTCTGGGGCAGCATGCTGCCAGGGTGTGTGTTGAATCTGCTGATGTACTCCTCCTGCGCTATGGCAGGAGGAGGGTTTTTCAAAGGTTTCAATTGTTCCAGTGATGTAACACTCAGCCCTCGACCAAGCACAGCTGGCCCACTGACAGCTCCATGCTCTGGGTCACAGCCAATTAAAAAACACTAAATGGCGACACACTGGTGCAGAACACACTCTCAAGTCAATCCCTCTCAGAAATGAAGAGCGAGTTCCCTGACGAGTCGCACAACTGAAAACACAATGGAGGGAAAAACAGATGCAGCCAGACAGGAGGGGAAGGAACACGGAGGGAGGGGTAAGGATTAAGTAGGGGAAAGTGCGGCGATACCAGGTTAAACAGGCAGAGGGCAGAGTGGGGGGAGGGGTAAAGGGAGGGGGCAGATCTCACCAGACCTCCTGGACAGGCTCCCTGCCACTGTAGAGGAGGAGAGGGGAAGACTGTGGATAAGAATCGCCTCAACAGTGGAGACATCTACACACACTAAAACACACTTTGTGCTCATGATGCTAAAAACAAAAGCTAGAAAATCGAAAACAGCCACAATTTTGAGACAGCTACACGCTTTACCGGTAAAAAGCTCTCCGTTTTTGTTTCCTGAGCTGAAACACCTACAGTAAACAGTCCAGACTACAGTGGACGAGCAACTGGACGTGTGCGCTGATTAATCTGATCCCAGCCATCAGGAAGAAGCTGAGCATACAAAAGTGACGAGGAAACGATGAGAGCAGAAGAAATACTATCAGCTCACAGAGCGAGGCAGAAAGCTAAAATACACCAAAGTAATCTTCCTCATACTGCAAAGCACCAAAACACGTCCTGTCCTGCACTTCCAGGTCAACTTTACACAAACACAGATGTTAGGACAGCAGTCTTCCCCAAAAAATGAAATCAATAAAGCTACGAGTGAAGATTTCTCCAGACTTCATGTCAGCAGAGGAAAGAGCTGTACAGTGTCTCTAGAGGGCTCCTAAGACTCTGTGTGTTTACATGCACTCAAGTCACCAGGTTTCTTTTACCTCTTTCTCCAGAAAGCAGATTTCTTGAGTGTCATGTCAACTGGAAACCTGGTTACAGTAATTAGGGTAGGGGATTAGAGAAACCTGATTTCCTGAGGTAGATTTCTCTGAGAGAGCATTGGTTACTCTGCCATGTAAACAAGTAACCATGTTTCTAATTGCGCATGTGCAAAGCTCGAGGAAGGGAGAGATCAATACACAGAGTGAAGGGATCTCATTTTTAAATAAGACTGAAACTAACACAAAGTTATACGCTCTATACACATCTGAATAAGTCACTATTCACTGTGCATTTTGCCCTGTAAACAGGAGCGCAGGGACTGTCGCTGTGTGTCTCTCTCAAAAAGCAAACAAACAAAAAAACAAAAGTTTCTGTCTCCATACAGCTAAAATCTGTGAACTACTCTTCCAAAAATCAGCCCAGGGCAGAAGAGAAGTCAGATTATCCTTTTGCTGCATGTATACTCAAATTTCCAGTAACCAGCTTTCTTGAGTGCATGAAAACTTGCACTGATTACCCAAGAACCCTGGTTTCTCTCAGTAACCTGGTTACTTGAGTCCATGTAAACGCATTGACTGTGGGTGTAATGTTTGATGGTCATAGGTATTTCATGGACAGACAAACCTAAATAAATAGAGGCTGAATCGAGTTGCATTATGGGAAATATAGGAACTGCAGTTTTGGACTAGGAATTAAATGTCACAATCTTTTAATTTTTTTATTTTGACAAATCTGTGTCTCATCAGTGCGCAACTTTGTGGAAGTGCAGTACTAAAAAAGGCTGGTCTTTACATACTTGGGATTTAAATGTACTTGGCCTCATATAGGACAGTTACTAGTATAGGTTTGATCTAAACCACATCAAATGTAAATTAAAGACTAAAAACCCAACAGTGAATTACATCCACTGTAATGTCTGCAAATCCAGAAACTGATTTAGAGTTTTGTTACACGTTACACTTGTGCTTTTTTCATTATGACAAATATGGGCACTGTAGTTGATGTATAAACAGCTCCACAGACTAATAACAGCTATGGCTTCCACAGTCTCTCGGTACAGTAAATCTATATTGTAAACAGTGACCAGTTTTTCCTTTACATTTTCAACTTGTACAAAGTTAACGTTTGAAAACAAAAGTGTACCTGGTTTTGCAAATATCCAGACTGATTCTGGTCTCTTCCATCTTGCAGCTCCTGCAGTGTCTGCTCCACGACGCTTCATTCATTATAGCAACTAATTGACTTATCTGCCTGCACTGCTGAGCACTGACTGCAGCAGCAGCCTCTCGTAGGTATGTCTAAGGTGTCCTCTGTCTGGGGTATCACCAGTGTTGCTTTCAGCCTCTGCACATGCTTTTCATGTATTTTCTCTAATGATCACTCCATTCCGGCTTACATGCCACAATTTATTCCTGTGTGTTGTGTCTCAGAGACTGCATATGCAGTAAATGACGACTATGAAAAGGTTGTGAAATGTCGCGCAACAAGCTAACAAAGCAATGTAAACAGAGATGCCTTAGTATACACAGTGGCCTCTGTCTTACAGGAGCTACTCAGCAGAGAAAGTGATGCTGTTTTTAGTCTGTGGAGCTGTTTATCAATAAATTACAGTGCCTATATTTTTCATGATGAAGAATTGTGTTTTTAAATAGTTGTCTAACAGGCATCACAGCGAGTATACACAATTCATTGTTGGGTTTTATCTTTATGGGATTTGTAACAATAATAAAAATATAGAAAAGAGCTATCATCATACATTAAAGATGCATTGACAGAGTACAAACCACAGTCCATTCACAGTCCTTCAAAGTCATTCTGACTCGTGAAGTGTAAACTGTAAGCTGCCTCCTCTGAATTTAAACGGAGTGTAAATCTCAGATGTAAATCTTATTAAACCTCAACAGGACAGACAGGAATGCTTGATGACACTGACTGTAGGTTGGAGCTTCTGCAGCTTGATAATCCCGTGTTTACCTGCAGTGGTGCTTTCTGGTCGCGAGCCAGAACCTGCTCTCGCAGCCATAACACTGGGCTGCCAAATGGTCGGGGTACCAGCGAGTGACCTGTAATGTACAGACCAAGATCAGTTAACAGGCCCCTGAACACAGATTAGCTCACCTATAAACACCCATAAATAAAAGTCCATAAATACAAGCTAAGCTCTAAACAATCTCAGTCCTTGCTTTGAGAGCTTAGTTCCTTCCCTCCTAATAACTGTTTCCAGCTTAGCCCAGCTCCTAACCTCAGTGTCCTGCTTGTCCACCTGCTCCCAACTGGCCTCAGAGAAGAGCTCCGTGCTGCAGCGCGACAAACAGTTGGGGTCCAGGTTGTACTCTGAATCTGTCATTGAGGTCTGCATAAAAGGAGAGGGCGGAGTCACACAAGTTCACTTTAACCAGCATCTGGCTGCAGTTACAACTAAAAAGATACATGCAGGTGGTAAACAGTTTTTAACCTGTCAGTATCTTACCACTTCGTCTCCCATGTCTCCATTGATCCTGTGGGAACCAGTATGCTGCTGATTCTCCAACCGGCTCCACAGCTCCTGCACCTGTTTCTTCAGAGTCTCCACCTCAATTTGGTGTCCCACCTCGATCTGCCTCAGCCTCTGCTGGATGACATCGGTGTGCAGTGTGAGCCCGTCGTCATCCAGGTGGCTGCGGGATGGCTGCTCCGGGCTGATGGTGGCCCGACCCAACACAGCATGGCACCAGTGGTGCTGGGAGCAGCTGCATCGCGGGTGGAGCAATAAGGAGTTACAGCTAGCTACAGACACCTGTCGACTCAGAGGGGCTCGCTCTCCATTCCCTTTGGCCCTGTGAAGACCGCTGGGCTCCCCATCAGAGCTGTCTCCGTTACAAAGTCCATCTCTGCTGAGGTCAGCACTCACAGACTGAAAGGCACTGACAGAGGGTCTCTTGGTGCCCCCGTTTAAAGTTCTGATAAAGCTCTGCTCACCTGCCTCGTGCCCTTTCTCTTTCCTGGAGCAGGGCAGCTGGCTGCTCCTGCCATCGCTGCAGGGATGATGGCTCAGACAAACAGGCGGCTGTGCTTGGAGCTCCAACCTGTTGCAGGCCTCTTCAGTTAAAGTCTCTGTGGAGCTTTCCATCAGCGAGGCCCTCTTATCCACCTGCTCCACTGGCTCAGAAACGCCACGGTCAGATTCAGACTCAGGACTGGTCTCCTCATCTACCCCTGTCTCTTCAGGTGACGTATCCACAAAGCCATTAGCTATAGTCCTGTGAGCTGCAGGCTGTTCTGGCTCATCTGTGCTCGATTCACCGGGTCCACATGCAAGTTCTTCCTGCTTCACCATATCCTCTGATGTCTGGGTCACCTCAGTTGCCTGTTGATCCATTTCTTTTGCCTGCTGTGGGGGCAGAGGGGGAGGTGGGCCATCCTCTTCAGGCTCTAACACACCATTTTCTAGATGGAGACCATTAGCAAATACTTTACTGTTCATCTCCGACCCTTTGACCTGAGCACACTGATCATGCTCTTCGACATTTGCTCCTTTTTCCACCTCTGTGTCAGCAGTGTTTACGACATGAGTGACAGCAGCACTTCCCTCTTTCTGATCTGCTCCCGCCTCTTCCTTAGTGGCTTCCTGAAGAATGTTCTCCATTTGGCCTTCAGCCACACCCACCTCCACAGAGAGCTCTGCCCCCTCTGGTTCCTCTCCTGTTGCTGCTGTCGTCGCAGTATCTCCTTGTCTGAGCTTGGTACATGAGCCCTGGAGCTTCGGGCTGTTATCCAGCTCAGAATCCCCATCAGCTGGGTAAGGTCCCACTCCATTAGGCTGCACCTCCTGATCCTGGTCCCCTCCTTCCTCAGGCCCCACTGCCATGTTGAGCTCCAAAGAGCGGCGGTGGTCTTGCCACTTTTCATTGAGGCTCGGGTCACTGGAGCGACGATTTGGTGCCAGTGAAGTTCCCAGCTCACATGCGCTGGGCAAGTTATCGAAGGAGCGAGTCTTTGTACGCCTAAACAGGACATGAAAGGAGAATTATGCATTAAAACAGCTCAGAATATGACACACACAATTCAATCTGAAGCTGTCATTTCAAACAAACTACAAATATTTAACAAACTACATCAGCCTCATCCTAACAAGGCGAATGCAGCATACTGCCTAAAATAGCAGCTTTTATACTTAACTTCTTTAACCCGGACACAGTTGTAATAAACTCTGTCAACATTACAATAAAACAACTTCCTTGTGTTGTCAATCATGACTGACTGTCATGAGACAGAGATAAGCAGAGCATAAAACAGTAACTGTTAGGGCCAGAGAAGAGCAAAGTATCTAAGTAGACAAGTTGAAAAGTCGGGCCTCTGCTGCTGTTGGAGTCCTTAACCTGTGTTAACCTTACATGAGGGAGGAAGAGGGGGGGGTCGGGTGCCAGCGCGCCAGGCTCACCTGCCCAGAGGCACATCATCAGGATTGGCACCAGGCACAGGGTAGGGGGCACAGGAGTCGTCAGAGGGCGTGGTGGGGGAGGAACTGGGCAGGTAGACCGCCGTCCATAGCATCAGGTTGCGCACATGACACACTGGGTGAAGAACCTGCAACAACAGCTGCAAACACTAAGTGACTCTGGAAACAAATCTTGAAGGTGTGAAACTGGTGAAAAACTAAACCAAAATATTTGACTCTAAAGAATGTGAAATGACATCAAACTAAATAGACATACTGCAGGACGTACGTGCCATATTATAAAATAACTGTTCGGTTTAACTGTGCCTGCATCTGTTGGCTTACCTGCATACTTTTTGTCTTGTTTAGCTAAAAGGTTAAATTGTTCAAATCTGATAAATAGAAGAGATAAACAAGGGAAAAGGAAAAGGGGCCCTACCAGTTGAAATTAAATCACCATACCAAGAATCAGCATGTGGACAAACTAATAATTGTAAATAACAAAGATGAATCTGACTTCACTAGATTACAGATCCTGATACTACGGCCACAGACTGGATATTATCAATAGATTCTGTATGTTTAAACGTCATAAATCTGCTAATTCACAAGCCAGAAAATACCTGAGTACAGTCAAACTCGTAGAGGTAAGATGGCATTCCTCTTTACTTTTAACCATCACAATCAGGCAGGCAGCAAAACAGAAATTCACATTCTCTTCAGGGATAGTTGACTAAGATTTAGCAAGAATTCTGAGTATGATTTTCCCCTCACATCAGCTGGAGAATATTTATGATCATGACACCCACGCACAGAATTGTAAGAACACAAGAGAAACCACAAAAATGCATTTCTGAGGAGGGTGGCAAAGGACTCCTAAATCAAGTTTGAAACAATTAACAATAAAACTATAAAGACATTATGAAATATATAACTCGGAGGCTCGTCTGAGGAATTTGTTGTCTGTACCAACAAGATTAAAATCCTGGGGCTGTTGGAGTTCACTGATTTATTTTCTTTAAGATTTTTCTTTAAGATCATTTGACTTGCTGGATCAATCAGTAACATATCCAGTAGTAATCCATTTCCTAAGGGCCTTAACACAGAACACTTAGTGACTGAGAGCGGACGTACAGTCTCAGAATGTGACGAATACAGCATGTTCCTCAGGGAGCGGTTAGCTGGCCTCAGCAGTGACCAGACAGAGCAGGTCCTCTCCTGAACGTGGCGGTCCTCCCTCTCCTTGCCGCTGTTACAAAGGAAGGTGCCAAACAGACAGGAGTAGGTGTGCTGCACCAGCTTCACCTGTATTCACAAACACACAGAAGCCGACATGTAGGGGTCTGTATGCACATCTCAGATATGGTAAGAGGTAAGGTGATGGGAGATGCCTCATGCAACTCATGACAGGTACACTGACACTACACAACAGTGGTTCACAGTCAAAAAGTGAACATAAATACACTTGAATCAGGAACATTTTCACTTTGTAAATCAAAACATTTCAACGTCTAATCTCCAAATCTAAGAAGAAGATTTAGACTTGTAATTGTAGAATGCCATTTCTACCACCAGCACGCACCAGGAAGGCCTCATTAAACTCAAAGGAGCATGGAAACTGCCTCTGCAGCTGGTGAACACAGTCCAGCCACTGCAAGAAGACGGGGCAGCGCTCATTCAGATCCTCCGAGTTTTCTCCATGGCCGCAGCGGTCTGCAAACTTATGGCCAAAGTCCAGCCACTCAGTCTCCACTAAAACCTGAAAGCCCTGGACAGACATGATCTTACTTTCAGTGACACAGTTTGTAACAGAATATATCAACATATCATCATATGTCTTTTTTTTTAAATTATAACAAAAGGTCAACTCAAGGTCAATGTGGACAAATAAAAGTTTACTGATGAGATATATATATATATATATATATGGGAATATGCCACCAAATTTAAAATAAAACAATGTTTTGTTGTAGATAAGGGTCAGAGACTGAACGAAAAGTATGGGTTTGCATCTGTACCTCAATAGTGCGATAATATGGGTCAAGCAGAAGCTTGGATAAAGCAACAATCTGAGGAGTGCGGTCCCAACCATCGGAGCAGTGCACCAGGACAGGCCTGTGGTCTCGGTCCACGGCATTGACGACAAGCAGCGCTGCCTTCAACAGCAGGGACAGGTGCTGCAGCCACTTTGTGCTTTCCAGTGCAGAAAGCCAGCTGCAGGTACCCATTAAAAAATAAATGTTAGACCTGATCAGCCAATAACATTGGTGACACGTGTTTATAATTAGAGGTATAGTGCTTAATACAACACGACTGTTAGCCTGAGTTAGTTGCTAAGTTTACTTGTATAGCACCTGAACAATTAAAAAAATAATTGTTCCTAAAAAAATTGGAAATACTTCATAGGATATGACTTGAACACCAAAAGAATACAACAACACTTATCTGCATACTTGGAAAAAAATTGTGACATTACTTTTCAATTACACAGAGAGATACATACACCTTGACCTGCTTCAGCTATGGTTGTCTTATCTTATCTAGGTTATCATTGTAGGCACCACTGAGTCTGACACTTTGGACAGTTTCTACTTTCTATTTTTTATGTTCAGCAGCAATCATACTCAGTACTCTACAAATCAGCATACTCCACTGTGTTATGAATTAACATCATAACATTTGTGCACAACACCATTCAAATAATAATAAGCTCACAAATATAAGACATCAACTGTTTAACCCCCAGGATTCAAGGTTAGGATTTTTCAGAAGCTATGTTGACTGTCTAACCATTTTCTATGATTTCCGCTAAGCCAGACTGATTCAATTACACATCAATGTAGGATTGACTCTGTACACATGGAAAGAGATCCTTCAACTGGGGTTGTGCCAGGCCTTCTAAATTAGACCCAGATGTATGGCCAAGACCAAAAAACACAGCTGTGATTACTAGTTACCTACAGTTACTACTGCAAAGCTTGAGCTTGAACTCTAGGTCTAATCTGCCTTCAGAGGTAGGAGTTACAACTAGGTGAAGCTGGAGGCACTGCTGGAGATAGAAACTCACTTGGCTGGATCAGGCATCTGAGTGCAGAGAAAACGTAGAGACTGGAAACTCTTGCGGATGGAGTGGATGTTAGCCATCCCCATAAACACCACCTCACAGTTGGGATAGTACTCTGGAGCAGGAGGAAAATGATGGTTACAAAAATGTAACAAAAACTGGTGGTGGTTTTAATTTTAGAGAACAATTGTGGCTCTCTGAGCTGCTGAATCCACAGCACACATTGACCTAATTCTCTTTGTAGCCAGGGAGAGAGTTAAGAGGAACTACCTGGGCATTCGCAGCCTCCCCCCTTGGCCCTGTTAGCTACAGCAGCGGCGTAGGACCTGGCGTCTAGGATCAGTAACTTGTGGGGTTGGGTAGCAAGAGTGTCCACTTCTGAGCTGTTGGTCATTGAGGATTCTGAGGCAGACAGCAAAACGCAGTGAGAAACGCAGAAGTTACAACTGAGTGCATTAAGAAACAAACAGTAGAAAAAAAACATATAAACATGTAGCATCCAGGCACATAGATCAGAATGCGAGGTTACTGTAATCTTTGTGCTTGGGTGAATGTGCTGCATCAGACATGCTCCGACAGGTCGGATTGCTCAACAGTGTCTGCTGCAAATTCATGCAGACAGCAAGACCTCAGCATAGAAATACCTTGTCTGTGTGTGTGTGTGTGTGTGTGTGTGTGTGTGGGGGGGGGGGGGGGTGGGTAGATACAGTATGTCAATGACGGAGTGAGAAGGTGAGGCTGACTAAGTGCAATAGTCAATACCAAAGTCAGTATCAGGTAGGTCTGAGCCGTTGGTGTAGTTGCCGTTGGGAAGGTGTTTGCGGGAACTGCTGTCCACGGCGCAGGCCTTGGCGATGGACTGGACTAAGTGCTCATCATCAGCGTTCCTCCAGCCCCACCAGCTGACCTCTGGTTGGCCACAGCGTGCGATCACAGCACCTGTGTTCTGGTGTCTGTGAGAGGGGTTAGCCAGAACACGGAAACACAGTCTTAAGAAAGGATTGTGGCTGTTCATTTCATCTGGGGTCTAACGTTATTTACATCTATCTGTCTATATGCAATAATCTATACACATGGGTTGTATACTGTAACCCAACACAATTGCACATCCTTTACTTAATCTGGCAACTGAATTCAAATTAATGGGTCTCTAAGAAAAACAAATAAAATGTGTTTTACTGACTAAGCTGCTCTCAAATCATCTGATCCCTGAGTTAAAATTAATCTACAAAGTTTTACAGCTGTTAAAGCAAAATGTGCAGAGACACACAAACATGCATACAAGTCCAGTTTTCCAAAAACAAAGATCAAAGACTGTTAAGTTATCACTATATATCACTGTAAAGTCAGCAGTTGCGCTGATGGTGTATGAACAGAGGCAAAAAGGCAAATGTAGTCTGTAGGGGGTTCCTGTAGCTATTAGTCATTAGCTGTATGATGTGTTTTTTCTAGCTGAAGTACATTCTGTGGACAGTGGCACTATATATAGATATTATCTGAACAAAGAACAAAGGAGGTTTTTCATTTCTGTGTGACGGTAAACACGTTAACCCCATGGTTTAAAGAGCTCAAGGAGAAATAAACACACCAACCTATAAACCACAGCAGGAAACCTCTTCCAGGAGCGGAAGGCTGCCACATTTTCCAGCTCCTTGTCAGTGATCCAGGCTGGAACCAGAAGCTGCTGAGGATAGCTGGGGCAAAGCCTGGTAGAGCAGAGGGATAGAGAGAGCAAAGGCTGAACAGGGAGAGAGAATGCGCGAGGGGTGGGGGGTACCACAGGGCTGTGATTGGTCAACAAAAGTCTGTCTACAGACACCTAATCTTGGGCTGGGCCCTTATCTGCCCAGGGCGCAGCACTAGTGGAGTGAAATAACACAACCACCCACTGTCTAAAACACTCACACACACAGACCTGTGTTGTCCGCCAATGAAAGCAAAGGACATCTCTATCCTCCAGCTGGGAGTGATGGAAGTCAACACAGCAGCAGGTTATGTATCCTGAATAAAAGCTACTATTACCTGAACTTGCTGTTGATGTCAGATATCCTCCAGGCATTTTGAGTGTCAAAGCCCATCCTCTCCACCTCATTCTTGAACCAGGAGGTCACGTGTTCGCCTACAGGAGGAAAGAGAGATGTCTGATAAGACTAGAGTGGAGCAGAGAAGACTGACATGAAGATGCGTGAGAGACAGCACCTGGTCTGCACAGTTCGCCATGTTGCTCCTTCTCTCCAGCGTACACGTCCATGCACCAGGCGTGGAAGGCGAAGGAGAATAGGTCCTCCAGGCGGGAGGGAGGGCGCACTGCTGCATTCAGGCGTTTCAACCATTCCTGACACTGCTCGAAGGTGGAGAACTGACACCTAAGAATTAAAAACAAATATCAATGTTAGACCTTCAGAAGGGTAACAAAACATAACATAGACACGTCAGAATCAACTGTACTATATGTGGAAAGCAAATACTTTTTACCTTGTGACAAAACACAAGTGAAACAATAGGCTTCTGATGTAATGCAAATTAGAGTAAGCAAGACTAAAAGTGCAAGCAAACGCAGAGTCCAAAAAATGAAATGAGAAGGGAGGTGTGCTTCAGAGCTACAATGACTTATAAAATCAGCCAGTGTCAGTGCCAGTCAGCTGATATCAGCTTATGTTTCAATTACTTTTTCTTGCCACTTCTTTCTTGTTAATTGACGTCTTGTGTAACATCCCATATTTGCATTTATATATCTATATATCTATATATCTATATCTATATCTATATATCTATATCTATATCTATATATCTCAAATTTCCTATAGCTTTAAACAAGCAAGAGTTAAAAGTCCAAATGAATTTGTTGTAGGAGCATGTCACTGGTCATACCTGATGACTTTGCAATCCTTACAGGTGACATGAAGCTGGAACATATCCCGACACTCCACGCTCTCTATGAGCTGAAGAGGAACCTGTGGTGCAAAAGAGGGGAAACATCAAACCTATATCCACTTAAACTCCAAAAGCTAAAACATGTTCAACACTTACAACAGGATGCCCGAAAAAGGGTATGTTGAAAATGTATCAACCAACAAGCATGCAGCCAGCACAAGTCATGTGGTAGACTGCAGCTGATTAGTGGTGGCCAACACAGCAACACCTTCATGCCAAAAATCAAAGATGTGCCTTCAAATACATCCTTACATTTTTACTTCTTGAATGGGATTATATAAACCAAGCTACACAGATGACTTGCCCAGGTGCATTTCCATTAATTTTTCACATCACATCTCCTTGAGCACAGTTAATATAAATAATCCTCTTAATCTTGAATATGGCAGCACAAAAACACTCCATGCTAGATCCTGAAGAGCCTGTATCTTTATTTCCCTTTTGGCTCAGAGCTATGGTCTTATCTTTTATAGGCAAATACCATCCAAAGTTCAGAACCGTCATATGCTTATGACTTAAAATTATACTTTGAATACTGCAGGGAAATACCTATGCTGCTTTTGACTAAGCCCTGTTAATTACTGTAACCACAATAAGACCACTTTTCAGCAGAGCAATGGGTTTTTGTTAAAGGTGTGGCTCAAGCTAGTGTTCACACACGGTCCAGAGCCATGCATGATCAACAGTCAGTCATTAGCAGGTCAAACTCCCAGCACAATGACAGGGCTACAGCGTGAGGGAGATTTTGTCAGTGTATTAAAAGATTGGCAGCTTGAATGCGGATAGATTCAGTGTGGATAGATTTTCACATTTTTTCTCTCTCTCACAGACACACATACTTTTTCAGAACTTTAACCTGGTGTTGAAAGGATGAACAAGCAGGACTACACTCCTGTAGGCACCAGCTGGTAAACAGACAGGCACAATACACTTACAGTCATGGTTAATCACTTCACACCGTGCAGCTCTACTGGGTACTTACTGACACCTCACAACAACAACTCTATTCAAAACAAAACAGAGAAAACAATCATGAAAATCTAGCATGTTGATTTGTAACTATTTTCTATCTTCATGCATCTTAGCACGTTCCGGATGTTTGTGCATCCGTTTGCCACATCTAAATTTCTGCCCTCTAATCTACATCGCTAATCTGGCCGCCATCAAAATTCCTGGGCTACTTGTTAACAGCCTCTCACTCAATTCCAGCACCTCCCACCCGGGATTCGCAAGCTCTGACAACTCTGCTATGTGATGCAGATGCCTTGTCAACCCATCCAAATATGTGTGAGGAGAACATTGCGTGTCTTATGAGAGCACAGAATGGTGGTTTGTTAGCCAGGAACCGAGGGCTCATTGAGGTCCAGTTAGGAGCAACAACAATTGACAGGCAGCCAGTAGCAACAAGAAAAAACCAGACTCACCAGAGCCAATGAATAAATCCTATACATTCCCAATGTCATTGTCATATGATTATATGTTAAGTGAGCTATTATAAGTTAGTTTTGTGAGAATCTCAGGCTTTGGTCTCTCATACCACCATAATACAACCACTTTTCAAACAATACAAAGTACCTAGAAACAAAACAATCTAAAAATAAGGAACATCATGATATACTGCAGCTATCATTTTATTTAAACCTCTAAGATGTTGAATGTTACCTAAACACAAGCTGCAGCAAATACATTAGACATATTGGCTCATGACTATGTACTTTGACTTCCTATGACTAAATAAAGTTATTTACGACCAGTTTCTTCAGCAATTCTTGTGTATTAATATGTATTTTAAGTAGCAGTGTGGTGCACGTGGGAATTACACCAAATACACCACACTATTCCATTTTATGGTAACAAAGGTGGTCCACCTGTGCAACAGCTTGTCTATCTGATGTATTTTGAATACTCAACTGAATCATAGATGCTTCAGGTATTATCACAGAATTTGTCAATAAAAAAAATCTACATTATTTGATCATAAGTCATTTAAAATAATATGACTAAATGTTATTTGGACATTCACAGAACTTTTTTTCAAAGAAGGATGCAAAACAATCGAAAGTGTTTTTTCTGGAGCACATGATTTAGCATTGCACAACTTTACTGCTCTCACTTCACTAACAAGGCAGCTTGGCAATGTGAACACACTTATTTCCCTGAGGTATTTTGGAAACAAATTATGGAAAATACTTAATTTGTGACTATAAACATTTACAGAACTCCATCTAAATAGATTATGAGGGACACATAATGTGCACATAAGAGAGAACTAGGTCCAAATGTACATGCAATATATTTTGGACAGGATATGACTTTTCTGAATTTATAGGAAGTGACCACACTTGATCACAAACCTAGTCTCTCTCTATAAAAGAGACAGAAAAGAGAGAGGGCGTGACTGTTATGAATCCCCTCTGGAACCATTGCAACCATGGCAACGGCAAGTGTAGAGAGAAAGCGGAGCGGGCAGGCGAGTGTTGAAACAGAGGTGATGAAGAGTCACGCGGCACTGCTGCAAGTGCAGATCAGCTCTGAATAGCCCGGTCACTACAGGACTGGCACAATGGCCCCACTTCTGTCCATTCACAAAACATGAATACCTTTACACAGCTGTGAAGCAGAGGCAACACAGCTCATTCTTTAGTTATTCTGAACTGTGAGAAAGACATTGTCTAATCCAAATCTGACTTGGAAGCACCTGGGGTCACTCAAACATACTTACGTTGACAACGGATTCTTTGAACTTGATGTGTAGGCGGTAGCTTGACATTGCGATGATGGCATCCTCTGCTCTCCCCACATACTCTGTGAACTCCCCATGCAGCTCAGGAAAGGGCACCTAGCAACAACATTTGCACCACACAGATTACCTATGATTATGATGTCAAATACATAGGGCCTGTGGTATGATTATTTCACTAGATCGCCACATCAATAGTATATCTATGTTATGCAACTTGTATTTAACATATAGACCGATACGAAGCCGATCAGGCAAAATGAAACAGTCCATCTTACACTGCTTTTTAGTGGCAAGAGTTTCTCTATGAGGAGACATTAATGGACTCCTTTTCATTTTCACTGAGCTACAATGTCAGCAATAATGCTGAACACTAAAAGTATACTTTGTAAGTTATACAACTACCACTATTAAATACAAGTAACCAGTGTAAACAGACAGCGGCAATTAGCAGAAAAAATAAACAGGAAAACAGAAACCACATAAAATGCTCGAAAAACCCAACTGGCCAATGGGAAGCACTAAATTCAGCTCTTACTAACACTTCTGCTTCTCAGACTAGTAAAGCAAAAAAAAAAAAAAAAAGCGAGCTGAAGTCATGTGTCATGGTAATTATGTAACTCCTAACAGAGAAGAGACTTAAATTTACACACAACTGTCCTGTTAACTGTGTTTTTAGAGCACAACAGGCTTCCTCACCTGCATGTTTTCATCCTCCAGGACGGGGGACTTCTTGGGGAAGATCTGATTGGCCTGGATACACTCCAAGCTCTGCTGCCCCTCCTCCTCCTGCAGAGAAAAGGCCAGTTAGCTATTTACTGAGTGTCAGTATTAACTTTAACAATCACAAACCTTCTTTCAGTCACATACATGCATGGTTTTAATATGGCTTTTCAAACATGTGTACAGGGATGATTGGCTGAGTATTCCTTAATTTTTACGCTACTCCTGTCACATACTTATGTACACATTCATAGCTTTGACCACAGAGATGCTTGTCTGGGAGTTGCACAACTCCACCTTTGTAGTAGTTTGACTTTGCTGAGTTTATGCCACAGCACCATCAAATTGGCTTTCACATCTTTTACTATAATGGCGGTAGTGTCACAACAGTGGTTGTCAGGTCTAAACCAGTTTGACGGTGCTGCATTTTGTTGGTTGACGTGGCTGTTTTCCCGCCCACGCTGTAATGTGTAACTCGGGCTAATTTACTATAATCATGCCTTGTACAACAAACCATAGTATTTCAGATGCCAGTAGCATACAGTGCTCTCCTGGTAAAGGACAAGATAACTATCCTACACAAGAACATAAAAAATTTAAAATCTAACTATTGACATCTTTTAAATTTAAAAGCGTTTTTCTGTAGCAGTGTGTAGGCTTTTATGAATGTCAAAATGTTTGAGGTCACACTAGGCCAAATGAACATATTTCACAGAGGTTGCCTATTAGTGAGGAATGCAAGGCATGAATATACAAGCAGACAGGGATTTTTACTCTAGGGCAAACTAGTGGATAAAAAATGTCTGGCCTTGTGCTGAAAGAAATCGACAGGAATCTGTAGCCTGTGTTTAGTCAGGAGCAGAGCTTAGTCTGAGCATTGTGCAAATAAAGATTAAGTTGGTCGACAAGAGATGGCAGAAAACGAACAGTGGGATCCTGTGGGATGCTGTCTCAGCATGACTTAAGCTCATACACACAGTCGCCAACGGCTGGAGGAGCAGCATGCTGAGGCCAGCCAGGGGGCTGCTGCTACACATCAGCATGGCAAGAATGGGAAAAAAACACACACAGTTCAATGGGAAACACATCCGATCCAGCAGTTATGTCATGATGCAACAATACAACATAACTTTCTGAAGTGAAAACTGAAAGCTATCCTGCATAGACAGGAGCCTCAGATGACCTTTGACACTGCTGCAGCTGATGTAACTGTCTGCTTCCTGATAAACAGGACTGACTGAGTGAAAAATCAATCGAGTGTTTCCGATTCTGCAGACTGCACCAGGCCACAGGAGAAACAACATATACTGTCCAAAGCATGAATCAAGGAAACACACTTTACCATAGCCCCTGTGAAGGAGTGTGGGTCACCCAACAAGGACCTCCGGCCTGGATCAGTCTATAAAAGAATACACACAGTTGATAATAATGACAGAAAGCATGTAAATCAGATTTGGTATCCTTTAGGCATTATATTTAAAACATGTAATCCTCTTTTACAGGTCTTTTCTAATTTGAAGGGTCGAAAGGTTTGTCACAAATTTCACACAAACATCCTTTTCTACATTAATTTAGATTTATTCAGATTGCATGTGGAAAGATTTTCAAGGAACTTTCAGAAGAAGAAAGTGTAGGTAGTAGATTTTAAAAGATGGACAAACTGGTGGTTAACTGTGTGGGTCATGTTGTACATAAGCATCAGGGTATGTAAATGAAACATGTGCTCAAGGATGACTGGTCTAATGGGTCTAAGTAACAAACTAGTTATTGTCCATAACTGACCAGAGAACTATGAGGCCCTGGCTAGGCAGAGACAATCACAACTTTCAATAGCATCTGTGGAATTGATGCAAGGCTTTCCCAGCAACAGCAGGAAGAACGCTTATATCAAATTAGTTCCATCAAATACAATAAAGATGGATAATAGCAGTGAGTAATATGACACATCATTACACTTACCACAGAGTATAAGTAATGGACACAAGAAGTCCTGGTGATCTTGTTTGGAAAATCTCACAAATAAGACATGGAAATCTGTGGACACGAAGGCAAACACACAGCTTAATAATGGTGAAATGCTTTTACTTACAAATGTGTCTATATTTTGCGAAAGCTGACTTTTTTTTCCACTGTGACATTTCAGCTACAGAAGCTCTTTTGATTCATGGTCAAATATAGCTGTACTGGTGGCCACAGTGGCTTGTATGTGAGCTCAGAGATACCACTTAAACTCAGTTGTGGAGTGAAAAAAAAAAAAAAAAGCAGGATCTTGAAACACTAAACAGACTAGGCTGCATAAAAACACCATAACATTACCCAAACGTCTAATATTGTATTGTATTTTTATTTTTCACCGCAACAAATACACTTAATCCACAGACAATATCAACTTTAAAGATAATAACTCGGCTGGTGGCTTGTATTAACTTCCCTTAAGGTGTGCTACAGGTGTAGCACCTTTGTTTTCAGGTAAGAATAAATTATATTTAAAGACATAGACCTTAAAGTGATACTGCTGGACATCTCTTTTCCAAACAGGCAACCTGCTGGGGCTTCCTAAGCATACAGTCGCATAACAGTTGTAAAGGTCAGCTACTCCTGCAGAGACTGAAATCTGATCTGAGAAGGTCAGCCACCTTCTCAAGAATATTTAAGATGCCTGAAGGCAGGAAGAAGACAAAAAGGCTCCTTGCACCGACGGCAGGTGAAGCAGCCAGGGCCAGTCATTACTGCACTAACTGAGGAGTCCAGCGTTTACTGCCGATGTTACCTGATAAAGCATATCTGCCACACACACACACACACACACACACACACGGCTCTGTTTATCGCAATGGGCTCATGACCCGTGGCTACAGCTCAGTCTGGCTCTGAGTTGAGAGTCACACAGGGAAGGCTAAGCCCCTTAGAGCTTTAACGTTACTCCTATCCCGTGACAGGCCACCATGCATCACAGGCTGCAACATCAGCGATTAAACAGCCCCAATCTCTAAACTGATATTAGGAAGTTTCCCGAAGAAATAAACAAACAGAAATGACGTTCACTTTGCTTGACTACATCGACGGCCACGTATCAATACAACAATTTAACAGCACATAAAAAACATAGGGCTGTATGGCAGCTAACTCTTTGGCTAACCATTTTCTTCAGCTTAAAAGTAATATTGTTGTTTCACTTTGCAACTAGAGGTAAACAACTAACGCTTGCTGAGATAAACGTAATGCTAACAAAAAATACCGTCAGAACATAGGAGGTATTTAACGCTACCTTAAAATCAGGGTAATCTTAATGGGTGCTAGCTTAATTTTAAAAAGCTAAGTGATATGCAACACACGTTAACGTGTAACGTTAGGTTACGGAGAAACAGACGTTATTTATCAAGCAAAAGTGTTTAATGTTAGTTGAACTGTTGGTCAGATAGATAACTACCCGTGTGAATACCAAAAAAGTAACGTTAAGTAGCTAACACTGACGTTACTGATGCTCTTCTTTCTCTTTCGGTAACGTTAAGCTAGATTTACTGCAGCTAACTAGCCCTGACGCCAACAGTTAATCAAAATAGCACGTCCACAAATGAATACTAGTAAACTAACCTTTAGTATAAAGTGTGTCTTTAGACTGCAAGCAGCACACATTAACATTTAACACTGTTAGTAAGCAGGGTGCTCTTATAGACCGGCCAATATGCGGACTAGCAGCTAACATTAGCTGGCTGAGCTAGCGCTGCTCTTTGCAACTGTTTTTGTTGTTATGAGATGGAGGGCGGACCCCAAAAAGGAGGCCTCTGTCAAAACACACCGAGGAACGAGCACAGCCGGCGGACTCACCAGTGAGAGAATGACGAGAAGTGAGAAGCCAAAGATTCATCCGAAACCCGTGCAATTACTAAGCAGCAAACAAACCTCGATCAAATAAACATTAGTCATATCCGAACCGAGGCCAGCTTCACTGCGTCCCTTTCCAGCACAGAGTCGTCGTCGCCATCGCCGCGAATTCTCCAGCCCAACAACTTACGTGCTGTGACGTCATCGCGTCAGAGCAATGCTCTGGGCAGGGGCGGGGCTCAGCCACACCACGCGGTACTATCATGTAAACACTGAGCTTATTACTAGGACGCTGTTAATGAATGGAAGGGAAGAAATATATAGTCAGGGTTTTTAGATTGATATCATGCATATTACAGTGCGTTCATTCATTTGTTTTCATTTATTTGTGTGTGTTAACCTCTGTGTTTATGTGAATGTTGCATTCTTCCAAGGCTGGCTATGCCCCTACATTAAGAAATAAAAACACAACACACCAGACTCTTAAACAATTATGTATTGAATGATGGCTTACATATGCAAATTCAATTCCAAAACGCTTGGCATACCTTTATCCATTCTTTAATTTAACAGCCTGACGTGAGGCATTATCTGGTTATTTATTTAAGCCTGCAGGACACTTGTCTTTATTGGCTCACAGCTGCATTTCAAATGAAAACCTTTTTCTTTGAGACAATCCTCAGCGTCAGAGTTGTTAATACTCTACACAGCTCACATTTTGCTGACCAATTATTTATTCATTTAGTGACTAATGTCAATTATAAAATAAAACCTAAACTAATGTGTAGGGCTATTGTTACAAAAAGCTTTGCTTTTTTCTGAACTGGATGACAAAAAACCCTCTTTGATCACACATCTCCACACAAGGCATTTCTCCCATGAGGATAATGCATGAGGCATATGATATGGCACAAAACTTATCTTGATTCAAATATTTACCTGGAAACAATGTTTACTGGGTCGTATTTGGATTCTGATCTGACTGGATTCATGATGACTTTGTGAGAGCTAATTTATCAGCTGCATCATGCATGAGCTTCACTAATGTAAAAATACTTTTAAGTGCTGATTCCACGTCCCTGTGCATGAACACAACAACACAAAACAGAATCTATCCCTTGTCACGAGAGAAGAATGGATTTGCATGCAAAACAATGGGATGAGCTTTACATGAAGAGATTATGGTCTGGGTAAATACATTTCTTTTTCTGTCATGTTACCATGAAAGACAATGAAATTTCCACATAAGAAATGCCACTTCTAATCATATAGTATATTATGCACAAAAAATGGTGGTACGAAAACCAGAGAAAAATCCTCTGTGGCTCCAAGAGAAAACAAGAACAGTATTTTAGAGAGCAAAGTCTACTGATCTCAAAAAAGCAACCCATTAGGCCTCATCCTGGTAGTTTCCGATCTACACTGTACTTTGACACATCTGTGTAATGAATTACAAAACAGCAACAACTTTCCAACAAATCACTGTTTTCTGTGAAAGCTGCATTTTGCATGTACAAACAACTTCCACAGGTCCATTTAATATATAACAGAATCATCCTCTCCACCACATAGCGTTTTTTATCATAGTCACCACCGCTGATGAGAGCAACCATTTCAGTAAAGCTTTAAAAAGCAAGACTACCCTGAGAGAAGGTCTAAAACGTGGGCAAGCTTGCCAGACCAGAACTGGCTTGAATGGGTTTGGTTTATTAAATCTGTACACTCTATTTCAATATAATCAGCACATTTTGTTCCAAGAATGTAAGATATTATTTTTTTAGTAATTGTGTAATATATATCTCTACATAATACAATCCAAGTCCTCTGAACTATGTAGACATGTGCAAGTGTTTACTACCAACTTCAACGATACAGTAAAGGCAAAAGACTTGTGGACACTATATTTAGGATAATGTTGATATTTGAAATTTTCTTGAGTTCTCACAATTATCAAAATCTAAGTGCTGTAAGTAGTTCATACACGAGGTATTGAATATCTAGTTAACTGTTCTGAGTATAAAATAGAGGCAAAATACAGAAAGAACATCTTGCAAGCATGACAAAGAAACTTCTACAGACACAATACACAAGTGGTCAAAGATAATATGAGGGGATACCTGTAACCTTTTGCGTCCTCAAATATATCATACTTATAGATTGAGTGTTTTCATGTTGACGAGAAAACTGCCCAGCTAAACAACATCTCAGTGCTTAGACATTAGTGTAGCTACAGTAAATGACCCATTTTGACAAAGTGCACTGAATCAGGTGTTACCTGTGAGGAGGAGCGCCATACGAAAAGAATCATTAGCTCCGTATCTCTTAAACAGCAGAGTGTTCCTTTACAAAAGACAGATTCTGCTCATTAAAACTCATGTTTTATCTCTGCACGTCTGAGGCACCACACAAACGCTGTCCCTCCGTTGATTCAAAAAAGTGTGGGTCATGGTTGTGTTCTAAGAATGAAATGCATGGTCATAGCATGATGTGTGTCAACATAATCTGAGGTAAACCAGGTGTCCTGTGTCTTGGCCCATTACAGTCTGAGAACCAGCGCCTTAGAGGGTTAGAGAGGTAAGTCTGAAAGAAATCATGTAAACTGTGCTCATGTGTAGTGAATGTTTCACTTACTACAAAAAGCACAAGGGCCCTAAACTGTAAACCTCAAGGATTATTCAAGGAAAAAAATAAAGAAAACAAAACACTAAAAGTACTCTACTCGTTAGAATAACGTTTCCTTTTTTCTTATTTTTTGCAGGATTTTCAGCTTTTTTTTCACTTGTTTTCGCTCAAGTATAATCACAGGTGACTAACTACAGAGGATAACAGGGTCAGGTGAGTACCATGCTACATCAGGTTTAGAGAGGGCTATTGCAGACAATTCTACAACATGTACAACCACATTTTATACGTGTGAGTTACAAATATTTCAAAACATATCACCAAGAAACGAAGTACATACAAGATGTTGAATATTTAGAGTCTTAAAGGACTATCCCTCGGTCAGTAATAGGATTTCATGTTACTTGACTTAAACTGTCTAGTCTTACAGACAAAATCAGAAAAATTGCTATTCAAAAAGTAGCAAATTTGGTCAATGTCTCTTTTCAAATAGTTATAGTGCTTTTAATGGCTTAAGACAGGGGTCTTTTTTTTAATCTCACCCAGTGGCAATCTACAGAACGTCAGTGTACATTTTATGACACCATAGCTGCAAAACTCTTCATGTCAAGTCCAATAGGTAAAACAACAGCTAGTGCTGTCACATATATTTCAAAGTAGTATGCATTATCAAAAGCAAAACGAAAACAAAAAACAAATACACATTTATAAATTTTTTTTCATCTCTTTAAGTTTTTGCAGGGAATTCGGCCACACGTTGAGCTCTGTGTTCCCGTTTCTTATGAGTTATCAGTCTGACAGGACAGGCCTTCATCAAGCAGGCTCTGTTTAAAGTCTTCAGGAAGCTTCTGTCTGAGACTCTCCTGTGTGCTGTGAGGGTCATCAGAACTAGATAGAAGTAAAGTGGGGTTTAAAACTCCCATTCCAGTGTTTCTTCTCGATTGGCTGCTCTCTCTAACCTGTGGATGATGTTGTTGAGGTTGGCCATTTTCTCGTTGCGTCTCTGAGTGCTTCTGTTGAGTTTGGGGCTTTGGAAGGGGAGGGCCTGGTTGGCGTCCAGGCTGTGATTGGTGCTTGTTGAGGGGGGGTTTGGCAATGAGGGTGATATGGGAGCGGAGGAAGAAGGGATGGGGGAGACTGACATCATGAGGCCGGGTGAGGACGCAGCAGAGGGGGAGTTGAGGGAGACCTCCAGGCTGCTGCGGCAGGGTTCTGATGAAGCCTTGAAGCTGACTGGGTCCACGGGCGACTTTCCGGCGTCTTCCCCCTCATGTCTGGACTGATGGGTTCTCTGTGGTCCATCAATGGAGACTGCACCAAGGTAGAGCCCTTGAGCCTGGCTGCTCATTTCTTCTTCCTGCCTCAGGCTCTGACCAGCTAAGTGGGGCTCACGACAGCCAACAATGGAGTCCTCGCTTTTCAACTGCGGGAAAAGTGCTGCTGTGGAAAAACAATGAGCTCTCGACTTCTTCTTGGAGCCTTCCCTCCCCTCCTCCCCCTCGTCTTCCCTGTCCATTGCCTCCTGTTTGACATGAGGCAGTGCAGCGTTAAGAGGAAGGCTGGAGTGGATGTGTCCTGAGGGCTGCTGCAGCCTCCTCTCCTCTCCATCTGAGTTGGGGCTCCGCGTCACTGAGGGGGAGTAGCTGCGGTGTTCCGCATCTGTGTCATTGTCTGGCAGACCCTCCATTAGCACCTCCCTTCTCATCCTGGACCTGCACACAAACACTGCTGTTAGACAGTCATGTAAAGGCAAACATGGTGTCAGCATATTAAAGTTTACTTTACTTTTAATTTGAGATTTTTAGTTGCAGTTTAAATTGAATAAATAGTGGTAATGGAAACAACAGAAATAGCAAAGGCCACTGTACTGGCCTGTAGTTGTGGAACCAGTTGATGACAGTGTTGGTTTTGAGGTTGAGCTGGGAGGCCAGCATCTCGATGGTGTTCTGAGAGGGGTAGGGCTCCAGGAGGTAGGCCTTCCTTAGGGCTTCCTTCTCCTCGGCTCCTAACACTACCCGAGGCTTCTTCACCTGGCTGTAAGGGCACAGGTCCAGCGAAGCCAAGGCAGGACTTACACACTCAGAACGAGTGCTTGGTGAGTCGCTGTCCGAGCCAGTGCTCAGCAGCCCGTACCGCCTTTTCAGATAGGCTGAAAGAACACAGTCAAAAACGAATTACATATATAGATATATAATATAAATAGGAAAGACAAATAAACTCTCAAACTTGTCTCCACCTTTCTTCTCCATCTTCTTCATGGCCCTAAGCTTGTCCACATTATGAGGATCATTGAGCCACAGTTGCATGCGGACAAATGGCTCCCTTCCTTTCAGGCTTAGTTTGTGCCAAGGTTTGGGCCTGGAGAGCAGGTCAGACACTGAGCCCTGAGTCAGGCCCAGGATGGTCTCCCCAAAAAGACGCTGGCCTGTGAAGCAACAAATAAGCACACAGAATATGTACAACTTGTGTCAGCATTCTCAGGCAGTGTCAGCTTAAACACACGGCGTGAACTCAGACCCACCTAGGTTGTTGTCTGTTAGCACCTCTTTGACCTTCTTGGTGATGGCATAGGTGTCCAGCTCTGGAGACATGGCTACCAGCTCCTGGATACCTAGTGGGTTTGTGGGTTGGTGCATGGTCATGAGGCTAGGAGTGGACTTTCCTCCTTCCGGGTGGGGGGGAAGCCCCAGCCTCAGGCTCTCAGGTTGTTGGTTCTCTTTGCTGCTCTCCAGAGAGAGACTGACAGGCTCTACCAGTGGACTTGGGTGGCTCTCTGCTGGACTAGGTGGTGGGGAAGGTGAGGACTGGGCTGTCACAGGGCTTTTATCTGGAGGCGAGAGGCATTACAAAAAAAAACAATAAGCATGTGGTCTAGGTGTAGCTGCAGCCGAAGTCCCCATTGTATCATCGGTGAAATACTTCAATCTTTCAAATTTTGCATTTCAGGATTTTATGCTTATTCATTCCTGTTGAGATGAGTCTATATTACAAACCACATTCTTACCCTGAGCGTGAACCTGGTTTGGGGGCTGGCTGAGGCTCTGGCCTAGCTGGTCTAGTAGCCACAGCTGCATGCGGATGAAGGGCTCCCTGCCCTTCTGGGTTAGCTTGCTCCAGGGCTTGGGCCGAGACAGCATGTCGCTCACGCTGCCCTGGGAAAGCCCCAGCACCTGTGCCACACAACTGCAGTTTAATATATTTTGACAAAACACACTTCATTAAATCTTTCTGACACCAAACTAATTGTCCAATTTATTATCATGAAAAATCAAAGAAACATTTGGCCTGATACACTTTGAACAAGCAGCCACTAGAGGGAAGCATTACACCACAAATATTTATGTTGCGTTGAGTCTACTCAATTACACTCATTTACGTTTTACATGTAGCACATTTGATTAGAGTGTAAAAGGTTCATCCACTGATCATTTTGAACATACAACACATTTTGATTTGTATGCCTCTGATGTAATTTGATGAGAAAATGTATGTAGGGTTAACCCAACAAGGGAAATCTTTGCTTTCGTGTTTACAAAATAAAAATAAATCTCAACACACACCTGAATATGCCAGGAAAACTACATTATATGAAACCGCTTCACTGTATTCAATGTAAGTGGAACTGAATAACTGAATAACTCAACGGCAGAGGTTTTACAAATAGGAATGCTTCTCACTGAAAGGTATACACTGGAGAATTGAGATTTAATATTACCATGATGTTAAATCTGCACCATGAAACCTGTTACATTTTATCCGAACAAACTTTGACAAATCACAGTGGTGCCTAGATAAACACCCAGAGGGATTTCCTGGAAATAAAGCCATATTTTTTAGGAGCTGAACTAACAAAACTCTACAGAACATCAAGCAAAAGGGAAAATGCAAATAAAATACAGTATAGTAAATTTATACTTTGTCTGTATACTTTTTTTAAAATATTTTGCTATATATGGTTAAAACAATTCAGACAATTATGTTTATTAATATTTTGGTAATTAATTATATTGTATTATTAGGGTTTCATTCATTTAAGCAACACATTTTCCAACATTTACCAGCCATTCTAAAGGTGTTAGCCCTCTGTTACTCATTCAGCCACATTTGACTGACTAAAAACAGGAAGACAGCTGAAAACCTCACAAAGGTTTTCTACACTGCTCAGTGTCAAATAGTTCCAAAAGAGACCAATCCAGTAACCTGCCCATGAGATGTGTTATCCCTCAAAAAATGATCCGAACCACACAAGCAGATCTAAAAGGGTGACAATCAAAAAATCAAGGTCTCAGAGTGGTCTATTCAGCATCTTGACTACAACTCAACAGAGAGTCGACGTTTGAGCTTACAAATATGTCTTTCTCCATTGAGAGTTGAGCAGAAATTCTTTCAATACTATTATCAGATTATAAAAAGCTTGAGCTGCAGTTACTTCTGCTAAAGTGCTGGAACCTGTTATTTGCTTTAAAAGAGGCAATTACTTTTTCACATGGACGATTTGAGTGTTTGATTACTTTGTTGGCTGAAATGATTAAGATGTGTTTTGTGTTTACTCAGGTCAGTTTTGTGTAATACCTCAAGTTGTCTCAAGATCTGAAACCATATACCTGGATACAATAACACTAGAAACTGGAAGATGGCAAAGACTTACTGATTACTGTGGCTTCTCACATTCATGAGCTATGAACCTCATTTTATATCCAAATGTTTTTAGATGTTTGAATCTCTCAGGAAAATGTAGATTTTTTAAATCCACACTGTATACCTTCATTTTTAATACAGTGTGGATGCGTGTGCTCATCTCTCCTGTTTCTTGCTGTGAGAAAATATGAAAGAGCAACGTCTGACCTTTTCACCAAAGATCCTCTGACAGATGCCGTTCTTTGCCAGCTTCTCCTTCACCTGCCTGGTCAGCTCAATGGTGTCCACCTCCCTGTACATGTACATCTCATATTGCTCTGGAGTCAGTGGCGGCACAGTGGGCTTGAGGGCACGGGGGATGTATGCTGGGTAGTATGATAGGCGTCCTGGCCCAGGTCCTGGGGACTCGCCGCTTACTGACGTGTCTGACTCCAACTTCACTTCCACTGGCCGGCCCAGCCCCAGCTCGTCCTCAGCAGCAGAGGCCTCCTCGCTGTTGGAGTGGCCCTCACCGTTCTCCAGACGGGGCCATGGTCTAGGCAAGGCAGAAGATGGCCCAGAGGAAGAGGAGGACAAAGAGGGGGAGACTGAATTGAAAGGCCGTGAGTTGACTCCACATCCTAGCCCTATGGAGCCCCGCTCTTGAGACCAATGTTGGTCAAAGTAGGTGCCTGCTTCGCCAATCTCCGATTTTACTTTACGGATGATGTTCTGGACAAAGGCAGCCGGGGAGAGCACACTAAGGGGTGTCTGGGGGCTGCTGATGGGATTGGCCATGCACACGGCAGCGCAGCCCCCTTCCTCCTGTTTGATGGATATAGGTAAAGGTGGGCCCCTGGAGCGCTCTGGGGGCCCTAGACGATCTGCCTGAGGTCCGGAGCTGGCAGTCGAGGCCCTTCCACAGACCTCCATCTCCATCAGGGCCTGCTGCTGTGCTTCCATCTCCCTTCTGGCCTGTTCTAGGATGGTCTTTATAGTTTCATCAGAGCTGCCGCCTGCTCCATTACTGCTTCTGCCTGATGAGTTGTTCAGAGACGGCTTTCCATCACCTGAACAAGAAAGACCCCCACGCTGACATTGATGCACATTCAAATCATCTCTCCAATTTACACTGGCGTAAAGAACTCATCAAATTGTTAATAAAACTGTCAATTAAAATAAATCAATATGACTTTCAGTTATAACTTATGACTCGCAGCTTCATGCTCACCTCCCCTCTGGGACTGGATCTCCTTCTTGGCCTGCTCCAGGATATTCCTAATGGCGTCGTCTGACCCAGTTTCAGGAGTTCGGATACGCGGAGTGATGCTCCCTGCCACAGAGGGTAACAGAAACAGATAGAGAGAGGAGGGAGGAGGGGGGTGAGTGGGATGGTTGATCAGAGAGCAGTTCCAAGGCTTTGCTTTTGACTGGTAGATCAATGGCTGCCTTTGAGCTCGTGCTGTCTGAGGTTGCAGTATACGGGAAGCTCAACTTTCAAAAGCTGTGAATCTAGGGAGAAAACAAAGTTTAAAAGTAACACTACAAACATGGCAGAGGAAGCCGTGAAGAAGTCAAGGATGAGGTCCAAGTAGATTAGAAGGTTTAAACGTACACAGGTCCAGGAGCTAAGCCACCAAAACAACACAGTGTATTACATCAGGTCTAAAAACGTACAGCTTTATACACTCCCAAATCCCCTCAACACTCTCACTTTACAATGCGGTTCTTATTTGACTAGCTTTGACCATCTGTAGTGACACTGGTATGACAATGTTGTATGAATGTTATTAGATTTTTATCTAATCTAATTTAAACAAAACAAAGTTGAGGGTTAAATTCCAGGGTTCTCTTTAACCAACTCCCGTTGGTTAAAGAGAGGTTTATAGAGAACTACTTCCTGGTTGTTATCTACTCTACTTAAAGCATAAGACTGACATAATGCTACTATATATTATATATACAAAACCAAGTCAATTCATTCTTATCTTTTATAAAAAAGATGAGAAATTAATAGCAACTTTAGAAAAAAAAAAAGAGAGACTCAAACAGCTGGGTACCGTAGATTTTAGCAGACGTTACTCAAACTGGAGGAAACGATGCGTTTGTTGGAAACTATTTTTAGCTGTGGATTAATACACATTTGGTGCTCCAGTTACAGCATCAAGATGGTGTATGCGGGGTTGACTCTAAATAAATGGCAGCATGTGAGTTCATGCGAATGAGGGACATGTCACCTGGTGCTCCTGGTGTTCACACTGATGTGTTTTAATTTGAAAATCATTTATGTGAATAACAGAAAAAGAAAAAAGATAACATCTTTATTACAAGTATGAAGAAGTATTTAATGAGCTCTATATTATTCACATGGTTAGAATGATTTGTCTGTTTTATCCATCTTTCAATGTATTAATCACTTGTCTTATCTATTTGATGATGCAAATCAATTATGTGCTGTAGGTGGATCACACTAACGATTTATGGTTAATCACTGTTGTGTTTTTGGACAATAATGGAGCTTTATTGCACAGAGGAGTATGATACACTGTATATATTAGTCAGAACTTTGGCCTTTTCATGGGATTTGTCGACAGTAAGGAAAATAAATATTATTAAATATCACCAGCGTTATGCTTCAATTATCACTGTACACAGCAGAATGCAGTAGATGACACTTCAGACACTTAACTCACACTAATTTTCACTTCCAAGCCAGTGGTTTAGAAAATATGGTTACAAAGGCAACTTTTTGCCTTTCTGTTAATCTCTGCTGTAAAGCTCTACTGTATATAGTGGTGTCAAAAAAGTCTACAAAACAATGTTGGTTCAAATAATGTGTTTTTCTCATACTGTCTTTCAACTCACCTCTCTGGCGGACCTGGATGGTCCTAAGTGCCAGGATGTTCTGTTCATCAGAGAGGAACTGCTTCATCTTAATAAAAGGTTCTTTGCCTTTCACAGTTAGCTTCCTCCAGGGTTTGGGTCTTGCTAGGATCTCACTGACTGAGCCCTGGGAAAGGCCTAACACATAGTGGCCAAACACGCGCTGGCCGATGTTATGCTTCAGCAGCTGCTCCTTCACCTGAAAGGCGATCTCTGCCGTGTCTAGTTGGTCATCATCTCCTGCAGTTGAGCTCCCGCTTTCTGACTGGTCGCTGGGTAAGCCGGCATCGATGCTGCCTGATCCCGCAGACCCTTGGGTGGCTGACATCAGGGCGACTTTGGCTGCATAGAGAGCGGTGGGAAAAGCCATGAGGCCCTCCTTTTTAAAGTGTGGGGACAGGAGCTGCTTGTGAAGGATGTGGTCTCCTGACAGTCGGTCACCAGAGCACGGCGACACAGAGAAGGGACGGGAAAGATCATGGCTGGAAGAGGTGCTATCCAGAGTTGGGGGGCCGGGGCTGGGAGAGGCACGGCCATCCACCTGAGAAGAGGATGAGTGGGAGCCAGGCGGCCTTCCTGACTCCCTCCCTGCATCCTCAGACTGGTCATCATCTGGTGACGGAAAAAATATTCTCACCATCTAGCTTGTATAGGATCCATCCTAAACAGCTGCATGGTTTTATCAGTAGCGTTATCAGGCCAACCAACTATAATCTAGCTGATAATAAATATGTCATGAATGAACTCACTTGTTTTTTAGCCAGACTACATCTTGCAGGCTTTCAGTTTAAGCACAGAGATTTAAGTCTGAAACGCATTGACTCCAGAAATCAACTGAGCCTGACCAATGAGCGCCAAGCAATCAGTGAGCTATGGTGAGTTTTTAGGAGATGACAAAACTCCCACATTGTGCTGAAAACATTTTAACTCTATACTCTTATATAGACAGAAGATGAAACATGAGGGACATTTATTTTACCATTGCTGTGCAAAATTCGGGCCTTATCCACCATGTACTTGTGAGATGGAAGAAAGGCTTCTTTATCCAGCATAAGCACCTCTGCAGCCTTGGCACAATCCTACACACACACACACACACACACACACACACACACACACACACACACACACACACACACACACACACACACACACACACACAAAAGCTGTTAATTTTCGATTAATCAATTGCAGCCGCTGTAGATATCCTTATAATGGATGACGATCAGTGAAGCATTCAATGCCACTGCTGTAGATTTTTTTTCCCTGACACCAAGAGAACATTAAGAACCAAAGGTCTACTTGGGTCTTTTGAAGACCGCTGGAAGAATAATAAGATGATATAAAAGCAAATATACCTGAGACGAGCCGCCGTTTGCTGAAGCCAGCTTCATTACCTTTAGGATACTATGGACAGAAACGGACATGCACAAAGTCAATTCTTTTTCGATTTAAATCCACATTATTGTGAGTGAGTTACACATTCTGTGTGAGCTGCCATTTATCACCTGAGTTCAGTTTTAATCTCTTCATAGTCCATCTGGGTTTGCAGTTTAGTTTCTAATCTCTGAAAAACAGCCGAAACATTTTATTTTATATTAATAAGCGTCTGGTTAATTATCTGAGCCACTGATGACTGAGGAGGTGTTGGTCATGTTCTGTCACTTCTCATGTGTCGCAGTCACTCACCTCGATTGCTTCTGTCTTATAGGCCAGCTGGCGTTCCAGCTCCATGATCTGATTGGCTGAGGTCTCCTGAACTTCCTGCAGTGTGAACTGCAGTCGCTGAATGTTTTCAAGAAGGCGGAGGATTTCGCGGTCTTTAGCCAGCAAGGCGGCCTCCAGCTGGGAGGGTAACACCTCGCCCTTTTCGTTCTTCTCCTGACAAGGTGAGAAGGAGATGTGGCGAAGGGTGTGCAAGAAAAGTGAGAAAATTAGAGAGAGGAGGGAAGAAAATGTAAGAGAGCAGTCAGTAAATCACAGCCTGTGCAGTGTTGATGCTATGGAGATAGGTGGAAAGTGAGAGAATCGAACTTTGGCAGATTTATAGTTTAGTAGTTAATGATAGCAACAATCAGGAAATTACTGAGCATCTGTCAGTTCATTTATTTGTCCAGTACTAGGTTTTTTTTTCTTTCCTCCCCCCATTTTCTGTCCTTGTGAAATAGGTTTTACGTCTAAATCCAAGAACAAATTTGTATTTTTAAATACTTGACAAGAAGCAACTGAAACTTAAAGAAACTTTAGAATCTCATTAGTAGTAAAGAAATAAATCACAAAGTTGCAACGGCAATGAGTTAGTAGCCAAGAAGCTGCCAGTTAATGTTGGCTGCCGATCCTTAAGTAAAGGACATAAAATACAAAAAAAAAAAACTAACTAATCTGTAAGTACAAGTGCCACTTCATGATCCTAATGTACTCAAAGTATTAAAACAGTGTTACATAATATGACGCATTAAGAAGTAAGCAGAAGTTCAACGTAGCTGTTGACTGTGTGAGATACACTGATACTGTTGGATAGATTCTCTTTAACAGTGCATAATATTAAGGAGAATTATATCATATATTCTGTACATTTATATTTTATATAAATAACATTTATATTTAGTTAAATACCATCACAGCCTAGTTGAAAAAACAGTATTTGTTACTTTGTTCTTACCCTGCTACTGCCCTCTGCTGGATGGCAGTTCCCTGTGGTGACACTGTGGCCACTGTCTAACTGCTCCTTTAGCCTCTCCACTTCCCTCTGAGCCATCTCCGCTCTCTGCGTACAGACATGGTATCACAGAGTTACAGTTTTCCTACAGCAGCCACATCAGTTGGCTAATGAGTTGATCAAGGTGAGAGCATATACATAAATCAAAGGAGGCACTCATGCTCTGAGATTTTAGAGTCGAGTAAAAACCTGAGCAGGAGCTTGAGAAGACGAGTGCAGCCAAACGGTTTATTCTGCTGAAGGGGCTGTTTAGACTGCCTACTTTATTCCCCAAACTGTTTACCTGCTCTGTCACACCCGGTCTGCTAATTAATGATTCATTTTGAGGACATTTATCTAGGCCCTGATGGCAGAGAGCAGCAGAGTGAGAAAAAGGGTGTGAGAGAGAGAAAAGCAGAGGGGAAAAGAAAGAAGGAGAAGAAAAGAGATACCACCAGGATAGGAAGCAATCAAGGCAATGAGATAACTAAGAACCCTGGCGTTCAGCGCTCCGGCATCAATCGCACACGGCAGTCTGCTGTGCTCTGCTGAGTGGAGCCGTGCTGCTATAGCGCCCACCGACGGAGGCTCAGGTTTACACTCGCTAATCACACACTCGAGGGAGGGGAGATGGAAGGGGGAGTAAAGGGGGGGGGGGGCACAGGACGGAGCGGAGGGTGTCTAATTAAAGCCAAACCTTGATTACAGGAGTGATTACCTTAACGAAGGAGCATCTCAATCAGAGAAATGCAGAGGAAGACTGTTCTCACCTGGTTTGCTTTTTCAAGATTTGCCATGATGGCATCGACCTCCTCTGCCCTGGAACACAGACATCCAGACAGAGAAAGACAGGATTACTGAGGAGATAATGTACAGCAGTCACACAAAAAACAAAAGCAGTTATTACAACACATTCTCTTAATAACATAATTCATCTCAGAACGAAGCTAGAACGCAGCACGTATACAGTTCTTTTTATCTGTTGCTTAATACTGAAACAGCACTTCGTGTTATATATGACATAAAAAAAAAAAAACCAGAGATTTATTCAAACATAATGCTGCAATCTGATTTGGATTCTTTTCAGGTCACAATATTTGGCTAAGAAACAACATTAGGTCAACAATCCTGTAACTTCTGTTAAAATTAACAATGAGTTTGGAGGAAGTGCAATCAACCATAAAATAATTCCCTCTGGAGATTTTTACCTCTAAAACATGATGTTTTTTATTATATTGATATCACATATCATCACATAGTCTATCATCACATAGTTTTGCTAATAAAGGACATTTGTACTCATTTAACATGTTGTCTTTGTAAACTATCCTCAGCCAGACAATTCATAATCTCATGTCCTTAAAAAGTGTTTCTAATATCGTAATTATATTTAAATGATATTACATCATATATTCATATTTGTATCATACAGCTATGCACGAAGATCTCTGCCGATGTTAACAAAACCCAGCAGTATAAGCCTCAAGAAGACAGGGTTATTGCAGGGTTAATTATTGTTGTATTAGAACGAATCAGGTTTAGCTGACTGTACGTAAAAGACCAGCCACTGAGTGTATCACTGCTTCTCAGCTCCCACTTAGCATAAATGCATAACTTTTAGAAATAACGAGGTCAAGAGTCCACATTCTTGTGCTGAACTCACACCTCCATAGGAAATATTTCACTAGACCCAAATGTAATTATTTATTTATTTGTTCAATAATAATTTCTGTCAGTTGTATCCTCTAACAGAATGCTGTGTCAGCACCCTGTCCAGTACACCAGGAAGATTGGTTTAAATCCAAATCTTACATTTTTCATGGTCCAATATAATAAATCACAAATATTTTAACCAACTAAAGTGAAACGTGTGCAGGTGGATGTAAATTCCTTTCAAGGTCATTAAATATCATCTATTAAAAATCATTAAAAACTACAATACATCGCAATACACTGATAGGCATGACCTCGTGACCTCAGTCGTATCTGTGCCTTCATGTGCTCATATTGATTTGGATCATCAGCTTTCCCTCCATATATCTAACAATCACAGTAGTCTAAGTTAAACAGAAGCTCAGCAGGATTATTCATGAGGTTTGTTTGAAGTTCAACAGTTTCATTTTGCACACATGGGACCCGACTTTCAAAAGGTAGATAAGGATGAATTAACGAGGATGCTGTGATTGATTTAAATATGCACATAGGTTTCACAAGTTTTGGGACACAGTGGTCCCTTTTTACTAAAAGAGAAAAACTGTTCAAAGCACATATTAGACTGTTTTTCTATTCACATTCAACTGACTACATTAAGCTGAACCTTCAGTCTTTTTGATGTGTGCACCTTGGTGCTTCCATTGTCTCCCAACAGGCTATGTGTTTGTCTAAAACATTGGTGATCCATTAGGATCATTCAATCATTCTGGCTATAGTGCTCTAGAAAGCAAAATACAATTCTCAAATATTTCTACTGTAAGTGATGGACTCAGTCAGACTCTGACACGTCTCAAAGCACAACCTCAGTGCTGTGTGGTGCCGCCCTGGTTTTATATGTGTGCAGGTCCTATCAATAAGACCTGGATAGATGGCGCCCTGCTGACAGCAAACACTAACAGGTGTCAGCTGCACGTTTAATGAACTTGTGCAGTACGGAAAATGTTTTGTATTGATTACTTGCTCGACTACTCAAGCTGAGGCAGACAAATAGTATTTATTATCAACATTGAGGAAACAGTCACTGAGAGTAATAGAGGCCAGCCCAATGTTCAGAGGCCCGGGGTTAGGGAGGGATAACTGCGGCTGGAACTCTGAGGTCAGTGGTGCTACTGTCATCCCAGAGGAACGTGACCAGGACGACACATACTATATGACAAACCACATAACGGAGACGGTCTTTCAAAGTGTAGCTGCACGCAAAAGGTAAGGCCAAACAGAAAAAGTGTCCAATCCAACAAAATGGATGGCAGTGGGTATAGAAACATCAGTTCAATTGTGCCATGGATTAAGCCTGGGAGAAAATCCATTAGCAGCGGCTGACTGTGCTCTAGAGCACAACCCAAACAAAGGAGTGTTTACTTTGAATGTCTATCGACATCCTTCATACAAGCTCAGATTCATTTCAGGCGTGCGGTGGATACATTGCGCTCAAAGACCAGGACAAGGTAGAGTGTTTTCTGAAGCAATTTTTAAATGGAGCAATTCTTCTTGAGGGCTGTCAAGGCCCAGCTGCCAGTGAAGGCAAACACAGACCTCTCTCATCGACCTGCATTAGTGGCTGAGTCACTCTCACTCTCTGCCTGTACAATGGCATTCCTCAGCTCTACCCTGGACATGAATTTATGTAGGCAAAGTAAAGAAGAGTGGCTTCAGCACTCGAAATGCTGCAATGAGCACTAGTGAGGAATGCCACAAAGATGGGGTGTGGTGGGGGGGTTCATCAGAAACATGTTGTAAGGAAAACAAAAATGTAAAGTGTGGCTCTTACTTGCTCGTCATCTCCTGGTTGTATTTACACCGCAGGTCCAACAGCTCTGTCTGTGCACTGTTCAAAGCTGGTTAGAGGCAGATAGAGAGAGGTGAGGTATTAATTAAAAACAACCAACAACACATGAACTTTGAACTCAACGCTGCATGGCTGAATTTATTGTATCAATACATTTATATCTTTTCCATATTTAAAATACAGGTGAGTTAGTTGAATGGACACTTTAAACACCTAAAGAACTCATTCAAAGCTGGATATAAACTGTTAAATATGGTGAAACACAAATTCAATTGGAAGAATTATCTTGACTTTTTTTAAGCAAACAAAGCACCAGTGGGGCAGCAAGTGTTTCAGCAAGGGGCAATTATATACATGTTGGTTATTTGAAATGAAACAGAACAGCTTCTGCGGGAGCTGCTGTTTAAACCACTTACACGAATGCAGAACCTTGATCTTCTCCTTGGCCTCCGACAGTCTGTCAGCCAAACTAATATCAGCGCTCTCCTCCTCCTCCCTGAGAGAAGAAACTCTTGTCAGTTTCTTCACTACATCATGGCCACACATTAAAAGCTACAATATGCATCTTCATGACAGAAAAAAATATGTTAATTCAAACGTCCTCCCACCTAGAGAGGCGGCGGAGTGAGCAGAAAAATTTAATTTTAAAAAGCAGCCTTGTTCAGAGCTGTTTTGCAGCTGTGTTTAGCTAAACCGAGGAACTTTGGACCCACTGTGGCCTCAAACTTTATTGTTTACCTGTCATCATAATCATAAAAAATTATATATTAAGAAACCAGAAAGTTTTATCCTGGATAATCTTTAATGTCTAAAAGAATCAGGTGGTTAAATATGGTTATTCATGTTAGATTTTCAGTTTTTTATATTCTAGATTATCAGAATTTATATTCATGAATAATTTTAAAAAGTCTACTGTTTTTTACCCTCGGTCCTCCGCTCGGTCCTGATGGTTCTGCTGTGGGGAGCCTGGGGCCCTGGGAGCCGGTGTGCTGTTGGGGGTCATCAGGGAGTTTGGCAAGCTGAATTCTGAGGCGTCCTGTGCCACCGCTGCCCCTGAGACTGCAGGACAGTCCTCTGTGGGCTCTGTGTTAAACAAGACGACTAGCATTAGAATGGCTCTGATGAGGCAGGACATGTAGGATGTAGTTTTCATAAGGTGACTATTTTTTTACTGCTTCACATAATGAGAAGACCAGGTAGATTTCAATTAAATTTACCACGCAGCACCACCAGGCATAGGTGTGGCAGCAACTCAAAGCACAAACTGGCAGTCAAGAAGTACCGCTTCCTGATGTGCCTGATTTTGGCCTGACCTGTCTTTTCAAGGCACTCCAGGTGTTTCCTCCAGTGCCTACTGATCTCCCGAACCAGGGCCTCACTGTCTGGGGCAGAACTCTGAAGCTGCTGCAGTCTTTCCTCCAGGGTGTGTGAGGCCTCTAGCACAGGAGCCGGATCTGAAAAAAAGAAAGAAGACACAAACAAATCTCTGTAAAAAGAACTACTGAGATTCACACAATATTCAAATACTCCGACTTTTCAAAAAAAGCAAAATAGCTGTTTTACTGTGTGTGCAGTCTGCTACAGATTTTTCTGCATCGCAGTTTCAACAGAAGCAGACTATTCCACCGAGACTTGTTTCCAAAGAGTGACTCTTAGACTTTCCCCACTCAGACGCCTTTGAAAATTTCACAGGCTGGACCCTAATGACACAAATGTTGTTCGGACCCTTCACATGTACAGACGAAGTCAAATCTAATGAGTGAGCTCTCATGCTAATGAATGGCAAAGAAGACAAGAAGATTGCCATGAATGTGTGACGGAGTCTTAAGTCCCAAGTATACACCTAGGCAAAGTGTAGAAAAAGTCTGCTCCTGAAAAGGGGGTAAAAAAAAAAAAAAAAAAAAAAGCGGGATTCTTTAGCACAACAGAGGAGCTGTTTTGCAATGCATGCGCGGCAGCACCGGGCCCATGGGGCCAACTAGGAGGCTGTTTCTCAGCTAACAAGTCTCCTCTGTATCATTTGATCATTTAAATTATTATGCCAGGAATTCTCAGGAGGCAGCTCGGCACTCCACATCACAGGGCTGTTTTTAATCTTCCCCTTCCCTTTCTTCCCCTCCCGAAAAGTTCAACAGCTCAGAGAGAGAGAGCTGCTCCTGTTGTGTACCTGCCTGCCGAACACCAAAGGAGGTGACTTCTAGTGCCAAAGCACAGAGAGGGAAGCTCAGGGGAGCTCCTTGACAAGGGGGGGAGGTAAGATGTAGAGCCACACGCACATACGCACACACACACACACACACACACACACACACACACACACACACACACACACACACACACACACACACACACACACACACCACAGCCCTTCAAAACTCTAAAAGAGGAGGAAAATCGCTGCTTTGCTGCACAAACTTTTCTCCCACAGCTTTCATCCACTCATCTTAGGCTTCTGTGTGGAACCCAATTGGATCCCTTCTTCAGCATGGGCACTGACTGAAGTGACTTTTCATAAGAAGTTGGAGCCACAGCCGTTTCAACTTTGCCAGATGCCACTGAGTGAATGCAAACTCTGAGCCGACAGGCCACAAAAATAAATGCTCATCAGAGAGGCCAAACTTCTGCAATGTGCAATTTGTTGAAATCCTGCGCATACATTGCAGCTCGCCATATCTGCATTTTCATCAGACAAACATTTTGGACCATTTAATTGATCAAGCTATTTTTCCCAAGACCGTTTACAGTCAAACATTGTCTGCATTCATTGTTACACCAACAGTGGAGATATTGCATCAGTCACAAGGGACATCACTATTAAGAGCACAGCTCTTCTAAGACAAACTGGATGACTTAAAGCACTGCTATTCCATCGACCCACTGTCACAGAAATCACTTTATCAGCCTCTTTCCCATATATCCTTTCAACTTTTAATGATCAAAGGACAGAGATTATGGTAAGGGATCTCTCATACATGGACAAGCCAGGATTATCAATCAGTGGCAGGGGAGTAAAGTAAAGTCAAATTTAAAGTGAAGGGATATAACTGAAGTCTGTATACAAAATTAACCCCCGTCAAAGTTGAGCAGCAGGGATCCTCTCCAAGGGCCCAGGATCTACAGTTACTGATGGAGAGTCCAGAAAGAGTGCTGATAACTTTGGAAAATAGAGCCACTAATTGATGTAGCTAATAAGCAGCACTGGAGCTTCTTTTTGAAGCAGCTCTGATGGTAAATCCACCAAATACAACCTGGAGTAAAAGAGGAATTCAACACTAACCCCAGCGCTCACATCCCTGCTAATCAAGAAATATAACACAGCTGATGAGGCATTATGTACATCGGGTGAGTCACATCACTCTTGGTGCAAATAAGTGGTTCAGTTTTTAATTCGTCCCTTATCTTAATTAGGGATGGCTGGACGTCTGCTCTGAGGTCACGATAACTGATTGGACAACTGGAGCTCTTAAAAGCTAATAAATCACAGGATGTTTAATGTGTCATTTTCTGTGGTGAAACATGGGTCCAGGTCCAAATAAAGAGGAATCATACATGAGAAAAGGAGAACCACACAGGTAGGTTTGATGACATCTTCTTGGAAAATGTAGAAACTAATTGTGCTTTATTCAAACTTTGGTGATATTTTCTGTAGTTCTGATCATTATCTCTTTCAGTTATAAATACATTTGTAAAAAACTCAAGTAGTACTGGACAGATGTAGTTTATACAGATCTACAACTATTTTACTGTTCACTGTTTCCTTTTCTAGGTTTGGTTAAACAAGGATTAGTGACTGTCAGACAGCATGTTTCTTGCTCTGTTTGACTTCATACTTTCAAGCTCACAGATGTCAACAACTAAAACGAAACACGTAGAAATGACCATATATAAATACAAAACTCAAACTGAGCAAATATAAACAACAGACCTTGAAATTAGTTAGAGCTACAGTACTGCTTCAGCACAAATCCAGAGATGGAAGAGAACTGATCAGTGTGAAAAAGGAGTGAAGAGAATGGAAATTCAACCTCTTGGTGTAAGATGAAAGACTGGACCTGCTGAAGGACATTTTAAAACATGGGTGTAATAATTTACATGCGATCATTCACAAGTGAATACGTTTAGTGAATAAAGTAAAAGTTTTTGTCTGTGTGTGTGTGTGTGTGTGTCAAAGTCATTAATACTAATAGCATAGAAGATAAGACCCGGGTTGTGATACACCCCAACCTTCCTGACAGCCGACAAAAGTTAGCGTGACTTTTAATTGTTTTTGCACAGTCTCGGCTGCATTGATATTGAGTTTCATCACTTTGCCTGTGTGATAATGAGGCTCCCACCCAGTAGCTACTTGCTTTGGTCACTGCGTTACTGTTTCTGTGATACTGCACATCTCAAAGGGGAGGCAGTCACTGGATCTGGGTTAGCCTTCGATACAGGGGGCACAGGAGCCCGGTTCAGGATGTTTGTGTGTGAATGTGGGTGGGGGTGGACCGGAGTGTTGTGCGCCAAGACAAGCAGGTGTGTCAGGGCGGTCCGTCTTGGCTCTGTCAGCGATACACCATCATTAGGCGGTGTGGGCGCAGCAGGGTGCACCATTATGTCTCCCTGGGCCCTGTGTAATTACGCTCTGACATAATTAACCCAGCAAGCCCATTAGCCAAGCATTGGCTGGCTGAAGAGAGAAAAAAACGCTATAATTATTTGTTGTGCGCATGTTAATGAGGCCAGCTGTGTTCCCATCATACAACACGAACAAATTAATTTACAAGGCTGTGCTCCAAGGTTTTTTCTATTCATTCAAAACAGTTTTTTTTTCTCTGAGTGGACTTCAAGGTCCATAAACATGCTCTGCTGCTGCTGCAACAAACAGTAACACTGCTGTAATATTGTCGTCAAGGACCCAAACTAGGTTGACACAACAAGAAGTCTTTACTTTCACCTCCACAGACAACGTAAAGCTATGTAGGTTAAATTGCTGCCTCTTTTCTTCAACCTGTCAAGGATTAGTTCAGATTAGAAACAACACAAACTGCTCGCAACAATTTCATAAATGTGACTTTTCTGTTTGTGGCGCATCTTAAACCAACGAGCATTTGATATTCAGTTGGCAAACTGAAGTCTCACTTTGCCTTGATGTGGCAGAAGGAGTGAGAAAAACTAAAATAAAAAGATAGGTGGAATGAAAAAAAAAAAAAAAGTGATTGTGGGGAAGCGGCGGCTTTTGTGTGTGAACAAAACAAAGCTGAAAGAGAAACTTCTTAACCTGTTCTTTTTCATTGCTGTTCCGTCTCTTTGTTTGACAGACTGAAGGACGGAGAAGGAATGACATCAATACCAAGACATTTTAAAGCTTGGAACAAAGAGTGGAGCCAGAGCTAGCTAGCATTTCAAATTAACACGAGATCCTGCAGTGAAAAACACGAGTGGCAGTGACATTCAAACCAAACTTCACTTGAAAACTACACAAAAATAAAACTACCTACCTCCCATTCGTATTTATGAGACATGTAAGACAAATCACAATGAATTAACATCATCATATACACTAACCCAGTGTCTTTACATTTTTGAATCCCATGGTTCCGTCTTATCTGCTCTCAGACACACACACACAGACACACACACACACACACACACACACACACAGACACAGACATTCCTACACACACACAGTTGCTGTCTTTTAAGAGCACACACTCTCCTGGTCCCTCTGGGGTCTCCTACTCCACAGGGATCAGTTGGAGAGGCCCGGCTCTTTTATGAACATAATGCATTATTAAGCACCTCAAACATCTCCTGGGCCTTTGTTTATTACTGCTCTTATTAATCACTTGTGCATAATCTCGTCCCGCCCAGAGAGCTTTCATTTTCCATCAGCTTTTTATACGCCCTTATTTTCCAAAAGACTGCTGCAAACACACTCGGCACCCCTCCTTCCTCCTCATCCTGGCTGCAGGTACTCAGCTGCACAATTACAATAAAGCCAGCTCACTGTGCCTTGCAGGCCTCTCTTGCTGGTACTCGCTTATGTATATGGAGGGTTGAGGGAGGACAACTATTCTTTATGCATTTGAATGACTCTGAATTACTAAGGTCAGTTCGGATAATCTCATAGCCGAGGGAAACATCTGATGTGAATATGTGTGGCACTTACAAGCATCTCTTAACACAAGACGACACATGACTTTGTGTGACAAAAAGCTGCTTGTACTTGTGCTCTGCTCCGCAATACCGCTGAGCACCACTAGCACGCACTGTTGCCATAATATTTCCACTATCACACACATGCACATACACACAGACCTCAGACATGCCGTAGGCCCGGCGCACATGCACACACACACACACACACTTAGAGGGGTGTATTCAGATCAAAATCTTCACAAACTCTCAGTGAGCTCCCCGCTCAGATAAAAAGAGCTGTGTTCTAAAGGAGAGAGGGAGCGGGGTGGATCCTGAGGGATGAGTGTGTGTACTGAGTGGAGGCGAGAAAGAGCAAACACCTGGAGCGTCAGTCTCAGGGCTACGCCCCTGGCGACAGGGCCTCTCTGCTCTCACAGACGTGGAAACAAACGCAGACATTTCAAACGGCACTCGCGGGCGCGCACACACACTCCAGGAGAGAAGAGCAGAATGAGACGGGCGAGGAGAAGAGGAAGAAAAAGACTAGAGGAAGTTAGGTGCATCTTTGGGAAACTGGCGAATTCGGGCAGAAGCTGCCACTGTTTTTCAGCGTTCAGTGATCAAGATGTGTTTATCTGCACTGATCAAAACCATGCGGAGGTGATATAAACATTGTTAGAGAAACACTGTTAACAGGCCTCTTTCAAGCCTCAGACTGGGTAGGAGTTACAGTGTGCAGCATGGGGAGATGTCACAGGCAAATCAAAACATAGAACGCTAATGAAACACTCCAGTGGATTGACATCTCGGCTTAGGGGCCTCATAAAAGGCAAGAGAAGAGGGGGAAAAATACTTCAATCACTTGCATCAAGAAGTTATTTCTGTTCTGAGTTGACAGTTGCATTCGAGTTGCCATTGAACAGGAGCATTATCTTGCATTAACAGAGCGTAACATTATCATGCTGGAATCTCACAAATGTAATGGATATGTTATTTGCATTCAATGCTCTGCATGAATAAGTGGATAACTAATATGTGACCAGGTGTTAATGATATCCAGATACAACAGGTCACATATTGAGCTGCTGATATTGCCGATAGCCTCCACTCTTCCTTCCGCACTTCTTGCATTCATTAGTTCTGCTGTCGGCCTCCTCTGATTGGACCTGTGGCGGCCTTAGTGTTAGCACACACGCACGCATGCTGACGGAGAGGCACTCTCAAATGAAATAATAGGACGGAAAAACGTCCTGCAATGAATAGTAATAACTGCATTAAGATTAACGAGCACAGCGTGTAAAGAATAATTGCATCTGTCAAAACATTAAAAATACATGAGCTCTGTCGTTTGTTGGGGGAAACGGTAGGAAAGCTCACTGTTGTGTTTGAGGGGCAGAGAGAAATGAAGTGGGGCCACAGCCAAATGACTGTCCTCTGGTGTACCTGGAGTCATCCATTCTATCAAGAGGCGGGCAGGAGAGGAGGGGAGGAATTGTGACCTTGGACACAAGCAGCAAGATGTACAGTGACAAACAGGCGCAGGATACTGTAGGCTCTCCTCACAGTTGGCAGATACTGCAAGGCCCTGACACACATATACTCTCATTGCTCTGACTGGTGCTTGGCTGCAGCTGCATAAGTGGAGAGATAATTGACATCGAAGGCAGCTAATGCCAGGAGCAGTCTTTGGTATACTTTGCATTTCAAGACTGTGTCAGATCAGGTGATCAGAAAGTCTTGAGCTGTTCTAGTGACATGGCTGAATGACATGGCAGACAAGTAAATAAATAACTATATGTACAGTGCCACGAAAAGATACTGGATACTTATCTTATTTACTAAATTGTTTAAGATCTTCAAACTAAATCTAAATAAAAAAAAGGCAACCTGAGCAAACACAAAATACAAAAGGTGATGTAATCCAAACTACGTCTGTGGCCCTTTAATTACTACTAGTTACCTACTCTTGATCAGTCTGCACCGATCACTGTGAGAAGGGTTAGTTATTTCTCTGGGAGTCGACAGATCCATAGTGAGAGACACTATCTACAAATGGAGAAGACCCAAGAGACACAGAGAGACACTGGACAGAAACAGCGTCCAGGTAAAAAAGGTGAAGGCAAAACTGCAGCGAATCCTGAAGAATTAAAGCTCGTCTGAATTCTGCCACCACACATCTAGATGACCCTCAAACTTTTTTCTATGGACTGATGAGTTAAACGTTGAAGTGTTTTGCTGACAGGGGTTCTGTTACACCAGGTGTTAACCAAACACAGAACATCACAAATTCCACAAATAACTGCAATATTTCACAACGTGATCAGAAAGGACCGACTCCACCTGACACTTATTCATCCAGGCCAGTTTTGTTGAGGTATAGTTAGGTTCCCTAGAAGCTGTGTGAGGGAGTTAGGGTGCCTCGTGATTTGTGGCTACCCAATGATCATTGTCCAGGCAGTGGACACAGTATGTAGCCAAGCCCAGAACACAGAACAGCATCTTCAGTGTTTGTCCAAAGACCCAAAGATCTGTTACACTAACTTTTTTATTTAGCACTATAAAAACCATTATTAAAAATATGCACTTTATAATAAAAAAAAATATATATTTTGGTCAATATTTTTGCCCTAAATATATATCTCCTATATGTCTGGGATGATTTAACTTGGTACAGCAGCTAGAAGCTGACAGTGCTACGTCAACTGATGTAACCTGACAGGGGAAGGTCTACCACTGTATACTCAGTATAATAAGCACTCAGGCTCTGGGTGAATTCTTACCTTGTGTCTCAACAACAAAAGCTACTTCAGTTTAGTTTTTTTTTTACATTTAAGAGTTGCTGTTGGGTGACACTGGCCTTTTTTATTTTAGAGGCTTTGTTCTTCAATATTACAACACTTTGTTGACTGTATTCTCTACCTGAGAGGGGTTTGTCACAAAATATATCCCACAAGACGCTGCTAGGCTTGAATTAAGGCCTTGATATAAAAGGTATAGGTCAGAAGATCAAACTGAATACATCTTCAAAGAACGGTATTTCTTATCAGGGAAATAACTCCATTCAAAGTGTGTGTGTGTGTGTGTGTATGTGGTGGCACAATATCAAGCAGGGGACTTCAAGGAAAAATGGAGACCTTTAAAAGTCACTTGCTGCCGTCGCTATTTCTCTGACGCAGACTTTTATCTTGTATTCATTGAATCTGTAAACAGCATTCGCTACTCCTGCCACAAGTGTTTCTCTGATCTAGACTGAGATTGGGCTGCGTTTTGCTGCCGTCTCCTGCAACAAAGAGCAATACAGTACATGTGCCCTGGCACCGAAAGAACTGAATAAACACACGATATGTCTTTCCTCAGCTCTAACTTACTGTCTTTACCCCTCTCGCTCCCTTTTTTCCCCCACTGGCCTCATCAGGCCTGCGTTCCACACGAAGCCAGACTTCAGTTGGGATTTTAATTGGCCCTCTACAATCAACAGCAGAGCTCCTCAAGGATGTGTTCGCTCCTCAGCCAGGCTACACTCAAGGACCAGTGCTGGGTTTTGAAGTGGCCTCACGCAGAGTTTTGGAAACCACTCTGAGAGCACAGACTTTGAAAAAAAAGATAAGAGCCACAGGGTATGGGGCTTTATCTATCGTATATCCATGTACTGTTGCACCATATTCATATTTGGCAACAAAATGACTTTTTGGGTTGTACATGTTGCCTCATATATGCGTGATGTGTCTCTGCATGTATCTGTAGACCTCTGATCCAGTGACACTTACATAGGTTTTATAGGAACTGATGAGTATGAAGAGAGAAAGATAATTCTAGGAGTAATGTGTGTGAGACTCGTGTTTTGTTGCTGCTGCTGCTGCTGCTGCTGTTTGTGGAGATCCACATCTCTGGTCTTAGTGGGAAACTCACCTGGGGCCTTGATAAGCTGTTTGTAGATTCCCAGGAACGCAGACTCTGCCTCCTTACTGCGCTTGTTCAGAGCAACCACCTGCAGGGAAAGTAGATGCCATTAAGGTAAACATGGACTGTTATAATCCTGGCATATGTCTAACTCACAATGCACAGCAGATTTTTCTTTTCAGGCATTTAACTGATGCTTTTACAAGGAGCAGAAAACACTTAAAATCATAAATGGCTAACACTTAATCAATAGTAACAAGAGCAAAGGTCAAACTCACAGCATCCTGCCAATAAATAAAATAAACACTCCTGAATGCCTTTTATCCATATACTGTATATTCAGTATGCATACCACACAAATGCTTTGCAGGTCATAGCTTCAAATTTAATGTCTGTAAAAAAAACAATGTCAAGAAACAAGCCATAAGCTGTGGTGACGTCGTCTCTGTTCCACTGCCAGCTGCTGCATGTTGCGAGGTGACATTTGGCCTGTTAAATGTAGGTGCTGCCGTGCGCGAGGAGGCTCGCCAGTGACAGTGGCCTCCATCACCAGCAGCACTCAGCACCTGCTATCCTCTGCTCAGCGGGTGACGCAAACCAATTAACAATTCATTAGGAGGGACAAAGAAAGCGAATTAGCCACCACCTGGCCCCATGGAGAGGGCACCTGCACTAGTAGGTATGTGGGTTACCCTGCTCCCGGCTCCCGCTAAGACCTCGGGCCTGTTTGTAAAGTCAGAGGATGCACAGTGGCTGCCTCTCGATGTCCTCTGCTCTGCAACAGTAAATCAGATCAGGCTCGTCCAAATGACCCACACCCCCCAGTCCGAGAGCAGACGGAATTCAAATTATTGTCATCTATTGTCTATGTCATTTCTGTCACTGTTGATTACAGCCTCTGTCCGATCAGCTCAATGGAGTCCACAATGGAGGGTCAAGTGTTTGGTATGGCTGAGCCTGGCTGCTCTGCATCGTTAGGGCTGCACTTCAAAACATTCATTTTGCAAAGGCAGAAAACACTTATGAGAATGGCGATGGTGGCTGTAGTGTGTTTGGGTTGTTTAGTCGGGTGTGTAGAAAACAGTGAGGTCCAGAGAGCCTTTGATTTACTGGAAATGGCTGGCATCTTCCCCAGGGAGGCATAATGACAGCATCATGTTTAAAGAAATATCATAAGGATCAAGCAAATCCCCCCCATCACTCCCACTTGGAGCAGCTCAGAGGAGTTCATGGAAAATGGAAAAGGCTGAAGCCCAATCAATACAGATGCAATAGTCTGCAGCTCTCAGCCAGCTCCCTGCTACACTATGCTGTTGTTGCACTCAGCTATTCCCCAATTTAAACCTCCCCCCAGCCACTAAACTCTATCCACCTCCCCACATGCCTCCCCTTTGCTTCTAGGACATGATGTCAACATTGGAGTGGTTCACAAACTGTGACAATGTGTGAAGTGCGCAGGCCACGTAAACAGCTGTATGTGTGGGTTCGAAGTTGCAACAACTGGTGTTGGTTCAGCTAAGATTTGTTTCATCCCTGCTGATGAGAAACTCTGTGTTAGCTTCCTGACAACACTTTGTGGCATTAAAACTATATATTACCGACCCAAGTTTACACCTGAACTACATGATAACTACAGCAGGATGGCTGAACCCGTTGCTAGTCAGTAACTTCTCACGGCAGGCTGCTGGCTAGTCTGGCTTTGTTTGAGGCATATACATCAAATGAGCCCCCCAACTACGTATGCAAACAGGCAGAGATCCTGTGTAAAGGCAACAGCTATGGCTCCATCTTCAGGAGACACGCAGGATCTCCTGGCCCTCCATCATCCTTTAACAAGAGAACGGAGAGATTACCTCCACAATCACACCATTAACCTGCCTACAGACGCCAGCAAAGGCATCAATCACACGCCTGCCTGATGCCTTCACACATTAGAGCACGCTATGTGTATAGATGCCCTCCCTCCCCTCCCACAACCATATCATCAAAGCACTCTGAGGTGTTGTGCATAATATGGGCTGATGAGGGAGTCATCTTCATCTCTGTGAGAATCCACCTCCAGCCAAGCACATGGGACTTGAGAGCCAGACATCTCATACTAACAGACATGACGAGCAGATAGGGCTGTTGCACAGAAAGGCACGGCTTCAGGAAGGACTACAACTAGCAAATCCCTTCGACTCCTTTGGCTGCAAGATATGGCCCTGGCTCACAGCGCATTCTTTGTTTTCACCGGTTCTGTGATAAAGGATATGGCTACCGAGGGAATGGGCTTGGCCGCAGGTTGATTTTACAAGCAGGAGTAAAGCCTGGGGCAGAGTAGCAAGAGAGAGACAAAGGAAACCTGTTAGCACCCCTCCATAACTCTTCATGCAGCTACAGAGTGGGCAGAGCGCAGCCTCTGGGACAGGGCTGCTGGGAAATACTTACTGATAAGCCTCTGAGAATACTTACAGTACCCGCTAGTGAGTCTCTGTGTGCATCTGACTGTGTGTGTGTGTGTGTGTATTTGTGTGTGTGTGTGAGAGAGAGAACAAGAAGAAGAGAGGAATAAATGAAGGAGGAGAGAACAAATCTAGAATGAAGTAGACGAAGCAGACTGAAGGGCTACTGAGCGACATACAGGGAGAGACAGAGAGACAACAGAAAAGAGAGGTTCCCATAAAGAGCACAATTAGCAATTATGCAGTCATCAATTACAATTATCACAACTGGTGATTATGCAATTATCACTCTAAATCATCATTTTCCTCCTCAGCCTTACCAGTTTGCCACCCCCTGTGATTTGGTTGTTTGAGGATGGGTTGTGATGATGCAGGTGATTAGAGTGTGTGACGATGATGGGGGTGTTGGGTGGGTGTCAAGGCAGATCCTTGCATTGTGTGTGCGCAAATAAGTGTGTGAATGCTTGGAGCATATGCATCTGTCCCTGGGTTTACACAGCATGTGATTTAATTCTCTGTTTTTGGCATGTGTGTGTGTGTGTGTGTGTCTGTGTATACAGTGTGCTTGAATACACTGCTTCCATTTCAAGGTGAATGTGGTTGGTGCTGTGGGTGGTTTAGGGACAGCAAATGTATGGTTCCACAGTCCCTGAGGCCTCTAAATTACCTGTCATCTTCCCCATGATGCAAAGGTCAGTGCACAATGATAGAGAGTCCATCCTACTGTGCTGCTCAGTAAGCGCCAGTCCGGCCCACAGGCTGACAGGATGTCACAACAACCCCAGTCCCGCTCCATGCTTATTAGAACAAAACAGTGGGAAGTCCACTACCACCGCAACACCCCTTGTCACAACACCTTCCAGAAGAATCCTGACAAATGTTCAAGTCCTAGGTGTTAAAATAAGTGTTGAGAAAATAAGGCAAAATATTGTCAACACTCCACTTTTATGCATGTTAAGAGAAATCTAGAGCCAGGCAGTGTCTTTTCAATTAAATTCTTATTGGCAAAACATTTTCAATATTAAATTCTAACAATATATCCATCATTCATGCAGTCCCATTGCTGACTTCAACTCTATTTTCATTTTTTATGATGCCATTTTCCTCCAGCTTGCAGAAACAATATTCATCCCTTTCTAGTAAAATGTCTTTAGTGAAGTTGCAAGGATAACGTACAATGATAGGAGAGTCATATTCTGATAACCTAGTGTCTTACTCTACTACTATTTCAATGTCTTCAGTTGCAGAAATGCAGATTAATTACTAAAAAATATTTTTTATTATGGAATAATAAAAATAATAATTGGTTCTAATGTGGTGGGTATGTGCATTCCCTATTTTAAAATATCACTTTAAAACTCCTTTAGATGACGTTGTCAGGAGGAGTTTTTCAGTTCTGATGATCATCTGGCTGTTCATACTATGGAGGCTGTAGTATTGATCAAGCTGCTCCTCCCATTCATCTGAACTGAACAGAACTTGCTGAGTTTCTGAGCTAGAAGCACAGGGAGACATTTTACTATAGGGAAAGCAGAGGAAAGTTTAACTCCAATTATATACACTGTATAGTGTTAGTGTTATTAGTTTAAATATATATATAAAACTGAAAACATAACATTTGAAAAGCTGGAAAGAGAATCTTAACTTATACTCTACACATCATGCTCAATGGCATGACTCAGCTAGTCAACAAGTTAGAAACAATCCAAGAAACGAACCTGCAGTCCTACATGTGTGCTTTCAGTTTCGTTGATATGTGATTTCTGTGTTCAAAAAAGCAAATGCAAACACGGTCCCTTCAGAAGCAGGGAAAAGATCATATTTTAGATGTGCCACCCAGCACTTGTGCAGCTGTCACTGCAGGCATTTGTTTTGCGTTGAGTGTAGGTTCAGAGGAAGGGCGGGAGGAGAGAGATGAGTTGGTGTGAAGTGACTGATGAGTGGGTGGAGGAGAGGGGCAGAGGTAAACACTACGGCAATACAGTCTGAATGCTGAGAGACCCGTGTACACCCACACACGCACACCCACGTACACACACTGACTTGAACTCGGGAGCATGCAAACACACGTCAAGTCGCTCTCACGCAGATGCACACTACACACAGACTGTGTGTGAGGGCAGATGTAATCATGGTGACACCCATCTCAGAGCGGCGGTAGCAGCATGGCGGTGGCTGCGGCCGCCTCTGAATGCCCGGCAAGATGAGCAGTCAGAGCATTGACACACATCTCGTCGCCACGTCAATTCCAATCAGCGGTGCCTGTCAGTCAACGCGCAGCGCTAGCAACAGACTAATGCCACCGCCACTCTGCCGCCAAGCTGCCGGCTCAGCCAAACGAATGGCCAAAGCTGACCACCCCAATATTCCTCTGGACAACTTATCTACTTCTGATGTGAACACATGCTGCAATGATGCAGTGACAAATTCAAAAGGAGAATACTCCACAGAAAAAAGTTCACCTGAATTTAAAAGAAAACTGGGATTCCTGCTTCAAGATGGACAGATGCTGTGTGTACGGAGCAGAGCAAGCTACATTATACTGTATACAATAAAAGCTGAACAAAATTTTTAAAACCTATCTGACTGAAAACTGCTAAACTTAAACAGGGGTGTAGTGCTCCTTTAAGATTCATCCTCAGGAAACCATGAATGTCAACATTTCAAGACAATCCATCTAATATTTCTTAAGATATTTCAGTGTAGCCCAAAGTGGTGGACAGACCGAACAGGCACTTAATTAAGAGGCAAGACACAATTAGCAAAACTTTGGGTCATTGCCTCGATGGAGAGTGTTGATAATGACCCGGGCTGAGAGAAGAGCAGATCTGTACAGATCACGGAAGAGCTGATGTAATCCCGATGGACGTGACACACAGAGCAGCATGAAGGACAGAACATGGCACGACATTAAACCCAGATCAAAGGGCCTGCTGTCTCCACCACACAGCAGGTGCCCCCCCCCCCACCCCTTCACCATCAACAGGCAGCAGAACCGCTGTGTTATCCGCCCTCCCAACAAAATTCAAAAGCACCAGTCTTGGTGCTAACACCTCAAAGTCACGGCAAAGTCAAAGTCAAGAGCTGGTGAGAGACAATCGGAGGGAAGAAAACAAATCTTTTCTGAATGTCTTTGTAGTTCAAAAGACAGGAGTTGTCATTTTCTTTGAGCTCGCGCTTTCAAATGTTTGATGCAGCGAATGACCTAAACCTTGAGGAAAGTGTGTCTGCTGAAAACGTATCTTTCATGGCATGATGGGTGGGAGCGGGGGAGTGCTGAGGCTAAGATGAAGGCACTGGATGATGTGCTGAAAGGGAGGGCTGTGAAAAGTAGTAATGAGTGCACCTGGACTAGATTTCAGTGCTGGGAGAACTGTTAAGAGGAAAGAAGAGAGGAGAAGTGTAGGTAAGGGCTAATTATAAAAATAAAGTGCCCCCATTATCGCGGCGCTGTACTGCCCTAGTGAACAAAGCTACAACAGATGGGGTGTCATGGGTAACTGTGCCAATGTGAGCCAAAGCCCTGGAGTGGATGGACCCTGGCAGGCCGCTGGTGGAGAAGCCCTGGCAAGGGGGAGGCACAGCTGCATATCTCGCCCTCAGACACATGTTGACAGTGTTTCTCTAGCCCTGCCTACACTAGTCAAGGTGAGACAGCATGACACGAGGGGAGAGAACGAGGGAGAGAGCGCTCCACTATGATGGATAGCGCTCTCCATCCACCTCTCCCCTCTCTCCCTCTTAGAAGGCTGGTGACTTTCCAGTGAGGCAATTATCATTGCGGAATGCATAATAGCCTAATTAATTACAGGTGTCAGTGCTGCCTTTGTTTCAGCATGGAGGAACATCATGCCAAAGCTGCATCCGCTAAAATGAACAGCACTGATGAACGAGCCTTGAACCACAACTAGAAGAGCGCAGCTGACAGAGGAACGATACGTTGTTAAGATGGCTTGAAGTCTGCCAAACAATCCTGCGTCCGCTGCTAACAGAAGATGGATTAGAAACACATGGTGCAGAAATTAGGTTCATTATTTGCCTGATAAATCTGCTGTTGTGAATCGCAGCAGCGCTCCGGGGAAAGATCTCAGGTAGGCCTCACGGAGAACGGCTCCGTGGGTAATTTGGTTTCCAAGTAGCGGAGACCATCGTGGTGTTGGTGGCAGCACCATCAACAATCAAACAGCCCCTTCACGCGGCGCTCCTGACAAACATGGCATATCGTTTGTCCTGTCAGATTTGCCTTTTTCATTCACTGTAGAGAGGGTATGCAGGAAAGCAGACAATTGCCAGGGGGAGGGTAAAAAAAGAAAAACCCAGCAGGGCTTGTGAAGGAGAGAAGTGAATGATGGGGTGACTGGGGAGGAGAGACAGCACAGAGGTTCCTGTTATTCTCCTCCTCAACTAAACATGAGAACACACTGGTGCAGAACTTAATAGAATGTCACATTTAGTGTGTGTAAGTGTGTGCTGTGCTGCGTGTGTCTTTCTATGGGGGGTCGTGGTGGTAGGCCGATAATCCCTCCACGCCCTCAGGCAGTGGGGGCTCATAGTAAAGTACATTGAGTCTAATAGGAGCAGGCGCTGCAGCTGTATGCAGCTCTCCCCGCTCCTACTGTGAGAAGAGTTTTACATAATTAATGACTGTTGATGTTTCTCAGGTAGTCGCCCGGCAAATTCACTCCAGACTCGGCTGCCACCGTCGTCGCTTCCACAGAGAATGACGCGACACCAGAACAGACAGCTTACATTACAGGCATAAATAAGGCAATTTTGTACAGTGTCTTCAGACATTACTGTGAAGCGGGTTCAGGGCCAACGATTTGACTTGCTTCAGAGAAACACTCAGAAAGAGCTTTTCTGTGTCTCCGAGTCTACAGAGAATTTGTGCTTGATGCGAGTAAAACTGCTTCCTTTAGTGTTTTTATAATTCTGTATGCTGTTAGAGACGCACAGACAGAAGCGTGGTGCCTCCTCAAGATAACAGTTGACGACTCCAGACAGATGATCATTCATGTCTGCATGAATCAGCCTAATCTGAATGCCGATCTTAATAAATGTGAGTCTGGTGTGGTCTGGCTTTGTATGTTCCAGACCACTGACAGTCTGGTGAGGCCTCGGGGCCCTGTGCACATTGCTGCGAGGCAGTCCACATTTATACTGGAGCGTGTTAAATTAAACATTTAAGCACGACACCAAGGGAAGGCTATTTTTTACTGCTCTTGGCCCACTACTCATTATTAATTTGTAATAACCTTTAAGGCTTTTTGATGTCATACATATTTTACAGAGAGATATCACTCCCAGCCAGACTGCAGAGTGCCTGTCAATGACAGATCACCAGACTGCCACTGAAATACGCCTTCATCTGCTATAATTAGGACCAGGTGAGGGTTAAGAGTGATCTCTGAACTGGGTGTGCGTGCATTTTGTCTGTACACAAATTCACACACTAATGCATCAGTGTGATGACATGTCAACCCTGAAAGATTAAAAAGAGGACAAGAACGAAGACACCACGCAGAGCAGTAAGGATTTCCCAAAATTATTTTCCACTTATTATTTGCATCTTTCTGGCAGTGACCTGACCATAATTTAGAAATATTTTTCAGATGAGTGCCTGAATACTTCGGAGGGGGGGAAGATGCATTAACACCCCTCTCTCTCTCTCTTTTATATTGCTCTGTTAGAAGACTGGCCCAGGCTTATCTTGGTCGCGCTCTGCTGGGAGGCCCTCCGTGCCCGCTGGATGCCAGCCTAAAGCTAATGTACACTGGTGCCAACACGCCACTAAAAGCTGTAAAACAAATGAACTCTGTTTGGTTAATGTACACTGATTGACCTCTGCTGCCAGGCATTGATGTCATGATTGTAATGACCAGCTTTCCTGCCTGATCACTCATATACAATGTGACAGGCACGAGGTGGCATTTTAATCTCAGTGAGCGAGGGCTAATCAGATGAGACGCCTATGGCAGCGAGAGCTGATGTTGTTTTTTAATGCATATTCTAGCAAATGTCAATAGCATCTAAAAGCTCTGTGGTTGTGCAGTGAGTCCCAAACTTTTTTTGTCTGTTAAAAAGCTGTTTCTGTTTTTGACTCATCACCACATGCCTGCCTAATTTCTAATTATATTTTAGAGGTGACAAGACATAAAGCTATACAGTATCTGAAAAGAAACCAAATACAGATTTTTTTTTTTCTTATTTCCTACCTCAATAAGCATCTCTTGACCCGTTAGATTCATCTTGCAACCCCTTGTGGGGGCTCACGACCTCCGGGTTTAGAATCACTGAGCCACAGTAAACACTGTCAACAGTTTCCATAGCACCTTTCTTCAGTGTAAAGTAGTTACAGAACGTTAGGACTATTTTTTACTTTTTTCCAGGAGAAGCATGCACAGTAGGACGTCAGTGGATTATGCCGAGTAACATGGACTCTGGAAAGACACTTTCTTTCTATTTGCACTCACAGTACTTCATTTCAAAACCACAGCAAATAAAAGCAAAACTATCTGCTTGATTAAATTCCTCCATTCTAATTTGGAAACCACATCTTTAAGAGAAATATAATTTGCTCCCGTTTCATTATTTTAAAGCAGATATTTAGGAGTGCTAAATCAACCTCTAGCAGCCTCTAAAACAACTCCTCAGCAAGCCTTATATATAGGACCCGACTTCAGTGGTTATCTATTGGATGTTGAGCGTTACATAACCCTCCATATGCTCAGAGTGTAGGACAATTCCGTACGGGTTATAAATAAAGAAACCTGACGCACGGCTGCAGCCACTGTGATTTGGACAAGTTCTCACATGGGATGTCATAGTTCTGCAGTGCTAGCCCCACTGCTATTTCAGGCTCTGCCTCATTAGAACATCCTCCACGAGAAAAAAAAAAAAACAAAACACAAAAAACAAAAAGAAAAAGGCTGTACAAAAGACATTTCATTAGAGAAGAGAAAACGTGAAGAGAAAGGTTCACCTTCTCAGTCAGGGAGCTTTCTGGGCTAAAACTCAATGCATTTGCTACATTAAATGTGGATACACTGTGAAGGCACACGTGTGCACACACACACACACTCACACACAAACAATGAGTTGTGATAGCCAGGTATGCTACAGTGCTGAGATCTGTGTCACACAGTCCCACAAGGAGGAGGTCCGCTGGCCTCGTTGACAGGGGCACAAACACGCAACCTGCCACAGTGACTGCAATTACCCCTCATCCGCTGACTTCAACAGGGGAGCATGTGTGTGTGTGTGCGTGCGTGCAAGTGTGTAAGTGTGAAACAGGAAAATTGAAGGATGGGACAAGCGTTTATGCTAGTAAGTGTGAGTTTTTGCATGAGAGAGGAGAGAGAGAGAAAAAAAAAACATATTATTGCATGGCTACCTGTACCTGCCTCCAACTGTGTGTATGTGTGTGTGTGTGTGTGTGTATGTAAGAGTGTGGTTCTGCGTGCCTGTGGAGGCCTTCTCACACCACAGCGACTGGCTAATTTAGTTAGGGAATAGCTGGCTGTCCTTCAGGTGAATGGACAGAGATTGGTCTCAATATGAGATGTAATAAAACAAGCCCATCACTGGATCTCACCGCACCTTCGGCTGTCCTTCACATGTCTCGCCAGAAGAAGACACACGCCCACAAGCACACACACACATACAATGACACCCACACACACATACAAGGCAAGGAGGCCTCCAAGGAGACAACCAGAGAACCAATATTGCTTTTCCAGGTATTTTAGATCGCCTTGTATTGTGTATATAAATATATATATACATACACACACACACACATATATATATATACATACACATATAAATAGGCCATATATCATCTATTATTATTTAACATAACCCCATGACTGACACAATCTTATCTAGTAGCATCTCTATCAATACTTTAGCACTTTAAATCTCAGTTGTCCAAAAGTCCTAAATCCATTTCTAACTTTGTACAAAAGAGTTGATTTGGTCTTTACCAATGAAATGTATTTTAGTTTTTTTAATGTAAAATCTGAGTGTAAAAAAAATCTTAATATGCAACTTAACCCAACTTGTAACAGCTGGTGTTTAGAAAAAAGAAAAGAAAAAATTAAAAAGTGGAAAATTTCCTTCTGAATTTCCTTCTTGTGTAAACATAGAAATATTCAATTACAGTACAAGTAAATCTAAAGCAAATGCACTTAGTTGCTTTCCACCACAGGTCCTGCACAGGGAGTTGTACCCACATATCTCCTACAGACTGAGTAACAGAGGCTCTCTGTGAGCACCCTCGCTCCACCTGTCATCCTGTTTGGCTGCTGCCGACTCTTATTCATTGCTGCCAGCTGCTAGCATCCAGGGCCTGGCGACCAGCAGCTTTTTCCCCCATTGGTCGTCTTCTCGGCCCCGCTCCAGACTGGGCCCTTCGCTCAAGAAGAAGAGTTGGAGCTCTCCCACTAAATCCACTGAGACCCAATTACAGGGACTGCAGGAGGAATGGCGAAGAAATGCAAAGTTACTTTGCTTTAATTGAGGATGCGTTTAACACTTTCCTCTGGCCACTGTGGCCACTTTATGTCTCCAATGAAGCTGAGAGCCCTCCAGTGGGACTTATATACATATATCTGTTTGTAACAGAGGCAAATAACACTCACTGATCAGTGGTTTAGATATTTAAGGGGCGGCAGGTGTGATTTAGGACGTCATATTTCCAGTAAAACAAGAATAGAAGAAGCACGCTTCTTAAAAGTGTAAAAACACATTAGATTTGTGGTGAAGAAGCAACACTTTAATGTGGGTGTATATCAGGAGAGTTGCTCTCCTTCCTGGTAAGAGAGTTGCTTCACTTGCAGCTGCTTGTTGTAATAGAGCCACATGTTAATTAGTATTGTAGTTAATCCCATATTAAAGAGACCCAAACTGTCAGGTCATATTATAAACAATCGGTCCTAATGTTCGTGCATGTGACATTTGGAGCCGCTATCTCTCCTAGCAAAATGTTCCCTAGGTACTAATTGGCCTACTTTACGCTGTCTTTCTTTGAATTGCCAGTTTCTTTATCATTTAGGATATTAGCCTTGACAAGCATCATCCCATATACCATAGGCCAACTCAAAGTGGAGGGGAGCTGCAGCTTTTCTTTTTTTTTTTTTTAAAGGGACAGCAAAAACAGGAATAAATGATTTATGCTAGCATGTAATACTGCAGGATCTACCTTCATGGGATATTAAATACTATTTGAAAGAAGAATAAAAGTTCAAACACTTAGCCAGCAGCAAAGTAAGTGTAACTTTTCTCTGCTTGCATTATTTAAGATAGGCTCCATCATTTTATCAATCTATCGATCTCTCACCAGAAAGATGAAAATGGAAAAATAATGAGGCCGATGACTGCTGTGTAAAGAACATCAATGTGCAAAATTTAATTATCTGTGCTGGAAAGAGAAAGAAAATGTGTCGGCTGTTTTCTAAAACAAAAAGAAAGTGAAAAAAGGAGCAGTTAATATTTTTCCCCCCTCTGCATATTTTAATTACCAGATCAATCATAACTACGTACTGCAGCACTGCAGAGAATAGAAAATTGCAAGTCTAAATGAAAAACAATAGATTTGCTTTAAAGTCTTCGCGCTTTTGAAGTCTAAATTAAAATTTCAGGTGCCTTTACAAGTGCCTTCTTCAGAAAGTTAAGATTTTTAATTAGCATGTTTAGATTTTGCTGAAATTAAACTTCACAGCCGAGCATCATGTGAAATGAATACTGGTATTCCCAGGCTTCAGCAAAGAGGTGGGGGAGGGACACCACAGATGAACAGAGGGAATTAAATCACTTCAACACATGAGGGGCTGTGTATCCTCTGACAGAAGCTCATGTTCTTTTGACTTGTGCTGCCACTGGCTTGATCTGAGGGCCGGGTCTCGGTGTTCAGTGGAGCAGAGAAACAACTTTGCTCTCCGACGGCGTCTGTGCAGCTCTGATTCTGCGCCTGAAATTTAGAGAATTGCGCCGTAGAATTGGTCGAGCAGCTCTCCCGTTCCGCCTTTTCCTCCTCACATGAGCTTTTCCTGGTAGTACAAGCGCTGATGTTTATTTCTCCTGGCATGTCCTTGCCGGCGCTGAGCCACCGATTTCACACATTTTTATTGGCTAATTTGACTGTGCTCTTGCCAGCAGCTGAGAGTGAGCCAGGAGTCGGAGAATTTCAGAGACAGTGCTACTGCTAGTGTTGCTGTTCTCTGACTTGGGGTGCCTGGAGGGAGCAGAAGAGCAGAGGGAGGCTCTCACCTGTCTCATAACAAGTAGATGACCATGTCAGACTGAGGCGAGCTGGGTCTCAGAAACTGCCGCTTAGATTAGTTACTGTGTGCTGCTGGTGAGTGTCTGTTTGGTGAGGGGTCAGAGAGGGAAAGTGATTGCCTGTCTCTTAAGGTGACAGGGGTTTAGAGAAGCGGATGTACACCCAGTCAGATGCCCAATAGGAGCAGTGCAGCCAGTGCTATGCGTGCGTCCATCCTCAAACATGGCTAACATTTGCACAGCAGCGGCAGTCAGGCGTGACGTCTCCGGGCTCTGAGGTTTGTGCTGTCAGGACGGTAGAAATTAAACCTGGCACTGCAGAGCAGAATGTGCTGAAACTCATCAATTCCACATGGCTAGAGAGCCAAGTGCCTATTTATAACATCTCCCCCCCCCTTCTCTTCTTTACCTGGTGTGCATCCCTGGCTCTAAACACGCATCCATAATGATGAATACACCCAACTGGGACGCTCCGACAGGGCATCAGTCAGGACAGGAAAACAAACACGGCAACACACACACACACACACACACCATCAGATCACAGCACAGCAGAGGAGGGATAAGACTGACACTGGGAACACTGATGGAAAGGTTGAGGCATCTCAGCATAAAAACACCCAGCAGAATCACAACAATCAGTCACCACACAGGAAACAAACAAGGGCAGTCAGATATATTAAACTTCTTCAAAAGGCCCAATCTGGAGCTGAAATATGGTGCTCCACTGGTGAAACACTACCACCCAGCTACCGGGATTGTTTATGTAGTCATTTACTGAATTGATGACATTTCATTTCAAAAGTTACTGTCTGAACTACTGAGAATTAGACTGATGGCATCTTGCAGGATTTCTTGAGTTATACATTTCTGTTTGGACAGAAAAATGTGTTCACTTCTATAATGTTTGCAAAGACTGCAGAAAAATATGACTTGTATTTTCTTTGTAAATATGCTGGTTGATAGTTCCATAGCTTCTCCCATCTTTTTTCCACGTAAGGCTTTGAAGAAAGTGTGTACCTAGTCCTTGCATTGTATTTAAGTGGTGAGGGACAAAGCAGTCCAAAAATGTCTTACAAAAGGGAATCTGACGATAGAATAAGGCTTCAGCTTTTCAAATTACTCACATCAAATGTTAATTAAATCACTTTAAACATATTTTTATCAAACAAATATGTTTATGTTTGGGTCAAAAAGTGTTACTACAATTAACTCATGTAAAAATGGAGCTAATTGTAGACAGTTTTCTGATGGTAACCTGTCCTCAAAAAGTCTAACAGCCTTCAATATAAGAGTCCTCGACTGAGTCAGTTCTCCATTTGTCAATGTGAGGACTTTGGCATTGGGTGAAAAGTAGGTAAGAGGACAACATTTGAATCAGTATCCACATATAAGATTAATCATCATCAACAAAAGTAAACTTTCAACCAATAAAGACTAAAACTGTAAGTGAAGAGAAGCGTTAAGTTTGGGTCAAAGCAGCTTTCCTGCACTGATGTGGAGAACAAGCGAGGACACTGACCCTCTAGGGATGTAGATGTAGACGTGAACGACTCAAGGAAGGTATTATCTAATGTCCAATTACACTCCCACGCCCCCTCACATCCCTCCTCCTCCACTCTGTCTCTCTTTGCTCTTCCTACCTTCCTCCCTCCCACCTTTCCTTCCTCTGCTTAGTATGAAGAGGACACAAGTGATAAACCAGGAGCAGAGAGCCTGTGGTTTACATGGCCCTGGAGCCCATTATGTTCCCCACAATAGGCTGGAGGCCTGGACGTGCTGTGAATAGGTAATGGTCTGGATATCCTGGGCCTGGGCCACTGCTCAATGAGCCTGAGACAACCGAGCAAGAGAGAGGCATTAGACATACCTCGTCAGCCTAGTATGAAGCAGTCTGGTCGTAGCCGGGAGGGGGGAGTGAGTGAGAGAAGTAAGAGGGTGTCATAAATGCCCCTTACGTAAGGTAGGGCATGAATAATAACACAAAGGGAATATTTAGAGGCATCTGTAAGGCAAGGATCTGTTTATTGACACAGCAATATAGACCTGTAATGTACAATATACCCTGACACCCACGCTAGTTTACTTTTAAGCATTATGTAGCCTAGGAGCAGCTTTGTATCAGACTGTGGCTTCCCCACCTTCCCAAGTTAGCCATCCACTCAAGCAATCTGTACCTAATAACTGCAAGGTTTAGCCCATGATGAAGATCTGTCTTCATTGAGCTGGAAAAGCTGTAGCGTCACCAAGCATTTTTCCTAACTGCGCAGTCCCTCATCTATGAAAGTGCCATAGAGCCCCTCAGACAATTAGGCAGGGAAAAGCTTTATGACCGTTAGACTCACTCAGTGAGCAGCACTCTCACCGCCAGCAGCGCCAGGAGCGCTGGCTCGTGCAGAAAGGTAATTACGGCGCCTCTCATAATGACACGGAGGAAGCTTGCGTCATAACACCCACAGCCTTTTATCACAGCACTGTAATTAATTATCATCCTTTACTCTTTTGATTCATTCCACTATTCATAACATATTCATACATTCAAGAGAAATTATCATTTCCTTCAGGAATTAATCAAAAGGAGGAAGAGCTGGTGGTCTCTCGATTGATGATCAAAGACGGTGTTTGTCTACCTCGCTGCATGGCGGCCGAGTTGAGGGCAAGACTCACTGGGCAAGGTCTGCGCCAACACTGAAACGCTCTGCTCTATTACTCCACGACTCTGGTTAAATCGTTGGCAAGATGCTTCACACAATTGGATTTGGGCTGAAAACACAGCTGCAGATGTTTGTGATAGATGATGTAAATGGATATGAAAATTGAAACAATTGTTAATGTGGCTTTTGTTGCACATTAGCACTTATTCCTCCCATCACTCTCCAACATACTGACTGATAAGGCAGAGTATGGAAAACACAGAACGGTTACATGATCAGCAAAGAAATCATAATAGCATAACGTCACTAAAATAGCTTTTGAATGACCTCTCCTGGCATCTGTATAGGTAAAACACAGCAGCCATTTTGAGATCTCTTTATTCATGGAGTTCACGGAGTTGAAAAGCTGCCTTACAGTCAAAATACCTCCCGTGCCCCAGTATAAAACAAGCAACAACAACAACAACATACATAAAAACATTGTCTTCACCAACATCATCACTTCCCAACCTCAGGGGAAGAAATGGCACAGTTAGACTCATAAACAGGTGTCCACCGGCCCCCACTTTGCAGCGCTTTAATAGCTGTTTGATGTTTTTGATGTCTAGTCAGCTCGATCGTACCTTGCTGCTTGATAATGAGGGCCAATAACGATTCCTGAGCTTGAGGGGTTAATGGTATGTAACCGGCAGAGCTGCTAATTACACGTTACAAACTATTTATCAGAATCTCCATCTGCGCAAGCACCACAACTCTCATTGTGCACGCTAAATTACTCCACGGATTATCATTGTAAAGCAAGTTTCAGTAATTAGGGACCCATACTGCTGTTTTCTTTTTCTGAGAGCACCAAAAGACATCAAGAGGAGAGGAGAAAAATAGAATGACTGGTTAATTTGTGCCTGATATTCAGATTGGTACAGGCCGGATGTGAAGAGGAATCTGCCTCTCCTGTAGAAAGAGGAAGAAGAAAAAAAAAAAACACACACACACGCACAAGAAATCTGTCACTGTTCTTTTTTTTCCGCCTCACAAAGGTTTATCCTGAGGGGAGTTTACACTCCAAAGTGAGAGGGAGGTGTAAATTGCATAGAGAAGCCCACATAGTCTTGGTGAGACTTGGTGAAGACTGCTTTCTTGTATGTTCAGATGGCAGCGAGAGCTTGTGTGAAAGTTGTGTGAACAGTGTGGTCCAGCAGGCCCTCGTCTCCAGTGATCGGTTACTTGAGAAATAACTGTCATATCATTCAGCCCCAAAGGTGTGCCCGAGACCGTGGAGACATGTACAGTCTTCTCTTCTTTGCCGTAAATTTTTATTAAAATTACCTTCATTATAAGACAGTGTTCATTATAAACCCAAAAACGCCGGTCTCCCAGGGCCCTGTGGATTAATAAGGACAGCGGTGTATTTTAAGCCGTAAACTCAGCTCCTCACTGTCCTTAATCTCCTTCCTACTTCACAAGGCCAAATTAACACCTCTCCTCAGCTCTGACGGGACCTCATTAGCAAACTTCCAGGGAAAGAAAGAGGAGAGCAGAACGAAAAAGAGGAGAAGAAGGAGGGAAGCGACCAATGACAGCCACTAGCTCTGGGATTAACCCTTTCTCCTCCTCCAGCTCTGCAGGAAAACTAGGTCGGCAACGTGTTTCTAATCAGTCGTCTGGTTAGCGATAATTAGAAGGCGAGATTGGATGGGAGAAGAGAGAGAAAGTGGGTGGGGAACATTGAAATGAAAAAGAAAAGAAAGAGAACCTGTCATGTCGCAAACACTTCAAAGGAGCCGACTTCTCCTTTAGAAGTGTCATGATGAGGGTCCAAATACCATGAGGCACTCCTCTGGGTCTGCGAACTGGGAGGGGAGGGACGTGGTGTTGGTTGTGGTGGAAGCAAGGACCCAGTTCTTTCTCACATTTATGCATCCTCACACACACACACACACACACACACACACACAGGGCTGTTCTACCGTCTTCACCTGTACAGTGCAGCTGCAGGGGAGCTTTACTGTATCCCAAATCACACAGACAAACAAGCACATCCAACTACACTTTCTGCGCACAGTCTGCCCCCTTCACCCCCCACCCACCACCCTGCAGCAGCAGGTCGAGGTCCCACAGCTTACACTGAGGTCACACAGACTACCGCTGGGTAAAGTTCACAAGCCTCCGCAAGCTGTTTGACATTACCAATAAGGTCAAAGTGTATCAGAAAACACCGGAGGATTATATTATTATGGCGTGCCAAGTTGCTCGCTGTACCTCGTGATCAAAAAATAGCCAAGGCTTTTTCCGCAGCAAGCTGGCTTACTTATCAATGAGCAGAACATACGCTTGTAGAAGTTACACAAGAGAGACCAAGAGGTACCCAGAGAGGCCTGCAGCTAACAAGGAAAAAAAAATCATCGCTCATTATCAGCCATCTATTTTATCTACTATGAAACATCTCTAGACTCCCAGTTGTCAGACATCAATGGTGCTTAAATTAATCCTGTGGGTTCCTGTTTGTACAATAAAGATATGGAAGGGTGCTTCTGATATTCGTGCGACTTTTCAGTTGGAGTAATTGAATTAGCACACAAATCAACCGCAGAGTATTGCCGAGTGTAGTATTGAATGTGATAGCTCCTGCCAGCGAGTACAGTTGCTTGGGCATAGTCAGTTATAAAGCATTAAAAAGAAGCTGCCAATAATCACTTCCAAGAGGACTGAACAATCCATGCTGAGTGTTCTCATGTTTACCGATGATAGGGCTTTCAGGTTAGCGTTGAGCGGGGAGTTTAGAGGGAGAGAGCGAGACTGGAAACATATTTGTGGTATCATTTCCATAAGGCTCTGCTTTGCGGACCATAACGCAGCTCACAAATGTGATTTATGACCTTGGTTTAATGGCTGGAGCAGAGTCTTGGTAGGTATCAGATGACTTTTTCAATATGGCGACGTCAGAGGGGGCACGCTGAATGCACCATCACAACAGGAAATGAGGGCTTGTCTCAGCCAAGAAAATATGAGAAGCCAGATATCTGATCATCTAATGGCAGATAGATGCTACTTCACTTTGACAGAAAAGCCATCAGTCAATAAGCACCAGATGAGCAGCAACATGAAAAGTACGCCATGGATTCCTCGCACTGTCTTTCAAATAATTCATTCTGGGAGCATGGCGATCTGCGGCGGTCAATGTGCTTATAGTATCCATAAGGGGTGTCTCCTGTTTCAGTAAATTATAATGTGGAAGGCATCAATACAAATGCTACAACTACTAAGCAGTTCCCAGACTTTCTAGGTTTGGATGCATCTGTAAAGTAAAAGGCATCAGTAAAATGCAAAAGGCACGTGACTCACCTGGGCTTGAAAACTCTTGAGAACAGGTGCCACCATCTCCCGGACTTCCTATGTACAGAAAAAAAAAGAAACGTGTGTCTCAGCATTTTTCATTTTGCAGATGCTCCACCTGTTTAGGAATCAGACCGGCCCCAGAGAGGCACAAACAGCTCCATAAGAAAGAGGACTGAAAATCTTTAATGTTAATGGATTCACTCCATAGCTCTTCTTACACTGCAACTGTGTGTGAGTGAGTGAGGTATGTTGTTCTGGGGTGTGGGTATTAGTGGTTAAACCTAAAGGGTTTGAGTGGGCATGTTTGAAAAGTGGGGCTTTCCAGTAGCTTGCGTTAGAGCTCAGAGATCCAGACTTGTGCGAGCTCCCACAGCCTCAGGTAAGGGGATTGTGCTGCCAGTGGTGACAGCCTGATCCTGTCTTAAACGCCTGTATTATACTGACAAGATTACAGCACTACACTACATACTCAGGCTGAGATAGGCAGGCAGCATAGCCACAGCAAATGGCCGCAGGGCTCATTTATAAAATTTAAAAATATTCTCTTTGACTTCAGCCCGGATGTTAATGGGCGATCATTTCAAACAAGATGATAGAATAAAAGTAACTGTAGCTTTTCATGTACTCAGCTTCATACGTTAATTGCCATTTTACCTTACAAAAGTAAGGTGGAATGAAGTCTTGGCTCATTTTAAACATAAGGCAGAAAAAAACAAAAAATAACTAAAAACATAAAACTGCCAATATACTGTAGAATTTAAAATTGTAGTGTGTATTGAAGACTGACGTAAACTCAGCACACTGTTTTATTATTAGTATTACCACTGCTGCACCGTATTAAGAGTCAAGGAAAAAAAGAAGTTGTGGCAGATGCAGCTAGTAAAAGAACTTCTAAGTTTAGCACAAACTTCAGTGTTGAGTCCTGCTCTAGCTGCATTATTCCCATATCTTCTACATTGATTTTCTTGTGACTCCTCCATAGGTGCCCTGTTGTAGGTTGATTGTAGGTTGCATTAAAGGCGCACTTTTTCTGCTTTAAAATATTCATGTGCCTATGTGTGCAGGTAAAGGTAATGCTCCTTCCTGTTCATACCGGCATGTGTGCATAAAGTGATTCCAATATGTGAATTGTGAACTGTCCATTAACAAAAATAAAGTCATTTAAACTCCTTCACTGAACACATAGGTGTGTGATCACTGTTTTGATTTGACAAATGTAAATTTATCTTTGAAGTCTTCTTTGATTCTTTGCCCACCTCTTCAAATAAAACAAAAGTGTGTTGGTTAGATTCATGTTGGAGGGTTGGTGGGTCTCGTTAGTATTCATCAGATTATGTTTAGTCAGAGTTCTGTTCCTTACGGGTTTGGCGAGACACCTGTTCAGAAATTTGGAGAAAGTCAATATCAGCTGCCAATTCTGACACCAAGATGACCTATTTCTTTTTTTAATAAGTTAGTGCTTCTTCTTTGCAGTTGAAAGTAAGTGCCAAAGGTGTGTTTTTTGTAAATGAGCCTCCTGGCCTCTCAACACAGCCAGCCAGAGGCTAACATTACTGCAAGGCCTCAGTATTTAAATATTAACTGAGCTACTGCAAAAAGGAGGGTGGGGGTTAAAACCTGACTTCTTGTTCTTTGAGCGTTCGGCACTGTTAATAAATATACTAATGCAGATTTTTACGAAAGAAATAAATAATTCTCTGTATAAAAGGTACATGCGGGGGCTTGAGCAGCAGCAGCGAAAGCAGACAGTCAGTACCTGCTGAAGTGAAGATGAGCAAAACGGCAGAGTTAAGAGAATGGGGGGGGGGGGGGGGGGGGGGGGTGCTAGACTCACCTCAGGGACATTTCTCTTGAACTCCCTGCTCAGCTCTACCAGGTGCTTGTGGGAATGTTCGCTCTCCTCTTGTCGACCCGCCAGCTCAGACGCTACAGAGTTTAGCTCCCTCTACGAACACACAGAAGAGAGAGAAACGGTGAGAGGAAGAGAGTGGAGAGAGACGGCACTTTAGGGAGCCTGCCAACGCTCATCCAGTAAAGCTTAGAGTGTACATAAATAAAAATACACTGCTGAATATTAACAATGTAATCCTTCATGATCTCACAGCAGTAATACTTACAGCTAGCCCTGGCCCATAAATAATTAAGCCAAAATAAATCCAATGCCTACAGTAGCAGAAGGCCTTTTAGATAATCAGTATTTGAAATAATCAATACGCTTGCAACGGCTATAGAGCGCCAGTGAGGGAGTGGAGCGAGAGGGAGGGGGTAGAAAGAGCGAGAGATGGGAGGGTGGGGGAGTAGGGACACGTGTAGAGGCCCATTAACCTGACAAACACTCTTACAAACAAACAGAGCTTCCAAAACCAGATTCAAACATACAAGCACCTCACTTGCTCTCGTAATTACCACAGGTCAGATCTAGTTTCAGCCTCTTTTCCGTCTCTCACCCAACTGCATCAATCTTTATATTGATCCTGCACAGATATTCAATACATCACAACAGCCTCCATACTTTAACCAAATTACCCTTTAGCTAAAACAACAGTCCTGATGGCTATTCCATTAATGTCTCCACACATTCGTGGTTAACATGTCTACGTTACACAAAATAAGAGCTCCACCCCGGCAACATGTCTGATCCACTATTCAAAGCTGTCTGTGTAGCAGGCCCTTCATCAGAACCTTGCATTCATGCTGGACTCAGCTGCACCACATGCCATCCACAAATCCGATATTATCGATCAGTCATCCAATTCCCGGCTCTTTCAGCAAACAGGAAAAAAAAAAAGAAAACAGATTCTAACTCTGCTCTCCTGTACTGAGCAGTGCTGGAACAGACAGCTGTACATTCACCTCCTCTTCGTTTTGACTGTGAATCTTCAACTGCTGGGTTACAACAAAAAAAAAAGTGGAGTAGGGGATTCAATTACCACTGCAAATTTCTATATGACGCTGGGAAATTAAATTGACTGTGTTTTAATTAATCTGCAGTCTTACTTAGAGCCAATTTAATAAATCATCACACACAGAAAAAAAAAAAGAGAAAATGGAAGGGTGAAACTTCAGCAGTGGTGGCCTCGTGGGATGGTGGCAGCCCGTCGGTCAGAGAAATAATAGAAATTAATTGAAGGGCTGCTGGTTCAAGTCCCTGGATTGATGAGTCAAAAAGTGGCTAAAGTAGAACTGTGTGCACAGTCTGGCGTGAGATGCACAGCTGTGAGCTGAGACGCTGGGACAAAGTGTCCATGAGTGAGGCATTTGCTTTTATTACCTTAATGGTTTCTCGTTACAGTGAGCTGCTTACAAGATTTAGTAATACATTCCACCAACAATGGATTAACAAATGCCATGTAAACAACTAAAATCATTCTCACCTCAAATCTACTTTAGTAGGTTTTGGTACCAGGTACTTCAATGGAGCAGGCTGCCAGAGTGACACCACATGAAACTGCCAAGACATCATTTCAAAAGCTAATGACAATGGAGGAATGCCGGTCTTGTTTCCTCAACATGTGGCTGTTTGTAACAGCAAGGAGAGAAATTCTGTTTGAGAACAGGCTGTGGTTGGACAAAGGCGATGAGTGGTTGTGATGCTTCTCTCTGACCAGTGTTTTCACATCATCCTTAGGTAACACCTCAGCAAGTTCACGTCAATATTATGCAGGACAGCTTGCTGCTATGGGTGTATGAGTACATGTGAATGGGTGTATGAGAGGCAATTTGCTTTGGATAAAATATAGCCATCTACCAACACTAGTGTGTATCTGGTTATTAAAATCAAGTTCAAGTTCAACACACTGTGTTCCTTTCTTTTTCTTCAAGACAGGAAATGTATTCCTAAATATCTGGTTGCCACCACTGATCCTCTTCTTTAAAAATCACAAGTTCTACACATAAAAGTATTTGAATATTCAGGATATATTCCTTTAGCGGGAAATGTGTCTCTCCTAGTAAATCATACTGTCACTGAAAAAGGCCATGGCTGTAAAGGATAAGGCGACAGGACTTTATAAATTCCTGTTAGTCCTTAGAGTCCATCTAGGATGAGCCTTCCTGGAGATTAGAGAGTGGGCTTTCAGAAGCCGGCCAACCTCCACTAGATTCAAATGGCCCCAGACCGGCTAATCTTGCCAAGAGAAAAATTCCTCTAGAAGTGACTTTGAGTGGATTTTATAAGTACTTAAGATATAACAGTGTGGTGATTCTGAGTCCACCAGTGCTTCAGTGTCCTCGGCGTAGCGCGGGATTCAGTTTTTATTGCTGCTCAGCTGATGAGAATGGCAAATACTCATGCTGTATGCAAGCCAAACAGTGCAATCATAATGCCATGGTTATTTTGAAAGCACCCCCACAGTTCCTAGACCATTATGAGGGAGGGAAGCCTGGGCAACAGCCCAGCACATGAAACCTACTCTCTGTCTTTCTGGAACGATGTGAAGCATAACAGACTGCTACTTTGGTTGTCTTGCCCAGATTGATGATGGAAGGAACTCACAATGTAGTGTTCTGCAATACGGTGTCAGGAGACAAAAGATACTAAAGAAGATTTTCCCTCTGCTTCCTAATCAGATGTGATCCATTTCAACCTACAACCAGGGCACCTTTGAGATCAGTGATAAAATTCATTTGTCTCCCCCGATTATGTTGAGCTTCATCCGTCATGAAATCATTTGCATGAACATGCAGATTCTTCTGATGTCGTGAACACTCAAAAAGGGGGAAAGGAGAGTTCAACTAGCTGTGCAAAGATGAGTTTCTCAGTAATCATTTGACAGGTTTTGAAAAGGACGATTGGGACCAAATTTTCAGTGTGTGGCAGTCGGGTCAATACAGAGCTCCTGTCATTAAGCCTCTGCCAGTCAAACATCCAGCCATAATTGATGAGCTTCCCCTAGGGAGGGTGGAGCTGTCACTGGGGCTGGAGGGGCAGGAAAGGAGCATTTTAAACATGGAACCAGTCCTAGCATGCTCAAGTTAATTGCAAGGGGAAAGTAATCTTGGTGACATCTCAAAAACAAAAGACCACAATAGCAAGACAATGGCTTTAACAAGATACACCTGAAGCCTATGGGCAGTCAGTAAATGGACCCTGAAGCTCAATAAAATTCTGAACACACAAAGAAAAAATAAGCTTCATCACAGCAGCTTGCATGTTCTTCAGATAACAAATGTAAATATGGCTGCCCTGTGATGGAGGGCCTAAGTGGGCAAGCTGTGGCAACACATCTGTAAATACACAGAAACAGGTCTGTGATGGCAGAGGGTGAAATAGAGGATAAAACGCCTCAAATCAATCGAAGGATTAATTCATTCATTCATTCATCAAATCAATCGAAGAATTGCAGAACAAAAAATGCTTTTGAAATCAAATCAGGGCAGATGTAGTGTAACTGTGCAACAGTGAATGTTTTAGGTAAAATGCAGAGCTCACTAATGTATTGTGTTGGAGTAGATTTGACATTGATTCATTAAACCTAGCTCGTCTTGATTACATCTGTAGTGGTAAGCTATTTTCTGGCCTTTCACAAAGACAACCCATGGTGGAAAATGTTGACAACTGGGGAAAAAAAACTACCCAGGTACTGCAATGAGGTAGAGTGAGTCAAAATCACTATTGTGTGCACTGGGCTTGGACAGCACAAATTAAAGCGGAAAAAATAGGGAGGAGGAGGAGAGAGGAAAAAATGCAGATGGGGTATTATTTTTCTTTTTGTATCCCATCTAATTGCAATCATAGGCAGATGTCTGAAAGTGTGACAGCATCAGCAGAATTGCTGCTGAGAGCACAGAATCTTTGTCTAAAAATAATCAGACATTCTGTGTGCTGCTGTTTGTTATAATGGTAATCGATGCTGGAGGCTTTGAATTCCATCAATTTATAGATCCACTCTGTTCTGCCTGGTGACTGTACTGCCTCACAACCCCCACTGCATACGCACACCGACGCAAAAACACACACACACACGCACACACGCACTTGCTCGCAAGGTCTCGCACAAAAGAGCAGGCGGGCATACGTGCATGCACAGACACACATGTGCGCTGATGTCCGTGCACGGGGGCTGCAGTAAGGCGGAGCAGGGACCAGTGTGTGATTAAGATAAGTCTAGTTTCCTTTCATACATTCCTTATCGCCTTGCATTCTCTGTGAGGCACGAGATTGTTCATAGCTGCCTTAGATTAGCCCCGCATCTCAGACGCCACATTTGAGAGAGGGGACTGATCAATAAATCAAATCACCACAATCAATGGCCCCAATCACTGCAGTCTAGTCTGGCCTCAACATTATTACTGGCACCCCCCTCTCCACGGTAGAGAGGGAGGAGGAGGCAGTTTGGAGGGGGTATGAAGCAGTGAGTGGAAGAGCGCACATTGGCGTCTGTCCATATAAAAGATCCAAAATGAACTCTTATCACGCTGCCTTAGGCTGAGCATCATTTAAGGGCAGAACAGCAAAACTGTGTGTGTCTGTGGAAGTTTGTTTGTGCTGGACTGGAGTGTCAGGTGGGAAGAGCCTTTGACCACCGTGACCCGGTGCTGGGAACGTGAGCTGAGCACGCGGCCTCTGACAGGGAAGCACTGGGGGGCTGCTATCACCTGGCATCATCTTCCATCTGTTTCCCACCAACTGCTGCTCCCTCACTTTCCATCAGCGTAGTTAGAGCTGCTCCAGTTCACACCACCACGCTGCTGTCAGACCATTCTACACCTCGGTCAAGTCTTACATTGTCTGAATACAACTCTGGGAGTTTGTTTTAGCCTGCCTACTGCAAATCCCAGATGAGTGGCGTTTCCCCCAACAAAACTACAAAACTTCGGAAATACCATGGTTTTGTGTGTTTAAAGTTAAAGTATTTTACTCTTATTATCACACTGCTACCAGATCGTACGATGACTTTTAACAGGGTGAATCTGTAACTGAACTATGAAACAAGAATCCTGCCTCAGAGACTTTTTATGACAACTGCATAATGATTTTCAGAACCAGATCACACAAAACTACAGCTACAGCAGTTAGCTGTAGTTCTCTGCCAGAAGAAACTTTGATTCAACACTGGCAGCGAAAGCCTCAGTTCTGTCTGATGTAATGTGCACGCTACCAACAAAGAAAAGTTAGCGGCATTGTCACAAAGATACGTCTTCAAGTAAATATGCATGCTTAGACAATTTTCACCCCGAAAAAAACAGTCATTTCACATCTCAAAACAGCAACATGCTATCATTAATACCTATTCTGAGCAACGGCAGGGGGAGCCAAATAGCAAACGTACCAAATCTTTAAGTTAAACAACGCACTAAGACGGTGGTTTTTGACACGGTCATCTAATAGCATCTCTAAAGCTTACAAACATGCATTGACTGCTAAGCTCATGCTTTAAACAAATCTAACCAACTACTCCGTTATTCCTTCTCTCCACTATTATGTAATGCCTACCTGCAACTCATTGTCAGTGGCTGCACATGCTTACCATGTGGATCACGATCTGTTCATCCAAAAAGTGGTTAATTGAATCATTTTTCGGGACTTGGGGATGTATTATTATCTCATAATAATATCAAAATCAAATAATGTTTAGAACATATAATCTCAAATAGCAGATGTTTTTTCTGCTTCCCAGGTTTTTTCTTAATTGTCTCATGACCCCTTGTGAGACCCCACTGTGAAATCTGCTGCCCTACAGGTTACTTTCACATTCTGCAACTGCCCACTCTGCAGCAGCATCAACACTGGCTGCACTGTGCAGAAATATGTAGGTAGTGTATAGATCGTGAGGACTTACCAACGAGGAAAATCACATTTCATTTTGACACCTCTCTAAACTCTGGACTGGTAAGTCTGATAAATCATCCAAAATAATTAATCCCCAGTCAGTCAGGCTGTCTTCAAACAGCATGCTAAATCTTACAAAAGGAAGGAGAAGCGTGTGAGCGTTACAACCATCAGCAAAAGGTGTGACTGGTGTCAGCCATTATTCGTCATACCCTGCTTCATTTAGAGAGTTTTTGGCGCCTGATGCACCAGAGCACAGCCTACTTGTCAACACTTCTCTCTCTTTAATTCCAACATGCACACTTGGACACCCATGCACGCAATTGCACACATTTCTTATTTCTCATTGATATACTGGTAACACATCTTGGTACGATCAGGGAGGCTTTAATTCCATTTATTGTCAAGTCTTATTCAAAATAGTATCAAGAGGTATCACGAAAACATCTTATTACAGCCCTTTCAAGCAACCCTGGATCCACTCTGAATCAAATGAATAACTTTAAATGTCCTCCAATTAGGAACTTCAAATTACAATCTATGACTGAATGCTCCAAACGAAGACCAATTACTACACCTTATTTATCATCATTAAGGCCAGCCATTGTTCTGCTCCTTTCAAACTCTGTGGTTACAATCAGGGTGTCTATTGTCATTGTGTGGTACATGCACGGTGACTAATTACACAGTCCTATGATTCATTAGCAGACTAGTGGGTTGAAACCTGAGAGAAGACATGATAACCTCAGTTGGACAAATGATCGGCTCAAATGGAGACGTGAATGAGGAGGCGCAACAGGGGCGACACACAATAGCCAAGATCACAAGAAACAACCAGTGCTCCAAACTCAAAGTTGAACTTTTTTTGAGAGGGGACGCATAAAAAAATAGATCAGTGACAGTTTGCAACATGAGTGAAAAAATTGGGGGCAAGGTTTGTTTTTCTGTTTCTTTCAAAGTGGGAAAAGAGGAGAACACTGTGAGGGACTCGTTTCTGTGAAACTTCACCATTGAGGTCAGTTAGTGGGAGAGGAGGAAGGCTCTACTGATGCAGCCATCAGCACAATGGCCCACTTTCACCTGAAATGACGAGCTGCAGCCACTGCAACACAGCTAACCTGCAATTGTTTATTCTCTCTTAAGAAATGTCAATCTGTTCGCTCTCAGGTGTGCTGCTCTTCCTCTTGTTTTTGTTGTTTTCTCCCCCCCTACTCTCCCCGTTTTCCCTTGTCGATTGCAGCAAGATCAAAGCAACGCCGCTGGAAGAATCTGAATATTTCAGGTGTGGAGAGAGGGCTGCGTTTCACACCACCTGTGTAGCGCTGAGAGACGGGTCCCTCCTCTCGCTCAGACTCAGTTAGCGGGGCCCCTGGGGCCTGGCGACATAAACCGGGGCCACCTGTCTGAGAGAGAGGGATTTCTCCTTTACCCTCCTTCTCTCCATCGCACTTTCATTTTACAGCATTTGAACCAAAAATAAATGAATCTAAATAGAGCGGTGAGAGTGGGAATAAAACCGGTGCTGACAACAAGCAGCTGAGAGCTTTGAGCGGCGTCACAAAGGCTTGAAGATCTGGCAGACAACTTCTGTTGCCGCAGAATGGGAGCAGACACTTGAAAGGGCAGTTTATACATGAATCATTTTATAATTTGCCCTGTTCTGCAGCAGAAGGTAGCTCTCATATATTAAATGATGAGCCTGGTCAGGAGAATCACCAGGATTATTTTCTGTCATAACATAGCACGGAGTGTGGAGCGGGACTGTGAGATGATTCTCATCACATCATCAGGGCCGCCATTTCTGACCCAAAGCAAATAAAAAGTATCCCTGATGTCCACACCAGCCTTAACGGTTTGATGTAGCTGCTCTCCTTGGAGGGCCGTGTGCCTTGACATGTGTGCATGTGTAAGCACTTGTGCAAAACGTGTGTGTGCGTGCATGTGTGCAGACGTGTGTTTGGGAGTGTGGGGGGGGGTGGAGCAGGTTCCATGCTACCGGTTTCCAGCCATGTCTCTCAAAAGGGCCGTAAAGTCTTTACAGCAAATTCCTTACATTCATCTGTGTCAGAGCACTCGGCACACATTAGGCGTTTACACGGGAGGAAACACAATCTATTTGATGCTACACTGCCCACACGTCCAGAGCCCTCCTCCCTCACACTGGAGATTCACAGTGTTTAACTTCCATTTCATATTCTGAACAGGCAGGCAGACAGGCAGGCGAGTGCAGGGAATGGACTCCATCTTGTTGTAAATCAGCATTTAAACACCCGGCTAAATGTAATCTGGAAAGAGTCAACAAGAGGCCCTCACATTACGCTGCTCAAGATATTTGTTTTTATTTATTCTGGAATTTGCAATTGATTTTTGTTGTTCACCCCCTAATGATGTATGCAAACGGTGAACTGAGAAAAGTCACACTTCATTTTTTTCCCCGGCTGCGGCTGCTCCCCATCTTTTAATATCAGTGGTGCTTATGAGAACAAGTGGAGGTTAATCTAAGGAGCGGGTCACAGCCAGCCAGCTCTTTGTAAATGTCAGCTGGGAGATCCAGGCCTTTCTTATTACCACACTAAACCAACAAGGCTGACGGCTGCAAGACGGATGTGTGACTTGAAGGTGTCTCCTCCCCACACACACTTCTCACCACCATCACGGACCAACCCCAGCACAGAAAACCTTATTAATCAATCGATTTATCGCCATAAATCAGGCCAGGCTTTGATTGTATCAGCAAGTCATGCAATCAATCAATTAGTCGGGACCTAGCGGCCCAATTTGCCTAGAGAAAGATGAATGCTCCCCAACATCATCCATTTGGTTGTCCGCTTACCCATCAAACACTGCTGCTGTTGACTCCCAAGCCCAACATGCATCCTTTTATCGATTTCTGCAGATTAAACTTGCAAAGGAATCAAAGGACACTTAACTGACTGGGAATAATTCTGCCTTCTTCATTTGTAGTGAAGTATGTTCTGTGCTCTCTTTTGATAGCGTTGCCTCATATCATCAAAACAACAAAGTGTAAACAATACATTTCAGAATACAGAGTGATCCTGCACAATGAAGTGACAGCTACAGAGAATAATGCTTATAAGTGACTGGAGCCATTCAGAGAAAAATGACGCACAATGGGACAAATCATGGATTATTATCAGTCAACCCTGCCCAGGTTTATGTGGCAAGGCAGGAGGGAGTGAGGGGAGGTGGGGGGGTGAGCAAGGAAACAGCTGGATGAACAAACTGTGAAAAACATATGTATAATGACATATTTGTTTCATATTTTATCCCAACTGTGAATTCCAATCCACATTGTGACACCCGCTGCCACGGTCCAATGCTTCCCATCTGCAACTTGGTGTCAGGATGTCTCCCAGGACAGGCTGGGAAACTTTGGGGACGACAAAAACCGACAGGAGCAAGTAGAGCACGACAGAGTGGGCTGCCGGGGCCTCGCCGTGCTTCTCCCCCAGCGGCGGCTCTACAGTGGCAGACTACAGAGCTGCTTGTGAAGAGGAAAGAACACCGGTGGCTCCCCGGGGAGGATGTCTGTGCTGGGATTAGAGATCCACCAGACCCAGTTCTGCTTCGCACCCTTAAACCCTGCTGTGTTACAGCTGGGGGGGAGGTGGGGTGCTGCTAAGCTACCTGTGGGGGCTTTATAGTTCTGCCCAATCTCCCCAAGCCTTACCGTGTAATTAGAGATAAAGACAGAGGGCTTGGCTACTCAACCTCAATTCTCCCAGTTTCACACAAGGCTGCCCACCCATGGCCCCCAGAGGAACCCCACTACTCTGCCACTACACGAGCACCTGTGTAGACTAGCTAGCTACAAAGCCTATCATCTCCCAACCCACAGTTTTTCATACTAAATATATGAGATATGACAAGGTACGGTACACGATCATGATTGATTGGTGTTCAAATGTGGAGCATCCTGAAGTTACAACACTGATTCGCAATGGTACTGTGTTTCTTTGATGCTGTACTCCACATATTATGTGTATCAAGGAAGCTCTATATTGTAAGAAATCTCAGGTAAACAATAACCACTGTAATTTTTCTTCATATCTCCCTCCTCTAAAACTTCATCCAGGCGAGAGGGAAAAATTTTGAGGATAAGACTGAGGAGGAACTCTTCACTATATTCAAGAAACACAAAATTATACTATGGAGGGATCCATTATTCATCTCAGATACATTTTTCATTTAGCAGTGGGCTGGATATGAGCAATGATGAATGCATCGCCGGGGATGCAATTTGTATGTAAAATAACACAAGATTACAGAATATGTTTTAAGTGCAAATGCAGTTTGTTGCCATCTAAGTAGAAAATGCATTGCTACAAAAAGGAATAAGACCTGAGCCCCATGATGCTGCTCATAAAAATCACTTAGCCCATAGCTAGGATCCTCTCCAGTCCTTATAAAGGGTCACAATGAGAGGCTCAAGTGATGAATGAGCCAACTGGAGTAGATTTTCATTCATATAATAAGCACTATCTCTTGGCAGGTCATTTGAAAATGCAGGATAAGTAAACCAAATAACGAAGGCTAATTTAACTCACATCCAGCTCGGCAGCACACTTCCTTGAAACCCACCCTTCTGCAGAGGACGCACACAGAGCCCTTGCAGACACACTGTTAGATACATGTCTACGCACAAGTGCACACAAACATAGCGCAGTGTTTCGCTGCCTGCCAGGCATCCACATGTTCCTCTCAGGACTCGCTCTCTCCTCATCAGCTTCACTCGGTGCACACCGTTTCAATTGAGTGCCTCTCAAAGACACACAAAGAGCCCTGCATCCCCTGCATTCACAGCGCAAAGATTGAATGCAGCCTCCAAACACAAGACATGCCCACCACAGAGCATGTAATACAACTCATTACTGGGCACGCAGGGTGCAGATGGCTGTGATGGGAGAGGCAAGCACAATGGGGTGAGAACAGGGGTCCTCACACCCACATCTTAATTTTCCTCACAACCTGAAGAGCTGTAAAAACCAGCCTTAATAACTAATGTTTGAATTAAACAGATACTTTAGGTGGCACAGAGCCGCAGGCCCCTGAACATCATTATTTACATCGTGGAGAGCATTCAGAGGTTAATTCAGGCCTGAGTTGCATCTTTCCCCCTCTGCCTTTTCAGAACGGTGGTTGACCCACAAGCAAACGGTGTCCAATCAGAATGAGGCGATGGGACAGCGTATGTGGGTCAGCTACATTGATCCCACCCCTGGACTGCACAGCTCTGGGGTCAGGTTTATGTGTGCTGACAAGAGGGCACTAGGTTTGGTTTAGTTTGGTTCACGTGGAGGCAGTGAGGGGAAAGCTGTGAATGCGAGGCAGACAGAGGAACGAGGACGGCACATTGGCTAATCCACCACCGCACGCGCCCTCGTGAACCATCCTTAACCTCGGGGCAATCGCATGACCCGAGGCAAAGCATTACACACATTAAAAAGACATGAACTTCAGAGCACTGGAGTTTCAAGCACGCAATCAATGGGGCCACAGGTGCAAACATTTTCTGCACTGCCAGTGGAATGCCCACCCCACCCCACCCCCACCCCTCCAAGGATTACAGTAGAACCTGTTTTGTGCACTGTGTTCATGTTAATGTCAGCAATAATAAAGACCTGCAGCACAAGAAACAATAAAAAATGAGCACGAGCTGGAGACAGCTTTTAGAGGTGGGCTGGAAAACAGTGCAGGGAGTCGAGAAGAAAGGGCAGGATGTGAGGAGTCTGTCAACTTCTCCCTGTCTGCTCCTGTGTTCACTCGCTTCAGACTGAGGGGAGCAAATGGGCCTAATTCACACTGGCTGTGTGAGTGTCTCTGCTGTCTAGCAGCGTGAGCGGGAATTAGATCTATGGTTTGTAGCCTTCATCCCTTCCCAGACAGACTTGTTCCGGCTCAGAGGCGCTGCCTAATCCGCACCTCTCTCCCGCTTGCACTCCCGGAAAATGACTTCACACAGCTGCCTCAAACGCCCAACGCAGCAATTCTCGTCTGACTGAATTCCCCCTTTCTCAAAAAAAAAAAAACCTCACCAGACCTCCCATACCTCATTTAAAATACGAATTCCTCCCCAAGCCCACCCTATCCCCTCCTGAGAGATGAAAACAACAAGGAAAACAACTAGAGCCCCACTTTATAATTTAAGGGCTCTTCTCCAGCAAGCTGTCAAAACCAGCAGTGTGGTAGATCGAGTTCAGAGAGGAAGGGGGTGAGTGGTTGCCTTCTATGTATGGTCAACTATTACTATCTACATATGTCATTAATGAAGCTGCTCAGGTATGCGAGACAGGGTGGCACATCTGGTTTCTCCAGCTCTTCTATGATCCTCTCATCTTGCACCCATCAACTTCTTCCCACCAAGTGAATGGTAAGTGAATTAAGATGAATGTCAATTCACAGCGAGAACTCTGGGAACACAAAGCCAAGTGAGTTCTCACATTAAAACCAAGATCTTGGCCAGGTGGTTTCTTCAAGGACGCAATCCTACTAGATAGACCAGGCAGCAAGGGGGGGGGGCGCTCTCCCAGGCAAAGCGGGGGTCATGGAGAGTAACTGGGGATAATTGCAAGGCCACTCAGACGGACTCTTCAGCCTTGAGGACAGGAAATGGGGAGAGGTTCTTCTTTTCAAACTAAAGCCCAACCTAATGGCTTTCATCTGTTTGACGAATCCTCCATATAACCAGACTGTGCCATGAAACTTTTTCTCTCTGTCTTCTTCACCTGCTTTGTCCTTTCTCCGAGCTACCATGAAAAAAGCAAAACAATAAAAAAAAAAAACATGCAGCCACTGATGAGAAAGTGAATTCCAGAGCTTCAAGTGCCATTTTCGATCCCTAGGGAATATTCACTTAAGTATATTTTAAGAAGGAAGAACCTGCAAAAGCAAAAGGGGCAAACAGTGTCTTCAATATCCTCAAAATGAAGCATTTAGAGGCAGTCGACTGATGCTGTGAGAAATGCAGTGTAGTTCTCGAAAACTCCTTAGGCAGCAGTGAGAAACAAGTCATATTACAAGAAAAGGAGAATGATTAAAGCTTAATATGGCATAGTAGAGAGGGGAGAGAGAGGTGATTTATCCCTTCACGGCCTTTTGACACTAAATTAAACTGTTGAGTCCATTCCCCCGTGCCAGCTAGTTATCTTTCCAGGCTAATTTAACACTATAATTTACATTCCATATAAAATACATCCTGATGTGGTGCTGTCAAGGCCGTACATCATTTGCAGAGAGTGCTCCAGTTTCAGTGAAAAGGACAGAATTAGATCATATTCATGATGCAATTAAACACTTCAGTGGGAATCGATGTAAAACCGATGAGCCCTGAAAACAATGCATATGGCTGAGAACATTAGAACACATTACCTACCCTTGGATCCCTCGCTCCGCAGACGCAATTTAAAAATTCTCCACCACTCCACTCTCTGTCTCTCCAGATTCATAACGCACAGCGATAATAAATGAATTTTTCACAAAATTATTCAACTACTAAATTGCCCATGGTAACTGAGTATCAGATGAAAGTGATGTGAATTATTAAGTAGGGAAACTGTTTGTTCTCACCATGGGTGTAATAATCGGCCAAATGAGGAAGAGTAGGGCGCACAAGTGGGCCAGGTTACAGTAAAGGGAGATCTCATAATAAACATCAGTGTTGATGTAAAAATGGGAAAAGTCTGTCTGCCGCCTGGGCCTCCAGCTGGGTTGATGGTATCGACCAATTTCCCTAGGGCGGTAGTGTTGGTTTTCTTATGGATACAGAAAGGAGAACATTACGAGGCATTGCTGCACATTCTCATGTAAAACTGGCAACAGGCCCTCTGGAGCTGGCAAACCACTGCAACAGTCAGCCAGTGTTACACCACCTCACTACATTTTACATAATCAGACAGACAGCGCAGCAGACCACACACTCACACCGCTACACTCCACATCACATCAACTACCTCTCCACTGCCGTCAGACTCACTTTGATTGAGGCATCTGGAACTCAAATACCTATTGCAGGCATCTACATAAACACATTTTCAGCACAATTTGAAGTCTTATTTCCATTAATCACATTTGTCTTTCCAATTCTCCACACCAAACTACTTTTATTGTCAAAGCCTGAACTTGTTGATAGTAAGAAAGCAGACAAATGCAATGAAATTCTGAATTTAAGAGCCGTACAGGGGGCAGAGGTGCAGCAATTTGTAACCATTTCTGACAGGATGAGTTGGCCTCTCCAACTGAAACAGTAATTATGCTTAATGGTCCTTTAATCTGTCCATCAGGCAGGAGGTGAGCAGCCGGGTCAGACTAAAGTGCTCCAGGCGTCACAGTGTGTCAGGGTACAGTCAGAGGGGTGAAGTGCTCTGCAAGGAGTGCCAGGGCCTCTCGCTTCAACACACAACATCAGCAGGCTGCAGGACACAGGCCTACCTCCAACACACACATTAGTCAACACATTATACACCTACTGGCCGCCTCCTTTATAAAAATGCTTACAGCTGGACTATAGAACAGCATCAAGAGACAACCACACTCCCTGGGCAAGTATGAAGTGCTCAAATGAGCCAGGAATAATGTGGGCACCTGACAGGTTTAATCTAATTTGACAAAATCCTAATCATCCAGGAACGAATGACTGATGTTAAAACTGTATTGTGGTGAGAATTCTGCGCTGTCGTGTCCAGCTGGTGTCCTGGCACTCTGCCATCACCATTAATCTGTATCTATGAAAGGAGTTTGATGAAAGAAGGATAGGAGCTGAGCTAATTCCTGTTCACATTGGAAATCCCAGGTCATGTCCCATACGTACCTCGACAGTCCTGCACGTCTGAGTGGGCCTGTGCACAGACAAAGCCTGTGCAGAGAGCATTCCAAGCAGAGAGATGGCACTAGGTCAATCCCAGTAGTAATAGCAAAAGACACAGGGCCCATACCAAAACAAGGGTGAACAAATAGTACCTTTGTACCCAGAGTCATTTGTACCCTGCTCAGGCGCCTGGCTATCTGAGAGCCTGGCAGATAGAGCTCCTAGTCCCAGCTATGCATCTACACTTGCTGTATTTGTTATCTTGGACAAGCATTCTCCCTCACTGTTTCACCGGCCAAATAGAGAGGGGGGAAGAAAACGAATCACTCCTAGACCTACTCCTGTTGTTCCCTCAGCTGTCAACACTTCTCACAGACTTCACCCCCGCCTAGCCACATCGATACAGAGAAGTGACTGCCGTTTGCTTTATGATTGCCTTGTTTTATTCTCTCAGCCGGGCTTTTTCTCAGCCCTCACAGCTCTAATCAGGCCGCCTTGCCTTGGACAACAGAGCCATTGTCTCTTTAAGTGAAAGAGGCAGTGGATCAGCGAATCCCTTTCCATTTTCCCGCTTTATTAGCCCAGTGGCACACTACTGTTTATACTAGTGGGTATTCTGTGTTTGCTGAGAACAATTACAGTATGACAAATGATCCGTCAATGCCATCTATCAGGCAAGAGCTGACAGGAATCCTATAGACAGGGCAGCCATTCGTCCCCCGCTCCCCATCTCTGGGGTCCCATGCTTTAGTATCCATGACAACGTGCAAGCCACTTGCCACGCTTGCCACTTCACAGTGAGAGATGAGCGCCCGTGAGTGGCTTTGAAAATTAGCCTTTGACACCCCATGTTCCACTACGCTCCCACCCTCCTAGCCTACAATCTAGCCCCTTTGGGGGAGCCTCCGAACAGCCTCATCTCTTTTTCAGGTTCAGCCTCACACAAACACAAAAGGCAGACACATAGCTAGGCGCTACCACAAACATACCTCTCTAGGTCTCACGGTGTCAATTTTATTGTGCCTGAGCTATACGATCCTCAACATTAACCTCACAGCTACATTACCTACCCAGCAATGGAAAAGAGAGAGAAGCAGCAACATGGCCAACATCCATAAAATAGGGTGAGAAATAAAATGGGTGAAATAGAAAGAGAAAGGCTGAGAAGTGCCTGAATGAGCATGAGGTGCCAGCACATTTTCAGACTGTGTGACCCATCCTTCTCTCGCTTTTCATGAATGACTTTCAGGAAAATGTATAGTGTCTCCAAAAAACAAAACAAACGAACAAACAACAACACTTCATTAAATGTTGGACTGTATGGAAAAAGTAGCAGCTGGTCACTATGCTTTACCTTTTGAAGGTAGTTCGAAGTGAGTTAAGATCTTTGAGATCTTTTGGGTGTAGTAGGAAGGGAAATAAATACAGTTCAGATCAGACTATGATGAACATATGCACACACAAATCTATTACGGCTTTTAGATTAAGATTGAAACATGTAATTATTGCAATAAATGCTATATACTTCAGAATAACAGCAGGTCAAGCGAGGAAATCTGCATAAAATATAGAGAATTATAAATGCAAAAACAGTAGTACACTTACTAATCAAAATGTCAAGTATGAGAGAGGCTGTGGGTAAAGCTATGATCCCCATTTGACTCCCAGACACACCTCTTAGGGGTTGTGTTTATGCCATAAACTACACTTGGCAGCTGAGGATCATATTACTACCGTGAAAGAAACAAACAAAGCTGTGCAAACGAGGTGCACTGTCAGAAGCAAGGTTTTACGGCTTGTGATTAATCATATTTGGAGAAACATTAAAGGGAAAGGAGGAAACTGGCTCCAGTACTGGGAGGTAAGGGTGTCAACTGATATAACCCACCACTGACATCAAGCAGAGCCAGCTAGCTCATTGATGTGGCAGCGTCTGATTTTCACCAGTTTGGAAGCAGACAGTTTTGCAGCGCCTTGCGGTTCTTAATTATCTTCCGACTTTGTCTAATTCAATCAACACAACTCAGATCTGGCTGCGAAATGGCACTCACATCCCCTCAAGCTCAGCAAGTCAAAAAACACTGAATAAGTGGAACAGTCAAACTGACAAAATGGCATAGCACATGAGAAATAACAGCTATTTTATCTCCCGGGCTGAGACCTCATCCACAGCACAGGGGATGAGCGGATGAGGGAGGCTGAGAGAGCAACCAATTGGCTTTTTTGTTTTAAGTTACAGGGCTGTGTTCAGGGGACGTGGGGGTGGGGGGGGACACAGGAGTCAAGTGCTTTGATGACGCTGCAGATACTGCTTTGCTGAGCAGCGTGAGGTCACTCTGTTAGTCGAGATCCTTTAGGTCCCTCGCTCAGATGCTTCCTGGCGAACTTAATATCCTGTGAACATGCGAACTACAATGTCAGATGGCAGGATGGTACAGGTTCTACACAACTATACATTTTTAGTACAGTACAAGACAAACCGTGTGTCAATGACCACACCGACACTATTCCCACCCATTCACCTCCTCCCATCTAATTCAGAGGGACACAGCACTATTAGATTTTGACATTATTAGCTCAAATAGCAGAGATGCCCTGCTGTCATTATAAAGCCTTTACTTTCGCACTGACTGCCAAATCTGTTTTGCACTAGCTACAGACTGCCAAACCCAACAATGGCAGATTAGTGAAGCCCTTCTCCTGTTGCAGCAGAGGTTAATACAAAGTGACAGGGCTAAGTCCGCTCCGATTAAGTATGCTGAGAGATATTACGGCAGTTTGTTACATCAGATCGTTATTGGATTAAACAGCATGCACAACAATGAAAGTTTAATTTTAATTTTCGGCAGGAATATAAAACAGGCTCAGAGAGTACTCCTGTCAGAACAAAGGCAGTTTTACAATACCTCCTTGTTTTCACTTTCACCCTTTACCATTACTGGAGTGGCAGACATGAGAAAAAAAATGATGGTAAGTGAAGATGTCAACCTTTGGATTTTTTTCCCTCTGAAGTTAATACATTATTTATAAACCAACGAAATTCAAGTGCGCTTCACAAACTAGGATTCGGGAAGCTGAAACATAGGGAGATACAGTAAGTATCAAAAACTACAAGAGCAATTTCATTTCCCTACCCCCTACTGTTTATTGGTATGGTCATCTACTGCTGTGCTGCATGCAGCAAGAGCCCAGTTGGGCAGTGTATTGTTAGTTCTGCAAGAGGTCACTGCACCTGACCAATAAGCTGTTATTAATCCTTACAGGGTCATCCATTAGCTTGTCCAATTTTTATGGCCCTCTTCTTTATTAGATGAGCCATCAGCTGTCTATATCTGTCAGAAATATGGACTTCCTCATCTGGTTTCCAACACTCGTCTCTTCCCAGAAAGTGTTGGCCTGCTGGGCAGGTAGAGTGAACTTGAAGTTCACTCTAGGGGGGCACGGTGGAGGGGAGTTGAATCTGCCAGTCTCCCGGGGTATTCCCCACTGTCCCGTTACCTCCGATAAATCTCAATGCTTTACGATTAGGTACATAAAATGAGTCATAGATCTGGACGGTAAATAAGAGCTTGTCAGTGGGGCTGACGCCAGGCCCAGCTCCTCCTCCACCTCCTCCTCTGCCAGATAGTCCCTCTGTACCCTGGCCATCAGACTGCTGCTATTGAACTGGGGCTAAAAAGGCTCCAATAAATAAGCCTGATATTTCCCTCAGGACGCCTACGGTGGCACCCTGAAGCATGCTTGCATACACTGAACAAACAAAAAAGGTCCAGCAGCAGAAACAGCACACGTCTAGATATGAACTGTTTTATTTCTTGCCTTTCGAATCATCTCCAAAATGCTATTACGCTCTTTGTTTCTAATTACTCGTCTCAGATAGAAGAGTCAGGAAGTCAATGGTTCAATCCATCTCAAGTATATTCAAACTGTATGCTGGACTCCAAGACACTGATGTCTTTTAATGGACCTTCAATCCATACTAGCAATTAAGCATGCAAAATCTCCCATTAAGTAACTCCACTTAGAGTGTATTTACTCTGGTTTCTGTTTGGGTGTTTTTCAGAGTTCTGCAAAAGGCTGAGAGAGCCGTGGCAAGATGACCTGAGGGAGGAGTGATGGTCTCCGAATGCACTAACACAATGATGGACACATCCTATGCAGCACTAGCTAATCATTGTTGCCGATTCGTTTACACTGGTCCAAAATGACTCCCCGAATGACCGCCTTTGCATATTAAACAGACAAACAGACAATAGGGACTCAGTGTTGGAGGACATGAGCGCAGCTAAACACCAGCAGTGTCATGATAGTCCGGGGAACACTATAGACTCATAATGCTATATGTACAAACGGGAATTCACAGGTTGATTGATAGCATATTAAACAGAATTGTGTTACTGCCTATCCGCTGCACATTTTGACAAGGCACCTGCAAAACTGATTTCAACATACATCAGCACCTATTCAGCATAACTGCATATAAAGTGCACTGCATCTCTCTGTACAAGAAAAAGGCGGCTATCAGGAGAAAGAGGTCTGGGGAGGAAAGCACAGAAAGTGCATGGCTACAGGCGTGCAATCAGCTAAGAATTCAAGATCTCGCCCGGTTTATACAGTTCTATAATCAGAGAGCAAAGAAGAAAAACAACGCCATTGGCACCGTAGCGCAGAGATTCAAAACATTTTCATTAGTGAGCAAAAAAATAAGTACTCCTTAGTGAAAGCATTGCTTCTTTTTGCATAAGTTTGATGTTGGTGAGGAAAGATTAGAGGGAGGACAGGGTGTTTATGTGATAAATGTAAAATAAAAAAAGCTTTTCTGACTTGTTTCATCAATTGTTGGACTCATTGTCACTCAGAAAGTCAAGTTACAGTAAATCATTGCAATTTAAATCAGTGATTAGCTTTGTGACATGCAAAAAGCTGAATTTAGTTTTTTGCAGATTTGTTTCCTTAGTGGAAATATGGTCATTGTAATTCATGAGTTTTAGATTTTTTCAAATACCTTTCTCCCCAGAATGCTGTTCTGTCAATATAACATATAAACTAACAATGTGTTTGCGGGAGGTTTACAAAATATCCAACAGCCTCCTTGTGACTGCATAACAGTGAAAAACAGGAATTTAACAAGTCCTGCGTTAAGCAGCAGTGTGCAAACATGTAATGTCTCTATGCATGATGCCACACTAATCTCATTGTGTCAATACGCAAACATGTCATTATAACACAGTGTCAAATTGCCATTATGTTGCGGCAGTGTCATTGGTATATTGACATTATAACATATCGGCTACTGTGCTATTCAATATGTCATTATTTGATATGCTACAGCCAATGTGGCAGCACGGCGATAAGTTTATACGTGAGTGTGACATCACATCAATGGGTCATTGCAATGAAGCCAAAGTCATAATGTCATGACGCAAATTGGGCGCTATAACATGCTACTGTATGGAATGTCAATATCTCATAATACTGCCGTGTCAATTTGTGATTATGTCAATATGCTGTAAAGCCAATATGTGAGTGTGGCATGATGCCATGCTATTATGTCACTTTAGCAACAACGTGAATTTGGATCTGTCACCCTCTCTTGATATATCCTAAATTTAATAGTGTTTCATTATGCTATGATACTGTCACATTGGTTTGTCTATCAGAATATATACACCCAGTATGTACTGTATCTGTACGATACGACATTACAAACCAACCTGTGACATATTAAAAATGGTTATAAATGAGAAAATCGCTGCTTTTGTTCATGCACCTCTTCCCCTGCTTACAGTCTGTGTTTAAGTCCTATAAAGAGAAGCTGTTCTTCCTAAGTACAGTCTATTGTTTTAACACCACTGTAGCTGGAAACCTTCTCTTTATTTTCCCCATTTTTCAAATCACTGCCTCCGTGTCTTTCTGTTACACTGCTCTAAATCATCTGCTCTGCTTTTCATTTTTCATGACTACAAGGTGCTCTGGAACTTGTTTTGACAACAACAACAAAAAATACTTGCATACAATATGATACTATTATTATTGTAATTATAATGGATCTAGGTACAAGTGTTTGGTTTCTCTTCATGATTTCTCTGCTCTTTCGTCTCCCTTCAAAGTGTCTGGATCGTGTATTCGACAGTACCCACAGTGTGCAATCTTTCCAGACCAGTTTACAGTCTTGCCAAGCCATCGCTCAGTGAAAACAATACCACATGATCAGATTTAACGCTGTACAACAGATGCTTCTACATTTGGCCAATAACTTCTAAGCTGTTCAAACTGTCGTACAAATATTTTGACTAGATTTTCGTTTTTAAAGAGGCAAATCATTTGCACATGGTGGCAATTATTTTCACAATTTTACCCCCCCCCCCAACCCCCTACCACAACACACACACACACACAAACACACACACAGCTAATACAGCCATCTCCACATTTGCATGCATCATCTTTATGCTCCATTGACTCTGCATTATCGTTCTACCTGCCACTTAACTGCTCTATGCCAATCCATTTTAGATCTAGTGTGTATGTTGACAGATTAAGCACTGACACACAAAAATTCTCATCCAGTGCATCCAAACCTTCCTAGAACTTGACCGCTCAGTGGTTTTACCAAGAATCCTTTGTCCTAATTGTAAAGTTCAATCGCATTTCACTGTTTTCTTTCCCCCAAGTTTGTGAAATTAAACATGTAGGCAACCTCAGTAATCAATGTCGCCATGATAGTTAACTTATATCAGCAGCTTCAGCAAATATGCACTCCTGCTTTCATTTTTTGTTATTGTCGTATTCATATTTTTTTTTGCAAGACAGCTAAAAAAAAATGCTCAGCTTGTCCTGTCAAATATGAGAAGTGGGTGACATGGAAATGTTCTTGAGCAGCATGAAAAACTAATTTTATACTTACATATTTTAATTATGTTTGTATTCAGTCATATTATTGATTAATCTTTTTTACTTTGATCAATTGATGTCACCCCATCAGGGGAGAACATTATTGATTTTACACCACATTGCACCACTTGACCTTGTTTACTGAAACATTTTTCCTGTTTTAAAGGAACAGTGTGCAATTTTTGGGACTTTTTGCACACATAAACATGTCACCTGTGAACAAAACAGTGAGAATGTAGTGTGCGTTATTTACTCTGATCTTAACATACTGAAGGACCTTTCAGACAGAGAATATGTGTGAGGTGTTGTGTGTTTGTGAACCTGAATGTTTTAAATGTCTGAATGTTCTAAAAAGAGGAACACTGAAGGTGGATTGTTTCCCTTATAATCCTGCTTCTGTATTGAGTCATAACTAGATATAGTCAGCAGTTGCAGAGAGGTACTGAACATTAAGTTTATGGGCAACTCATTATTTATCATGTTAGGGTGTCCCCACAGCCCAATGAAAATTTGATGGCAGTATTACAGCTAGTTTGTTGGCTCCTCACTCCTACTCCCTACTTATGCAGATCCAAATGGGTACGAGAAATCTCTTTGGACAGACGCACACTTGCACAGGAAAAGACATTAGACTAATCCAGCTTTCTGCTCTGATGTGAATAAATATTCACGATTGATCTTCCAAATGGCATGATCACAGGGCAGTGAATGTTGTGTGGCCTTGGAGGTGCTGTTGTTGTTGTCGACAAGTGCGTGCAGAGGCCAGACACACTGCCTGGACAAACCAGGGACTGCAGTGGTGCAGTGATCTGAGCTAGCTGTTCCTATCTCTCCATCTGCATACAGTAAAAAACAAACGTTCCTGTAAATAAAGACGGCTGTCCAGCAACTGTCTTCCCCGCGACAATGGTATTGACCATAGTCAGATGCTCTGCTGATTAAAAATTGATCCATTTTGAAAAATCTAATCAACTGAATAGGATTCTTTCATATGTGGGGTGGGGTTGAGTGTGTTTGTTGGGGGTAGAGGGGGTTGAGCAGCTGCTGACACAGAGAGGCAGACCTGTTATTAACCCCTCCACTTCCATGCAGCCCCCTGCACCCTGTTCCCCAGTTCACATCCCCCTGCACCTCGGGACGAGACACAGCCCAGACGGTCTGAATTATTCAGCAGTCTGACAGAGGCTCCGGCCACTTGGCCTATTAATGCCTGCAAGTAGAGGCTGGTGGCTCTAATGGCCAGTTCAGAGGAGACCCAGTTCCCAGTGGACAGGGAGGAGGGCTGCAATCGCTGGGCTGCAGGGGGATGTGAGAACGAATTCATCAGGGGCTGAGGTCGCGGCAGGTTAATGATGCCGCACGTCTAGACGGACGCTGGACTCACACCCTACCCGAAAGGCAGTCGGGAGGGGGCTGGGATGCAATAATATTTTTATCTTTGAAGGAGAAGCAGCGCTGCAATATTAAGTCTTGCAGCTTATTTATCAAAAAGCACCATTGCTGACTTTGACCGTGATCTGCAATCAATCTGAGGTTCCTCAGAAATAGAAGAGCACAATGAATATCCCCATAACCACCAATATGACTGGACCTCTTGTTAGATTCTAGCAGTAAACCTATTATTTAAGGCTCAATGAAAATATATTGATGACAAATGAATAAAATGTACAGCCATTCATGATAGAGAGTTTAAAAGATTTTCTACACAACCCAACTCTGATTACTCACAACCCCCTTATCGTTGCACAAACAATCCCAACAGCTGGAGTGGGCCCTCAACTCTGAGCACAATATCACTCAGTAATCAGGGCATCTCCCCCAGAGAGAAAGGGGATAAAGCTCAGGGTGTGACTCTCATTAGGGAGCAGCTCAGTTGCCATGTGGTCTGTCACCTTGGTGATCATATGCCTCCACTAGGTGTCTCAGAGGGTGTAAAACACAGTAGTAAACACAAGCATTACATGGTAAAAAAAATTGACCCTCTGTATGCAGCACAGGTGAACCAGTCAACAACAGCAGAATCCATGATCTTTTGGCATCTGCCTGGAGGATTCCTAATAAAGAAGGCTCTCAGACAAAAAAAGTAATTATTGTTGCAGTGGATCACTCAGTCATCATTCACTGTGAGGACAAACACATTACAAAGTCCAGGCTGAGAGGCAGAGGAAGGTATTCTTATTATCATCCACTGGAGATTTATGCACTTCAAGGTTGAGTTCTTTGAGTGAGTGGGCTCGATAAGTCTGATGAAGCGGAATGAGCTTAGCCTTCAATAGGTACTATCTGTACTGAACTGCACTGCTACAGCACACGCTCTTCCCTCATCCAGGATCTGATGCCAAGCACATTTAGTGTTGAGGTCAACATCACTGCCATGATTGAACCAAACCAAGGGCATGCTGTGGAAGGCTACATAGGGGACACAGACACACCCCCGCACCCATTTACACAAATGTAATTTCCTCAGCTCCCCTCACTCAAGGTGACCAAGCACATAATTCAGAGATCTACGCGTGATGATCCCCAATGGCCTCGTCTCGTCACAGGAGAGATCTCTGCTTATTCAAAACAGGTCGCAAGAGCATGCAGAAAGACGAGTTCTTTCAAAAATACAAGACATCCATTCAGACAGAGGAGTAAAACTGGGTATGATGTGTGGGCCAAGCAGGGAGCCACACGCATAACAAACTATTTTGCTTGACGGCAGCTAAAAATCCTATGCTTGCTTATCATAAAGAAACACTGTATCACAGTCTAAATATTGGTATTACATTAATAGTCAATTGGATTATTTCCATGTAGCGTCATGCTGGGATGAAATATTGTAAGGATAAACATTCACGTGAGGTCTGTTTGGATATGCTGCAGTCAAGTACTCAAGAGAATCCAGGTAACTAACTGTCCACTTTGCATGTCTGTCCCCTGATTTGCCAAACAGGTTGACCCCTCTCACCTCACCCCACCTCAACCAAATTTCAGTTCCTTAGGCATACTTTTTCTCGTGCCGCATACAGTAGAAGCCTGGAGCAATGTTTAGCTAAACCTGCTGGCCTACGTAGGCAGGGAGAGTCCCCAGAGGGCTGAACAATCAGACAATTTCAAGATCATGAAGCATTAAACCAATCCCGGCAGGGTACACTAATTAAACAGCCGAGCCCGGCACAGCCAACCAATCCCCACAGAGCAATTAAATCCATCCCCTCTAAAACACTGTGGAACCTGTCTGGGGAAAACTGCCGAGGAGTGTGTGAGAGAGAGAGAGAGAGAGAGAGAGAGAAAGAGGGAAGAGATGGAGTGGGGAGGGGAGAGGAGGAAAATATCACAAAATTCATCTGGAAAAAAAACTATAAGAGGAAAGCAGCATGAAGCTAACGAGGGAAATTGAAAAAGAAGGGACTCAATTCAGTTCTTTGTTCTTTTTGCTCTTTTTGTGCATTAAGATTCTAAATGTATGTCTGTTCTGTCAGCTGAGCAAGGGGGGGTGGTCTGTGACCACATTTAAATGCAAAAATAGTGACCCTGTTGCGATCAAAGTTGCATATTTAATTAAGATTACAAGGTCTGCAAAGCACTCGTGAGACTTAACAGAAAGACAGAATAGCCTCAAGGCCTATATTACACACCGGCAGAGCTGCTAACACAGTTGCAAACCCTAATCAATACCCCGATGCCCTCTACTACGAAAGTAAATGAACAGGTGACAATGGAGGCATGACATCACTGGACTTTTCAGGGAACAGCAAAACAAGATAAAGGCAGGAGGGTGATTTTGGGCTCATACTGTACCTGCTACATACCATCAATTAGACTCCATGTTTTAACATGTATAATTGGTGATAATAATAATACATAGTACATGAATATGGCAATATTTTTTCCAGAATCTTATGGTTAGGTAGGCAAATTATCCTGTTGTGTTATTTCCCTGGAGAGGCTCTGACAAAGTGCAAGTGTATTTTGATGGTGTTGAAGAGCAGCCGTGAACGCCAGAGGGCTGCGATTCGAGCAGCAACGGCTGAAAACCAGAGGTGTGGACAGGGAGATAGACTTGCTCTTTTCTCCCCTCGACTGAGGCGGTTTATAAATCACAGAGCCCAGCTTCATGTCTCCACTTCCTGTTCCTCTCCATTAAAAATGATAAACTGTACCTCTTGAAGCCACTCGCTTGCTTTAGGGTCCCAGTCTGCACCTTCCTGGTGAAGTAGCGAGAGTGCGTGGCTCAGATTTATTCTATCCCCTCCCATTGTTGGGGATGAATAAGAGAGTAATTAACTGTGTGGGGGTAGCAGCTGCACAAAGACAAGACTGGCTAACACATCAAGCCTGATCCACCTGCTTTTGCTATAACAAACCCTTTGTATTATTTTGATAAATAAGAGCATATCTGCTTAGTAATAACAAATGCTGGTTTAAAAAGACCACCAAGAGGCCGTCTTTCCTCGGTCTTCTCTCTTCCCACTTAAATGAGGACAAATGGGCCTTACAAATGGATGGCATGCAGAAGACTAGTATTCCTCCAGTCTGGTAAACAAACTCTGAGCACTGGCACATAATGAGACTGGCTGAGATCCCCAAAGGCAACCTGGAGAACGTTAGTGAAGCATTGATCTCTTGAGCATGCTGGGCCCAGGAGCACCCTTCACACCATGCTAACCCAACGCTACAAGAAAACCAACCTCGGAACACACACAGTGTACAAAAGCCTGGCACTTGCTCCTTTGTGAAAAAGCATGCGTTTTTTTTTTAGTTTTGAAGGACAAAATGGACAACAGATGAATAGAATATAGCAAGTGAAACCTTGCCAAATACATCTGAGGCATGCTAGGTAGAGAGAGAAAGAGAGGGAGGAAGAGAGAGTCGGGCAAAGAAAGAGGCAGGGCAGAGAGATTCAATGTAAGCCTAGTAAAATGAACAAGAAAGGACTGGTGCTCAATACAGTGGCAAGAAAAAGTACGTGAACCCTTTTGAATTTCATGGTTTTCTGCAGTAATTTGTCATAAAATCTGATCTGATCTTCATCTAAGTCAAGAGTATTAACAAATATTATGTGCCTAAAATAACACAATGAAATCTGACCCTTTATTATTGAGAACAACAATAAAAACCTCATAGCGCTAGTGGAAAAGGTATATGAACCCTTAATTAATAACTGGTTGAGCACCAAACTTCTACAGAGTATCAGTGGACGTACAGACATTCTCACATTATTCTGGGAATTCATCTTCCACTAAATCACTGCAAGGTAGCCAGGTCCTGATGCAGCAAAGCAGGCCTACATCATGATGTTTCCTCCAAACATACTGGAGGATTGGCATAATGTTTTCACGATAATATGCGGTATCCTTTTTACACCAGATGTAGTGTTGTGTGTTCTTTCCAATAGTTAAATTTTGTTTCATCAGTCCAACATTTTGCCAACACTGTTGTGGAGTGTCAGTGTGCTCTCTGGCAAACTTCAGGCGTGCAGCAATGTTCTTTTTAATAAACAGCAGCTTCCTTCATGGTGTCCTGCTAGTTCAATGTTTTACCTACTGTAGACTCATGAACACAGATGTTAGCCAGTTCCAATGATGTCTTATGATCTTTGGCTGTTACTCGGGTTGTTTCTTTACCACATTGATGAGTGTTTGTTTTGCTCTTGGGATCATCTTGACTGGCCACCACACGAGTGATTTTTAACAGCCAGCCAGAGGTTATTCACTAAGCACTATGGTTGTATTCAAAGACATAAAAGATCAGTTTTTTTTTTTAATTTTATTTTAGGCACATTATATTTGTTAATACTCTTGACTTAGATGAAGGTCAGATCAGATTATAACAAATTAATGCAGAAAACCATGAAATTCACATACTTTTTCTTGCCACTGTATGTCTGTAGTGGCGTCAGACAGTCAAAACAAATAAAGCCAAGGCCATAGTGGAGAAATGCAGCTCAAAATGGACTTGCTGGGCAGGGGACTGGCTGTCAGCAGGGAGAGAGGACACAGCTTTATACCCATGCCAATGAGCCATTACCTTTCTTCTCCTGATGCTTCCGCCTGCCTCACTGTGAGGGAAGAGGAGGCTGCCCTACCGCCATGGAGCCATCCTCCAGCAGACTAATGTGTCCCTGAAGTTTTGTTAAAGCCGGTTATTTACTCCTGCAAAGCAATTGCTCCAGCCTAGGGGCAGCAGAATGGAGAACGCACTGCTATGAAAAATCTGGCGTCTCTTGCTAGGAAGCATTGGCAACTACCAAGGGGGCGTTCTTGCTGAAACATTTGGGGCACTGCTTTTGTTTTGTTTTGGGGTTTTTTGTTTTTTGGATAAGAGAAAAAAATTAAACAGCAAACCTTTGTTAACAGCACATTTCAGACAGGTAGCACTAGGGCCATAAATAATTCTTGGCCATAATTAGCTCATTAGTGCCAAGTGATCAAATCATATGGCCATGTGATGTCAAATTCCAAAAAAATGTCCTTACTTCCAGTGGTACCTAGTCATAGAGATAGGCTTGAATTTATTTGCTCCGGTTTTGATTTATTAGCATTGAGAAGGTGGAAGGGATTTTATTTGACATGCTTCCCAGCACTGAAACTATTTAACAATAAGATCTCTTTTTAGCATAACAATCCGTGTAAAATCCACAAAACAGACTGTCAAAAGTGTTAAGGGACTAATTTCTTCAGCGGAAACTAGATAAAATGAAAACTATGATATGAGTTGTTGTGGCTTATTGCTCTGATTCCTGGCCATCATGCGTATTCCTATCCAGCTTCAGTATCTCCTACAACTCTGATATTTTTGTTACTGAGATGCTTATAAAATCTTCAAATACAAACTCTTTACATGGTAAGCCATTGTTTTAGCAACCTGTACGAGGCAAAAAACATCCTATGGCTGGTGCTAAGCAACAAAAATCACGATTTACTTTAATAAACGCTGCGACTGGTGGACGAAAGCTACAATGGTGCTTAAAATTTTGTGAACCATTTGGAATTTTCTCTACTGCTGCATAAATATGATCTAAAATGTATCTTATTCTCTAAAACCTAGGTCATAAAGCTAAAAAATTGAAGCTCACTTAAACAAATCAATAAATGAAAAAATAAATTTGAATAATAATTTTTAATTATTAATTAATATATTATATTATGTTAAACTAAATCTTTCCTAAATAGTGGTGTACGGCAAGACAAGTGTGTGAACCTGTGCCTTAAGTAATTGGTGTGGACCCCTTTTGCAGCAGTAATTTCAAATAAACATTTCCAGTGACTGTTCATCAGCCCCACCTGTCCGGTGCATGAACCGCCTGCTTCAGGTCTTTCCAAGGCATTTCTATAACGTACACCTACAACTCTGAATTCATAGCTCTATCAGTGAGGGCAAACCATCCCAGTTTAGGGTTAGCACCACAGCAGCACCAAATCACAATATTGCCATATTACCATGTTTCACAGATGGAATGAGCTTCTTACGGTAGAATACAGTGTTTGGTCATCACTGAACATAACACTTCTGATTCAAGCCAAACATGTTTAACATTGTTCCAATAATGGACTTAGGAACATGGATATTAACATACAAGAGAGGCTTTTACTTTACCAGGTATTACAGTGGGGTTCCTTGTGACCTCCTGAACTATTACACACCTAGCTCCAGGTGTGATCAGTGGTGGTCGACCACTCCTGGGAAGGGTAACAGTGGTGTTGAATGTTTTTAATTTCCAATTTCTAAAAGAGTCCAAACTCTTTAGGAATACTTCTGTATTACATTGCTTGTCTGCTGGGCATCAATAAATGGATCATTGGACCATTTTACTCACTAAATGAATGATAAGTGTAAGTGTAAAGGGTACACAGACTTTCAAGCTTGTCTGTATATTACAGCAACACCACAGAAAAAAAAGGTGGAAGATCTGCTTTACACTACACACCACCAATACTGACACAGCAGCAACAGTAGCCTAGCTGCATGGCAGATTCTTACATGAGCCAAATAAGCATAAATGTTACATGTGCTATAATCTATAAATGATAGTTTATAAACATAACAAACCTTGTGATTTATGTTGGATTCAATCTTACACTGAATATACCAGTGGAAAATCTAATTAAAGAATTTTCTACATTGATAATTAATCATATCCACCAATATGAAAAAGCGTTGTGATTGTGATACATGGCATGATAGTTTTGGATCAGGACTTCGAATCGTTGTCTATTGAAACACACTTGCTGTACTTCTTTTTTTTTAAAAAGCTGAAAGCTCCAGAAAGGAAACTGTACTCAGCAGAAACAACAATCTAGGAAACCTGGGAAAATTAAACCAAAACCGTCTGCATAACTACACCACCAGGGGTAAGTAGATTTATTTGATTTACTTTATTTTTTTTTTTTTTGTATTTTGCACGAACCTAACATTTAACATTACAGCTTTCAGAACATTTCAAGTGAACAATCACAGATATAGACAGTAACATCATTACAGCCAGGCTTATCAAAGAGCAGCACATACAGCACTCTGCAAACTGGAGCACAAGCAAGGCAAAATGATTGGATAGGTATGGAAATCTACTTGAAGGAAGGTCAAAGTGATTAAGCTGACATTAATGACAGGCCTAGTCTTCCTGTGAGAATGCTCACCGTAGCTGTCTCTAAACCCATTTGTCATTCTGCTTCCAACGCTGAAGCATCTGCTTTGAAGTCTCTACCACTAATGCTACACAGAGAGGTTAAACAGCTTAATGCTGAAGTCTGTTTCACTCCTCTTGCTCTCTAATGTTCTCTGTGTTTTATGTACCAGGGTTATGGCTCCTGGATTTCACATCTCAATTTGCCCCAGATAGTCCTGTAAAAGCTCCCTTCTTTCTTATTTGCTTTGTTATCACTGTCAAAGGAAGAGAGGGGCCAAACTGAAGGCTATGGGACCGTGATAGACATGCCCCACCCATGGATTCACAGAAGAGGTAATGAAGAAAGCATGTTAAGAAATGTTTATATACTGTAGGAGACGTGCACAACTCAAACCAGTCCTTACTGTGATGATGGGGCAGCTTTTTACATTTTGAACATAGCACTTAATCTGCTGAAGATTTAAAAAGAAAAGGCTGACAACAAAAGGCTAGTCTTGAAAAATGAGATAATGAGCACGTGGAGCACCCTCTGTGGAGGTCAACTTTAAAGCCTTTTATATCAATCACAGCATATGAATTAAATGATACAGTCATTATGATAAATAATACAAGACGTGAGGCGCTCTGGACTTACTTACCCTCCACTACAATGAGATTATACTGAAGCATGTGACATTAACAATATCAGCAAACAAATATATGAAAGCATGAATGAAAAGAAGACAGAGACCGATTTTCACAGCCAATTTGAGATTGCAGGGTTGGTGTGTGTGCGTGTCTGTGTGTGTGTGGGAGCTACTGGCAAACAGCACACAGAGCAGGCTGGCAGCGGAGGCAGCCAGGCTCACAGGCTGCAAAGCAATTTCACTGTTTGGCAATACTGTTGTCTCTGTGTGTGGATTAGAGCTGACACCAGAGCAACTGAGTCATGCTAAATGTAGTACAATCACAAGCTTTTGTTCCTGATCTAAAAACCCCACTGCCTTTTAGATTCATGGAAGAAAAGGAGAGAGTGGGAAACAAGGCTAAGAAATGGTAACAAATAAGCAGAGCATTATTTCGCCGTATGAGCACAGCATTGCGACATCGCTAAAAACAACAGAGGGGATTAAAGTAACTGTGTAGTAAAGGCATGGTGCCCAAGTTTTCTGAAGTAGAATCAAATGCAAGTTTTTTTGTCTGCTTTGATCATACCCATGTAAATCTATTTTCTGTGTGTTTGATGGGCAATTAAAAGGTAGCAATAGGAGTGATGAATAAAAAAAGCAGCTCACAGGGTAAAACAAAACTGCAATCAAACTGCATTCCTGTCTGATTTGACCACACCTTCTCCTTTTTCATTACCTGGCTCTGCTAAATCTTTCTGCAAATCCAAATTTCTGTCTCTGGCCCTCTCTCTCCTGGTACTGTATTGGAGTTGTTTTTGGGGCCTGGCAGGACCTGGCAGGACAGACCCTGACCCGTCCTTTTGATGCTCGCCCACGGAAATGCCATCTGGCTGGTGTGAATGATTACCACAGCAACGGCCGGGTGACCTGCAGCCAGCAGGAACCAAGGTCACTCCACCTCAGCGCTTCGCACTTTCCTTGCCCTCTTTTCATCAGCCTGCAGGTGAATTATTCATCCAGTACAACTCGGAGACACAAATCTACTGCACAAACACTAGGGGAAAAAACACTGCACATTCAGTTTACTGATATAATAACTTGTAATGACAAAATAAACGTTTCAGTGTGAGCTGCTCAAGTAAACAGGCTAGTAGATGTCGTCAGATAGACCAAGAATACTGTGCTATATGAGCTTATATGAGGAAAGTGTATTGGTTTTACACGTCCAGACACAGGCTCCCACCATGACTAAATGAGAAATAAGTTAATTAATTGATTTCTGACACATGAAGCAGAGGATGTCACATTCAAGCTACAGGCATGTTTGTAACCAGAGGCTTGTAAGAATGTTTTACACAGCCACGGTCAATAAGACAATGTGATCGAATCCACGCCAGCCCTATCAAAAATGAATGGTTTAAGTGTTAAACTAACTTTCAGTAAAAAAGATAAAACCCCTTTTCAACACAGCACCCCCGATTCCAACACTTACATGTTTCTAATGTGCTCTAACACATCTGTGTCACATGTAAAACAATTATTATGAATACTCTGACTAACCCTTTAAAAAGCTTCAAAAAACAAAATAAAGACTAGACACAAAAGTCTCCGCTGATGTGCACTAGTCAAAATTCAAGCCCATTTAAATGCATGTGACATTTAGCTTATTATGCAGCCTAATACATGTGTTGTTTCCAGGTGATTAGCAGTGTTTTACTTACACCTGGACTGCACACTATGATAATGTCTGTGACAATGATCTGTGAGCAGAATATTTAGGTACTACTACTTCATAGCAGGTGGTATCAAAGGGATTCATTTGACATGAGGATAAGGTCATTCAAGGGAACACAGACATGAACGAACACTTTTCTGCAGGTATGGTGAATTTGTCTTTATATTAGTAGTTGTGTGTCTTGTAGTGATCACTGACTGGAGGCTAGCCTTTTTAATATGAGCCACTACATCACTGCTCATGACACTAGGCAATGGCTTGGACATCCTTAAGGGCCAGCTCAGATTTAGCTCCCGGGCTACTCAGTCACATTTAATGAAAAACCTTGAATGCACGCATCTATCATAAATGTTACCCTGCCCCCTGTGAAGCCGGGGTGATCGAGATGAGAGCCTGCACAGAGAAACGCTACGTGAAGCCGCAGCAACAATAGCTCCCCTCGCCCATCTGGATCCCAGCCTGGATGAGAGAGAGAGAGAGAGGGAGAGAGAGGTCCAGCGGCCGGGAGCTGGAATAACACTCGGCCAAACGCAAGACAACCGAGAGCCACCAGATCTGATTTCTCCTCCTCGGTAGGCTTTTCCGCATGGAGCCGGGCTGCCATGCTTCCTGTCATTTCTCATGTTACAGAACATCAGTCAAACGGCACAGACGGTGCCCTTGCGCCGGCCGAGGCTGATTTACAAACATTAGCGGGGAATACAATTACACAGCCCCCACGGCCGAGCAGCCCTCTGCGGCTTCAGGAGAGAGGCGAGCGGGGAGGAGGAGGAGGATGAGGAGGGAGGAACGGGGTGGTGGTGCTGGTGCTGGTGGGGCGAGTGGACACTGAAAACAGCGTTTAGCTTTCTCCCCCTTATTTCAGCGTCTGCTCTCAGACAGCCAGCCTGACAGCACCGGGCTTTCTCAATCCAACTTTGAGCCCGGTGCTCGGAGCTATGGAGGCTGCGGAGCTGCCGTGTACCGGGGCTGCACAGGTTCACATGACGGCTGAGATCCAAGCTGCTCCCCTCACTGCTCCTCCACGCTCTCAGTTAGAAACACTGGTGTACCAGCGTGTGAAAGCTGCCCTGTCCCCCCACAAATAACCGCTTAAATAGGCGACGACTTAGGTTTGTAAATGTACAGTCAACACACACACACACACACACAGAGAAATATTTCTATGATAAAATGTCCGAGCATGGCGGCTAACGTCCTCAAAATAAACTTTCCTCATTGCAAATCAAAGTTGCCAACATGCAGAGAAAGGCTGTAAATGACAGGAATGGTTCAGTAGCCTACTGAGAGGTGCAGCAGCAGCTCTACGGCCGTCGACACCAACCGCATTAAACATGAGGCTGGCGGAAAAAGTTACAGCCTCCGTCCAAAGAACCGACATTCACGGGCGCATTAAAAGTTTCCGTCCGTGTGAGTGCGGCGGTGCCGGACGCGGACAGCGGAGGAGCGAAGAGAGGAGGAACAACGAGAGGAGGAACAGCAGCAGCCCGTAAAGAGCAGTGCTGTCCGCGGTGCTGATCCCAGATCGGTGTGGCTGACGGAGGCTGTGCTGCTCCGCGGTCGCTTCACCGCTGATCGATGATTGAACCGAACAAAGGCAGAAGAGGGATCAATTTCTAATAACTATCAATGCAAACACCGCCAGCTTTCGCCGCACGGTCGCCCAAACGCGCCGACACACGCCGGGGGACAGCGACGAGACACACCGCTGCCAAAATAAGCCGAGAAAGGTGAGAATAGCACTAACCTGGAGCCGCCGTAGATCAAATTTCTTCCAATATTGAAACATCGATCCTACATCGGCGGCCATCTTGGGGGATATTGAGGAGATTTTTTTCAGCGGCTGCAATAAATATGTGGGCTGGATTCCCCCTCGTTAAACTGCGTCTCCGATCACAGGTCCCACTTCGGGAAAAGAAAGTAGCGAGCACACTTGAACACGAGAGTCCGGAGATATGTTTGACAAGTGTGCCAACATGGTTTTGTAGAGAAAAAGTAGACGATTTAATGTTGTTGTTGTTGTTGTTGTTGTTGTTGTTTTGGTTTCTCTCTCTCTCTCTCTGCTGTTTTTTTTTTTCTTTTCTGAAAAGTACGAGAGCAAGTGGATCCGTGCCTCCGTCCTCCACATTAACTGGACAATTGCACTTGATTTTGCTTTGGCAAAGTTATCAATACTGACGTAGAGCCTGAGGTTGATCAATACCGTCTGGAAAAGGGAAGGAGATGATGTGTAGATTAGTGGAGTTCAGGGAATTTAGCCAAGCCTCCTCTTTTTTTTTTTTTTTTTTTTTTTTTTGCGTGTTTATTACAGCAGCAGCACACGGGACAGAGCTGGAAATGATGATATACGATGACTTATCGACATGTGGAGTCTATTATTAGAAAGCTGATGCAGATTAACTGTATGTGCAACTATTTTAAGGCCTTTTTTTTTTTACATAAATAGTAAATAAAACCAAACTCTATTCTTTGAATACTGACATGCACTTGGTTTTTAAAGCACATTTACTATAACTATGCATTATTACTCATATAATAGTTGAACGTTTTATATGTTTTTATTTAAGTTTTTATATACTAAATTTGGATTTTAGTGTGTGCCCCTTTGTAGCCCTTTGGTGGTCAAAGTCAGTGTGATCTGTTTAATTATACATTCATATGAACTGAAAAGAATAAGACCATGCATAAATCATGTATGCAAAATCTGATTTGATATGTTAATGATTTAGAGGTAGTGACAATATGAGCACATGTAAACTGTGACATACTATGGTCTGTCTGACTTCATCTAACATGAGGGTGCTCTTCCTACAGCTCAGTGCTCTGGTCAGGGAGCTCAGGTAGGCTGCTGTGCTGCCACAGCTCTGGGACCAGGTGCTCCCCCTGCTGACGTAACAGCGTCAGAAGGAGGCTCTGTGCACATGAGCATTAGCTGATTTTTCCCTTGTTAATTCTACTTCACCTCTGAGCAAAGGTATCAGTCAGAACCAAAGGTTTAATCCACCCCCTGATCACCGTGCACCAGCCCCGCTGTGTACAGTGGCTCCTAGCTGATACCCCTTATGAAAATCAGTCCAAGGTAGGAAATAATATCCTCGTGAGTCATATTCTTACCACCTCGGGGGACAATGACATATTTCTCTGCCGTAGACAAACACCTAAGGGGAAAGTGAAGGCAGATTATTAAAAGTTTTCCTTATTGCATTTTATTTGTGGCTCCAGGGTGAGGCTAAAATGCTGGATTCAAATATGATAAGGAAGATAGTGATGATCAGCACAGATACGCAGTGGTGCTTTTAAATATGTTTTTTCAAAAATTTAATTTCTCTAATTAACATTTGAGTTAAAAAACAAAACAAACCTGGTCTCTATAATTGCACAGGAGAGGGGCAGGGTCAGACTGGAGTGAAGATACTCCAGTCTGAACTGTTGTCCAGGACACTTCAGGCAGGATGTACAGTATGTACCGTTTTCTCTGTTCAATCTTTAACCTTGCCTCCATGACCAATAGCACACTTTGTTCACAGTATAAAAAACTTTTTCTTTTTCTTTTTTTTTTTTCGTTCCAGCAGATCAACCAAGGTATTCATAATCACAGACATTTTCATATGCAAGGAACACTGTGTTCTGGCTCAACAGGAATGTAGAGCACTCACACTCTGTGGGGACCCAGGTGGGACTTAAACCCACAATCTCCACCTCCAGACGCTGATGCTTTGTCTGTGAGGCCCCTGAATCCACATTTAGCCTTACGAAAAAGAAAAAAGAAAAAAAAAGACTGAATATCATGGCCTCAATCAGTTCTGTACTTCTGAATATAAACTTGACCTCCCATTCACCGCTGTCATCAACAAAGCGCTAAGGGCCTCTTCCACTAACCTTGTCACCCCGTTCAAATTAATACATTATTCTGAAAAAGCTTAATCTAAAAAAGTAATGTGCGATTACCTCAAACGAGCACTGTGCGCACAGAGGGGAAATTATCCAAGAACAAGGAAATGATTGTTTTGATGAGGTTACTGAATGAGGGATTTGAAATGACTGTGTTTCTTTGGAAATGCTGACGTATATTTAATGAAATGGCATATTGTTGATGAGTGATAGCAGCTTCTCTGAGATTGTTTTAGGGATTTTATGGTGGGGCAAGAAAAAGCACCACCTAAAGCAGAATTGTGCCATGTCATGCTTTGTTGAAGGTTGGTAGGGGAGAGTGGGGTCAAGTGTAACGCTTGAATATATATAAAAAAAAAGTTGGTGTCATATAATGCACCGTATTCTGCACATGCTCAGTAGGAGCTTCCACCAGAGCTTTCACTGAGTGTTATTGCCTCTTTAAGGCACGAATTTACATTTTTCCACATTTAAAATGTTCATCGTAGTACTATTTTCTTATCACTCTGCTAAGAAAACAAACTCTAATATTATTGATTATATTGATTATTATTGATTACTATAACATAACATATGAAAGCTTTTGATCTTAGTTAACAGTTAATAAGTTTGTCATGTTAGACGCTTTTTAATACTGGGAGATGGAGGGTCAAGTGAAATACCTCAACCCCACTTTGGTTTTACAGCTCTGTTCCTGGTTTCAATGTTTAATGTTTAAATAAACTACATTATTATTACAATAGAGAGATAAATACAATTAATGCAATGCTTTCTGTCAGTGAAACATTTTAATATAATGGTGAAAATAGGCATTTTGATTATATGAGTTGTCTTTGTTTTTAAAAGGTTCAAAATCTTTTTAATTGAATTTATTTGGGATGTATTACACATAGCTAAGTTGTATAATATTTAACAATTTTTGAATGGGGTCAGAAGTGTTTCGTTTGACCCCACTCTCTTGTTGTCTTAAACCATACATAGTGTTCTTTTAGACCCATTACGATAATCACCAGTAGCTCTGGCTCTAGGCTTGGTGTGATCATATGTGTGTGTAAATGTTTTACTTTTTTTATTACTCTAAGCTGAGCTACAACTTCGACTAACCAATAAATTACTTTAAATAACAAAGATCCCAACATGTATCAAAATATGAAAGAGCTCTTTTAACTGAGGATATGCTCACATATTCTAACTCTAAGCAGAAACAAGCTTTAACAGCAGAGACATATCAGTAAACCTTTAATAAATTCACTTTATCCCCATAAAAGTATTGTTTACAGTGGGAACCTGAAATCCACACTGCTACAGATGAGTCCACACTTTTGTTGTCAGTGTAATATAAACAGCAGAGCTAAGACCTGGTATATTATACACACAATCATATCAGGATTTTTTTTCAATATCCAAATATTGAAATATAAATATACAAATACAGGCAATGTGATGTGTGTCTGACCCACCACGATGTAACTGTGCATCTATTCTTTGGTTCCGTGTTGCTGGGAATGATCAGCCTTCAACATCAGCAGCGGCACAGATGTTGACTGCTGTGGGTTGCTAGCACTACCTACTGGACACGAAGGGTAAGTGAACACTCACAGAAGAGGTGGTAGCAGTACACAAAGACAGGGGTCAAGTAAAAGTGCAAATACTTGTATTGAATTTGTCGCTATTGAAAACTTTTTATCTAGAACAGCAGCTGCTAGAGGTGGAGCTGATTTGTACTGACAGGTAGTTCATCATTTACTAGGCAATTATATTTTACATAGACATAAAACTGCACAAGCAAAGTAACTAAAAGCCAAAGAAAGCAGTCAGATAAATATAGAGAAGTAAAGCTAAACACAAAACAGAAATCATCCAGTAAAGAACGCGAAGGCATGAATTGTGCCTAAATACAGTATTTTGAGTAAATGTAATAAGCTACTGATCATCTCTGCAGGTAAAGGAGGAGTATCCAGTATGAAACAGCAACATGATGTGATAAAAATGTAATCCCCACTGTTAAACATAGACCCTGTTAGTTGTCAGGCTTCAGTTCAGGCTTCAACATCTGTCACCACTTGCTAGCTGTAAGAATTTGAGGCATTTGTCACTATTTCAGGTCAGGCCTGAGACCCATTTGCACATCAAACATGTTGAAGCACGAAATCAGGGAAAGCACACGTGGGACTAATAACATTAACAAATGTAAGTGTTCCAGCAAGTCAAGCCCGTGAGCCATCAAACACAACAGGACCCGGTACCTGCAACATGTAATTGCAGTGCAGCCATAATTGAGGTTATTAATTACACCTGTGCCTTTCATGCTACGACACGTCAAAACATCTGCTGCGAGAGAGGCGCGCTTCAGTCCTGAACACGGGCTTGACACCTTTACACGAAAACAAGGGGGAAAGTAAACAGCTGTTATGAAACGTACACACTCCATTCAAGTGACCCTGTGTAGCTTTTGTCTGCAGTCATGCAAACGGTTAAAGGGCCGGTTCACCCAAAATGCGTTGTTGTGTCATCTGGGTGAAACCACTCAGTTAATTCAATTCACTCTATAGAAATGCAAATATTGTTCATTTCCAAAGTTTGTGCATTAGAGAAATTTCTATTCTTCACATGACAGTGGTGGAAGTGGAAACAATCTGGACTTTTGAGATGTGCGTCATCAGTGTGATGCTGATTTTGAGGTTGTGAACTGTGGTGTGATGTTGTATTGCGTTCATGCCCACGTTGGATTAACTGTAAATCAAGTAAACTACAAATATGACACATGTATTCACACAGGACTATGTTCAATTCTTTTGTGATTCTAGTCTTTACTTTAAATCTGCCATTCTTCTATTATCACAAAAAAAAAAAATCACTTCACGTCTCCCCATTTGTTGAAGACACAAAACCAAGAGCGCTGTGGTCCCGTGGAACGAGTCGAGTCTCATAAATGGAACTGTCTGACAGTGTTGTTCAGAGAAAAGATGAACGGCATTGCTTCCCACTAACGTTTTCCACAGCTGGGCTGTGTCCCACTGTTTATGATCAAGTCTTATTGGGGCTCAGAAAGATTTAGCTAACAGTTCTGTTTATTGTGCTACCAAGAATCAGCTCCCATCAGTGCATAGCTGCGGCCTTGTGAGGCACTAACCGGACAGCTGGATGATGGATCCCATCAAGTACAACTGTCAGTAATAAACACAACAGTCCTTCCTGAGCCAAAGCTATGCCCTGTTGCTATTTTGGGTCACAGTAATGGGGTATGTGTTTGGCTATTGTCCTTAAATCTCATGAACTCTGACAATGGTGGCTGGGGGTGGTGAGGGAATAACCCTCTTTACCTGGGTCTCTGCCTAAAGAAGGCATGGAGTATTTATAGCCCATAAGTCTGCACCATTACACAGAGGAGAGGCTCAGTATATTTACCCCTTGTTTTGTGTGCTGCTCCATCGTTAAGCACCAAGGATCCTGTTTAGTCCTCATCCAGCTACCATTGAAACATGGTGAGTAGGCGCAGATTTCATTGCCATGGAATTTGATTGTACCTGTTTGAATACCAAGGAGACTTCCTGTTTCTGCTGCATGCTTTTTGAATCTATGGAGTATTACATATGTAATACAATTGTACAGTATACCGTTATATATTGATGAAATCTTGCTCTACTCACACCAATGATAATGAATCAATACCCTTCACGTCAATATGCTTAATGGTACTGAATAAAGATTAACAAAGACATCAATAGGACAGCACTCCAGTTGTCCTATTGATGACTTATTGATTTTGTCTACTCACATCGATGGAGTTTCTTCTAAAAACTTTATGTGTTAGTTTCAGCATAGTGAGGAGAGGGAAGAAGAGGTGATGAAAAAGGAGAGGACAAAGAGGGAAGAGAGAGGGAGAGAAGAAGATAGTGGACTGATGAGGGGATGATGAGGAGAGGAGGAAGAAGGAAGAAAGACGAGGTTAGAGGAGTGAAATGAGACCAAGAAGGAGAGCAGAGGATGAGAAACTGTGAAAGAGAGGAGGAAAATAGATTTGCAAAAAGAACAGGGAAGAGGAGACAACAGGAGGACACAAGGGAGGAGAGGAAACAAGGGGGGAAAGAGAGCAACAGGTGCAGGCTACAAATAAGTCAGGAATAAATTCATGTATTGTTCTCTCCTGGCCCCAAGTGATCTATGACTGGGCAGCATTCTGGCTCGTGTCCCGTGATTGTACGAATGCTCTAAAAAACAAAATGAAGAGACGACATAAACAAAGCACCTGTCGGAGCTGAGGTATACAGGAGAGCTAATCCACAGTGAGGGTTAGACAGCAGCTGTCGAGAGGCCTGTGAATCCAAGCAGTGTGATGTCATCACGCTGCGTCCACTCTCACTGGTTTTTACTATTCCACTGCTGGAGTTTCTGTTCAAACAGTTGTGTACCATCTAGTCGTCACCAAGACCCCGTAGAATTATCCCCAGTGTGAGTGACTGTGGGACTGTGAGCACAGACCACCCCCTCCTCGGGCTTTAGTGTGTGTTCTCACAAAACGTAGAGGAGTAAATATTTCCCCAGCAAATTGACAGTGTTTGTAATCCTCACTAATGAAATGCATGGCCCACTATAAACCTTGCTTGTTGTGCAATTAATGCCTCCAACACACGCCGCACACACACACACACACTGCAAGTTTGCTGATCATTGGCTTGTTATCATAAGCGCATGTGTCACAGTAAAACCGATAATGAGTGAAGCTGAAGCAGAGACTCGAGTGATGATTGTGTCATTAGTATCGGATCTAATTACAGTGTCATTGTCGAATCCTGCAGGCACCCAAGAAAGCAAAGAAGAGAGCCGAGGGGGCCAGCTCCAATGTGTTCTCCATGTTTGAACAGGCCCAGATCCAGGAGTTCAAAGAAGTCAGTGCTTTGGCAAATGTTTTCTTTTGCATTGAGCTTAAGCAGTTTGTTCTGTGCTGAAAGTTTACTGTGCATACTGGAGAAACAGCATGCAATAAAACCTCCGCAGGCTTTCACAATCATGGACCAAAACAGAGACGGGTTCATTGACAAGAATGACCTGAGAGACACCTTTGCAGCCTTAGGTAGGCCCACCTGCCTGCCTGCTGATGTCTCTCTCTGGGGGGCCATTTTTGGGGACATTATGATTTAGAATGGATTTTTCACTATTAATCCACCAATGAATCAATTACTACCCAACAATGAAAAGCTCTAAAGAACGTCTCATCCTGCTCTAGGTCGTTTAAATGTCAAGCAAGAGGAGATTGATGAGATGCTGAAGGAGGCACCAGGTCCCATTAATTTCACAGTCTTTCTCACCATGTTTGGAGAGAAACTGAAAGGTGAGGAGCTGTTCTGTACACTTACAACTACTAATATTCAAGGCCATGGCTATTTCTTGGAAAAAGATGTTTAACTATGACGCTCGCTCAGTGGTGCCACGGTTCCTCTTTAGGTGCTGACCCAGAGGAGACCATCCTCAACGCTTTCAAAGTGTTTGATCCTGAGGGAAAAGGAACGTTAAAGAAAGAGTTGTGAGTAGAACCGCTTCGTACACTGACTCTCAGTGAGGTGAATGTGTCCGGTCCGCTCATCACCACTGCTTGTGTTCACAGTGTGACAGAGATGCTCACCACCCAGGCAGACAGGTTCTCCCCTGAAGAGGTTAGAGCTCCACCTGTGATTGTTCCATCAGATACTGGAGTTGATTTATTGTTAAATTGTTAAATCTCTCATAAATCTTCTTCTTCTTGGCCATAGATGGAGCAGATGTTTGCAGCATTTCCTCCAGATGTAGCTGGAAACTTAGACTACAAGAACTTGGTGTATGTGATCACACACGGTGAAGAAAAAGACCAGGAATAGATTACTTCTACCAGAGATTTCTCTCATCATCAGTCGGAAAGTATATGTTCCCATTTCAGCTTCAGATGTGCTTTTCAATTTAATAACAAGTCATTAGAAATGTAGCCAACGTGGAAGGACATAATTACATCTGATATGTAAGACTGCAGGTGAAATAAAACATATGGGACATTTGAAAATAACTGGTTTAATATGTTCTGATATGAGATATTTTGAGCAATGAGTTATGTTTGCACTATATGAAGCTTTCCAGTAACTTAGAAATGAAACATATGCCTATGATGGAGTTTGCTGTGAGAAAGTTTACTCTTTTTCATTTGGCTTTACAAAAATAGATCTCCATGAATCTTCACAGGTTACAAGAAAAGAAAGAAGTATGAGTTTTATTCAGTAATGATGTGCGATTGGGTGTGTAAAGTCATGTGACTGCACAGCAGTGAACTAAATAACTGAGCTGCTACAAGTCTCACTGCCCCACGTGAAATTTCTGTTTGAATAAAAAGCATGACATTGGTGACTGAAGAGTGTGTCCTGGACATGTAAAAAGATAATAAAATATCAAATATGGAAAAGTGACTGTGCACTTTCATGCAGTTCAGAAACGAACTGAACAAGGTTTTGCCAAAGGATTTCCATGTGTTCTCCGATGGATCATGAGCATAAGTGCTGCCCATGATCTCGCACAGTGTCTCACACACATGAATGTTCAAAGGCCAAATTGGTTAAAGTTTTGTTCTGTGCAGGTATTTTTAATGCTTTTTAATGGATTAAGTGATTCTAAATATTTTTACTTTTACTTTTACTTTTGCCAATCATTAAATCAGCTAATTATTTGCATACTTTAATACACTTTATCTCAAACAGTACGATAGCATTTCAAGACTATTCATAATTATCGTATCACAACGTGGCTATGGTGTTCTGCAGAAACAGAAATTACAAAGACTCTACTAAGGCCGCTTTGAGCCAAGGATAAATAATACGATATGTGATCATTGGCTGGCTATTTGTTCAATAAAGCTTTGTTAAAGTTAAAACACACACACGGCCAGATGGATGTGTTGACCAATTTGCATTATTCATTATTTCATTCTGAAATACTAAAATAAAACTCTGATTAGGACTATATCATGAGGAATTATGACTGGATCCCTTTAATTATAAGTTGCAACTCTACCTGTGATTATATTGCTGGCTAAAAGGAAAAACTCTGCTTACTCCATCCATCTACAAGAGAGGAAAAGTCTTCAGAATGTTTATACTGCTTAGTATACTTGATAACTATGACGGTAATCCAAGTCTAAAATGTATAAAAGTAAAAATAACAAATGATCGATGTAAAATGTAACATGGTAACAAAAATATCTAATAATAATAATAAATAACGAAATAGAAACTATTTAAATTGGAAAGAAACAACCATAAATAAGAAATCCCAGCCATAACAAACAATTTTTTTCTATAGAATCCTGTTGCTCTTATTTTATTTTGATAATGGGGAGCTTCCAAATTAATGTTTCAAAATAATTATAGCATTTACCTTTATTTGCATTTGGTCAGTATTTTGTTATGTACATTTTGTTTGCACTAAGTGGTTTTGATAAGATAAGATAAGATAAGATAAGATAAGATAAGATAAGATAAGATAAGATAAGATAAGATAAGATAAGATAAGAGACATTCATGTCACAGCTGCAGATTCAAACTGACATTAAAAGTTAAAAACAACAGGACTAATCTAGAATAAGCCTAAAATATAGTAAATATAGTTCATCAGCACCCCCATGCTCCAGGTGGATTTCAAGTCTTCTTCCTGGTAATCACGCCTGTGTTCTGCAGGGCTATGTATGTATTAGTAAATATTAGGTAAGTATTAAGCTTTTTATTACTTTAAATGTTGATATAAATGTAAATGCCAGTTCTGTTATAACACTAATCTTCTATTGTGTAATTAACAGGAATATGTGGAAAATGCAGAAATCATTTCTGCACGCTCTGTGTAGAGATGAAACGACAGGCTTTCTGTGCTGTGTCAGTCTGTGTCATCAAGACTAGTTCATTGCTGGGGACCCTTTACATTTAGGCTTTTTTGTTTTTGATGTGAACTACATGAAGCAGGGGTTTCTTTAGCATGACGTGTACTAAATTGATGGATGAGTCCTCCTCTGTTAGGTTTCTGAGGACATCAATATATTTTGGGTAACCTTGTGTCACGTCATCATTAGTTTGGGTCGTGTGAACAACCCACCATTACAGCTTAGAAAGTAAAACCCAGCATGTATTTTGTCCCACAGTGACCCAGCAGCTAAGTGAAGGTTGAGTTCGTTTTTAACCCAGCTGTTTTTCAATGCAGTTATTGAATATACTGTAGTAGACTTAAGGGGAAAACATAGCATTAATAATAGGAATGTTAAAGTCATGTATGTCACAGAAATGACCATGTTAAAGATTACTATATTACAGTGAGTTGGTGCCATAAGTCTTTAAAGCTTAATATGAGCTGATGTACAGCTGATTACCTGGAAAAGAAAAAGCATTTTGACAGTCTATTAAATTAAAATAGGAGTGAGGAAAACATGAAGCGGTGGATAGTAGATGTTGTTTGAATGTTTCCTGTTCACACTATTTTGTGTTTCCTGATGACGTCTCTATCTGGGATCTCAGCCCTTCTCATATTGTTCCCATGTTAGTGTGTGTCTCTCTGGAGGGAAACAGCCCCAGTTTATGTTCCAGTCTGCAATACAGTATCAAGATACCTATATAAAAAACATATTCCTATTATGTTCTTCTTCTTTTTTACAGTCTCTGAACTCTTTGGAAACTACTACTTAGGCTCATCCACCTTGAACATTTTGACTGGACAAACTTCCCAACAATTATCATATAAAAATAAAAATGTGCATTTGTTGTGCTCAGACAACAAGATCAACAACTACCACACTAACATCATAGCATGTTGCTCAGGTTTGTGAAGGCTAACATTAGATAAGTTGATGAATGGATGTTGTCCCTCAGACCGGAGTGTAGTTAGGTTGGAGGGTCTTTCTTCGTCCGGTACAGTAGGGGGCAGTGTTGCAGCAGTAACAGCCGCTGGTTAGCTGGACAAGGTGCGGCGGAGAAAAACAGACAGACACGGCACTATCGCTAGCTAACGGCTAGTGCGGTTGACGTTTATTTGTTAGTCCTCGTTTTTCAGCAAAAGCCAACGTCGGATGTGTGTTTTTATATACTGCGATGTTTAAGTAGCTTATTAGATTGTTCGAAGTGTCGACGAGCGGCTCAATAGAAACGGGGACACGGCAACATCTTTAGCCTAAGCCGGAAAATAAACGAAGCTAACATTAGGCAGCTAATGCTAGGATAGCTAGCGGGCTAGCTTTCACAAGCCAAGACCTAGATTTGACTGAGTGGTTTTTATTAACGCCAACGTTGCAATGGCTGATGTTGACAAGCTGAACATAGACAGTATCATCCAACGTCTTTTAGAGGGTAAGATAATGCTGAAATATGACATATAAAACACTGCTTCGACTATCTGGATGCTGTTCTGACAGACACTAACGTTAAGTGCCTAGTAGACGTGCGGCTATCATTAGCCGGTGTTTATTCAACTAGTAAACTGTTATCTACCCGATTACGATAACTACAATAGTTTTCTTAATGTCGTAAGGTTAACCGGCATTATTCACTGTGATTTGTGCCTTTGTATAAAACGTTAGTGTGTGTGTGTGTGAAGGACATTAAACACTGCGCATTCCGGCACAGAATAGGTCTTTGCTGCATGTTCACCTTTGGTCCCATACAGCCGCCACATAGAGCCACTGCAGCAGGCATTGTAAAACAAGCTGTAATCGTGTTATTAGCTGTTGTTGTTTGCAGACTTATTAGTGTATACTGTATATATTTCATTCAGTCAGAGGAGCAAAGCCTGGCAAGAACGTGCAGCTGCAGGAGAACGAGATTCGTGGATTGTGTCTCAAATCCAGGGAGATCTTTCTCAGTCAACCCATTCTTCTGGAGCTGGAGGCTCCTCTCAAGATTTGTGGTAAGTATTATTTGCAAGGATATGTGTATCTACCAGAAAATAATGAATTACTATTTAACCGGCATCATATATTCTTCTGAGATGCATTTCTTGCTTCATCTATAAGTTTCACAACAGCAAATTATAAGTCAAAAGACAACTAATACTGTATGTGCATTTATTTGTCCTTGTCCTGCAGGTGACATCCATGGGCAATACTATGACCTACTGAGGCTGTTTGAGTATGGGGGTTTCCCTCCAGAGAGCAACTACCTGTTTCTGGGAGACTATGTGGACAGGGGGAAGCAGTCTCTGGAAACCATCTGTCTCCTGCTGGCCTACAAAATCAAATACCCTGAGAATTTCTTCCTGCTGAGGGGAAACCACGAGTGTGCTTCAATCAACAGAATATATGGTTTCTATGATGAGTGTGAGTAACAAGCATTGAATTTAATAACTAACTATATACACTGCTCGTCAAAAAAAAAAGTCATCATCTGGATTTAACTAAATATGGATCCTCCCATTGGATAATTACTGCATGAATGATTATGTTTCAGCTGGTTAAGTTATCTAACCCCAACTGATGCAGTGAGTAGCTTCTCATTTCATAAACAGTCATGTCGTAAGGCACATCCTGTAGTCGTGGAAAAGATGTTAATCTGTTTCAGAAGGGTCAAGTTATTGGCATCAAGCAAAGAAAACATCTAAAGAGATTGATGAAACTACTAAAACTGGGTTAAGAACTGTCCAATGGAAGAAGGTCATGTGGTCTGATGGGTCAAAAGAATGAGCTCAACTGACCACCTGAATATACTGAATGACCACATTATTTTTTTCTTCCCTCATGGTACGGGCATATTCCAAGATGACAATGCCAGAATTCATCCGGCTCAAATTGTGAATTGTGGTTCAGGGAGCATGCACATTATTGTCACACATGGATTAACCACTACAGAGTCCAGACCTTAACCTCATTGAGGTTCTCTGGGATGTGCGGAAGAAGACTTGCACGGTGGTCAACTCTCCCATCAGCAACACAAGATCTTGGTGAAAATTTTAATTAATGCAACTCAGGACAGGCAAAAATGTTGTGACATTGCAGAAATGATGCAATGGTGAATGCGTGCTGTAATTAAAGCCAAAGCATTCTGACAAAATATTAGTGTGTGATTTTTTTTTTTTTTTTTTTTTTTTTTTTGGACAAGCAGTGTAATATTTGTTAAGTTGTAATGATCTGTGTAAGTTGGGGCTGAATTAGCTGTGTGGGAGCTATACACATGCAACAGCAGTGGATTAAATGTTTTTCCATGATAAATTAAAATTTGTTGTCTTAATGTTTTAGGCAAAAGAAGGTACAACATCAAACTCTGGAAGACCTTCACAGACTGTTTTAACTGCCTCCCAATTGCTGCAATTGTTGATGAGAAGATCTTTTGCTGCCACGGAGGTTGGTTCTTATTTTTTTAAGATGAAACCATGATTTTAAAGTGTAGAATTTTATATTATGCCCATGAATTCCACTGTGGTTTAGGTTTATACAGCATGTCCAAAGTGCGCTCTGGCATCAGCCACTTTTTTTTTTTTTTTTGTCCTTGAGTACTGCTGTCTTGTTTGTTAGCTGACGTAAACTTCACTCATGTGTACAAGGTATTCTCAAAACCTGTTTGTGCTTTTTGCCGTTCCATTCAGGACTGTCACCTGACCTTCAGTCCATGGAACAGATTAGACGCATCATGCGGCCCACTGATGTGCCTGACCAGGGTCTGCTGTGTGATTTGCTCTGGTCTGATCCTGACAAAGATGTTTTGGGTTGGGGAGAAAATGACAGAGGTGTATCATTCACCTTTGGCTCAGAGGTGGTGGCGAAGTTTCTGCATAAGCATGATTTGGATCTGATCTGTCGTGCCCATCAGGTGATCACAGTAGCCCCTGTCAATCTAGAGAGAAATGTGACTGTGTAATATGGCTGTTTGTTGCACTGATCACTGAGTACACAGTGATTTTGTGACTCCTTGTAGCACTATATCTGAGGTAACATCAAGTAATCTTGTCTTTTCTACTATTGTTTCATTTGCAGGTTGTTGAGGATGGCTATGAATTTTTCGCAAAGAGACAACTCGTCACTTTGTTCTCAGCACCCAACTATTGTGGGGAGTTTGACAATGCTGGTGCCATGATGAGCGTGGATGAGACCCTCATGTGCTCTTTTCAGGTGAGATGCCATTTTTTGTGCATTAGGTATTTTAGAATTGCACTTTAGTTTGCCATACCCCAAAATATTCCTTCGTTAGAAATCAATGAACTACATGCAGATTTGTTGTTACTCTAGTACCTTGTACTAGGGTGCTGACAATGTGTTGGCATCATACCAAGGGTTTATTGCGTAAGTACAATTTTGTTGAAATAAGGCCAGTGGTTAGAACTGTTAAAGAGCAGTAAGATACAAAATGCCTATCAGCGTAGGTACAAAATTCAGGAAGAATGTTTTTGATCTTGCGGTTCTAGCAACTGATATACGATCTGGGTTGCATTTTCATGATGAGCTTATTTTTAGCATCTTCTATACGATTGAGGTTTATTTAATGGGTTTTAATGATAATTTCAACAAGTAATGGATAAAATCTGTGAAAATCGATTTTTAAAATAGTTGGAAACAATTTTTTTTGTATCTGCCAGATAGTGCTGCTTCAAATGTGTCAAGGAAGCAAATTAAATGAAAACATTTTGTGGAATGAGGGAATGAAGGACACTAGGCAAAGACGAGTGGACGTTAAGAGGAATTATTTTAGAATTAAGGGAACACATATTATAACACTAAAAAGATTATTGTTCTAAACATGCAGATCTGATCTGAAGGTAATGTGAGCACCTGAACAGAAGACATGCTGGAGTTATATTATAGATTGATTCAGTAGGTGCCAACACATTTCCAAGTACAAGGCTGTTTTCCTGCCATGAAATGGTCATACAAACAGCCGTCTTGGCATAGCAAAATCGGCACTTCTACCACTCACAGGCTCCTTTTATGTCAAATAAGCTACCCAGAGGTAGGCCATATTGTGTGTCCAAATGTGGTTAACAGGAAGTGTAAAAAAAAAAAGAAAAGTGTATAAAAATGTATTTCCTTGTCTTCTTATAAGAGTTAATAGATTAATGTAGTTTAGAAAATAACAATTGTCCAATAGATGAAGAGATAGAGTGGTTAGAAAAAGTATGTGTACCTTTTGGAATTTAATGGCTGTCTGCATTGATTTGTCCTAAAATGGGATCAGATCTGTATCCAAGTCAAGGGTATTAACAAAAACATAGATTATTAATATCAAAAGGGAAATGCTGGTGTTGCAGTAGCCATTACACAGAGAAACACTTAGACATACAAATGCAGAACATAGTAGAAAATAATAAAGAAAAAATACAGAAAAAAATGCATCTAAACAAACATATTGTAGAATTAACTTGCACAAAGCAATCAATTCTGCAGATCTATGCATGTTGTGTAATTGTATGGCTTGGCGTGCATTTACAATACCAAGAAGCACATACGGTATAATACAATATAGTAAAGTCTGTAAAATCTGTCCCACTCTCTGTATGTCATGATATAGTTATCGTACAGGAATAACATCCTGTACCTTTCCTTATCATTACAGTTAACATTTGTGCACCTGCATAAAGAACACTTCTCTCCAGCTGTGTTTTACAGCAGTGTGATGTCACCTCTCTATTAATTTCCTGTAGATTTTGAAACCAGCTGAGAAGAAGAAGCCGAACGGCAGCCGTCCTGTGACTCCTCCCCGCAACATGGTCACCAAGCAAGCCAAGAAATGAGGGGATGGGTCAGGGGCAAATGACCGGAGTTTCTCTCGTCCGCTCTGCTTTCGTCTTCTGCATTTGAGGGATTGTTTATCCTTCATGCTGCCAATACTGAAAAGATATCCACTCCTACCTGATGAAAGCAAAATATTTTGTTGTTTTGTCCACAGGGGTAAATTGATATGTCACCATGAAAACCTCAGGTGTTTTGCACTCCATTTTGCAGCTAGTCTTTGCCACATATGACTGTTCAATCAGGAAAATGTAACAATATGGCTATTTATGCACAGGAATGCCTTGTTTGAAGCTGTGCACAATTTTTCCAGTTTCATGTCTTTGTCATCTTTTTCTCACTGTCAATAATGGATATTAATGGCTATAAAACTATGGGGAAAGTCACAAACACCTGTTCTGTAAAACCTCAGTTATGGTTGATTTACAGTCAGTGTCACAGAACATTGACTTTCCACTGCGTTGTCACATTTTTAAACAAGTCTTGTGCTAAATGAAATGAATAAGGAAGCACTCTTGTAATGTCTAAATCTTTCTAATAAACTTTGAGTGTATTTTAGGGGGAACTTGGACTCTGGCTGTCATTTCTTTCTTAAAATCACAATGCAAACTGATATACAGAGCTGTAAATTTCAAATCCTGTTTCTCAAGAATACTTGATGAACGAAGAACCTCCCATCAGTCAATACCCACAAGGGGGAGACAGAATATGCTGTGGTACAAATTATAGTTCAGACAGGGAAGTAGTCAAGTGTCCTACACTGTCATTCAAAACATGAAATTGATCAGAAATACAGTGAAGACGTTAATGTTGTAAATCACTATGTTTTTATTGCAGGCTCTATGTATGCCTAGGTTAATTTACCTATTGAGTTGAGTATCTGGGGCATCAGCAATTGTGGGTTTGCTTAAAAACAAAACACAGCTTCAAACTGGATATTATATAAAATAAATTGCACACTGTAACTGATTACAAACAGTACAGACTGTTGCATCTGCACACACACAAAATGATAGAGAGTAGGACAGTGATAGATATAATAATATTTAATCATTATTACTAGTAACATTAATATATAATAATAAAGTTATTATTACACTGGAAAAAAAGTATTTCAGGCTGTTTCCTCCACAAAGCCACTGATCTGCCTCTTCCACACATGTATGAGTATTTCAGTGAAGCAGCGTGTCCCCAGTTTACTGTGAAAACACCTGCGTTTCGAACTTCAGTACGTCAAAGGTTGACAGAGTGACATTTCCTTATTAGGAGGTGCGGCGATTTCGTAATGTTGTGTGACGTCAGAGCAGTCACAAGACCCAGCGAGCAGAGCGGCGTGTACGAGGCCACGGTACAGCTCGTTCACGGTGCAGCTCGTCCACGGTACAGCTCGTCCACGGTACAGCTTGTTCACGGTACAGCTCGTTCACGGTGCAGCTCGTCCACGGTACAGCTCGTTCACGGTACAGCTCGTTCACGGTACAGCTCGTTCACGGTGCAGCTCGTCCACGGTACAGCTCGTTCACACTGCGACTTCTGTGGGGCTCCTCGGACCGACTGGCACCATGGCCGCGGAGAACCAACATTTAGCGGGACTGTGGCGCGGAAGAGGCGACACTTCACTGTGAATTGGTTTCAGCAGTGTGAGCCCCCCGAGGCTCGGCTGTTCTACCAGCGGAGGGGGTCGTGTGTGAGTGCGTGGCGGCTGTTGACGGCGGCGGTGTCTGTAGCTCAGCCGACCACATCTCCAGCCCCGCTAGCGAGTTAGCAAGTCAACAGTGTGTGCTCACCCCGACGCTAAGCTAGCGGGACTGCTAGCTTGGCAGGGTTCGTGCGGTGGGAGCTGGTGTGTAGGTGATGTTGTCCGTGCTGTCGTACGGTAGACTGGTTGCCAGAGCTGTCATCGGCGGACTTTCTCAGACAGACAGCCGCGACTACAGCCTGGTGACAGCGAGCTGCGGCTTCGGTAAGGATTTCCGCAAAGGCATCCTTAAGAAAGGGATGTGCTATGGGGACGACGCGTGTTTCATTGCCCGGCACAGATCCGCCGACGTTTTGGGTGAGTGTTTTGTTTGCGGTACAACAACTGGAACATTATGCAATGCGGTACTCCGTTTATTTGAAGTGTGGGATAGCTGATATGGAGGACTGTGTGAGATCACAGTTACAGGCTTGTTAGGTGCTAAGGTGATAAGATTGTGCACGGACTTATCCACTGCTTCAATATTTGTTTTTGGTTTTTTTTTCTTATTTCTTGCAACAGCCTGTTAAATCTTTGTAATTAGCAATCTTGAATGCGAACCCCTGGGTTCATACAGTGTGAGTTCATTCCTCATACTATCAGTGCATCAAGCAAACAAAAACAATGTAAGTCTGCTATACTGAGGGAGGATGAAGGACATCAGCCTTGTTACTGAACAGTTGTGCAGGACTGTGGAAATACACTGAATGTGAGTGTGCTGGTGCACACTGAATGAGTAAAGACAAAAGAAAAAGAAAAATTGAAATCGGGGCAGTCTTTGACCATGTCAGGTTATTTTTGGAAGGTTTGATTAGTTGCAAAGTTGTGTGTCCACACTGAGCAGGCCTCCTCTCTGTTCTGGCTCAGACTGCGGACACACAGAAGACCATCCATGTATGGTCAGTGGAGCAGATGCTGGTGTCCTGGGAGCAACAAGACTAAAGTTTCCTTTCTAGGAAACTCTTGGACTCAAGAAAATGAGAACAAGCACATTAATGAATCTACAAAGCAGAGTATTGATCTATAGAAAGATTATTGATGGTTTAGATTGTGCGTGATACAGTAGGTTTCCAGCGAGAGAGAGATAATATTTAATCTACAGGTCTACAATGCTCTGAACAACTACAAAAAATAATATCTATTAACCTGTGCAGATGAATCTAAGATAAAAAGATTAATAGCAGTCATTTTTCCAATGTGTGCAGGTGTGGCAGATGGCGTTGGTGGCTGGCGAGACTATGGTGTGGACCCATCACAGTTTTCAGGTACACTGATGAAGACATGTGAGAGGCTGGTGAAGGAAGGACGCTTTGTCCCCAGCAGCCCCGTGGGAGTCCTCACGACCAGCTATTACGAGCTGCTGCAGAACAAAGTGCCACTGCTGGGTGAGTGAAGCAGCATTCAGTGTCATATATATTAGTTTTAAAGGCATATTAAACTAGAGTAGACTGTATCCTGCATAAATGCTTCTAACCAGTACCTGAAAAAAACATCATCATGTCTGACACACGTCTATTTGTCTGTCTGTGGTACCTCAGCACACTACTGGTGAGGATACCTGCTTTCTATTGGTCATTAGATACAGATACAATTGAATTAATATCCATTAAATACTTTATTGTATTTACTTCGATAAATACACAAAAGCACCAAGGCTGCCCGGGTCTCCTTTTTAGAACTATTCATATGAGATGCATTTTCATTGGGACACACTCCAAGTACACTATTTAGGGCCCGGCTCTATTTCCCTCTGTCCCGTTCATGCGGTGACTGGATGGAATTTGTTGCATTATGACTCAGAACAGCCCGATCCCATTAAGAACTCCCTGGAATCTCCCGACCTGTCCCATGTAGTTCACTTCCAGAATTCCTTTCCTCCTTCACAGCACTTCCCGACAACACAGCGCGCACAAACATGTAGCATCAGGGAACAAATGTTTTACGTACAGATCTCTGCCTCTGCTAGTGTCAGTACTTTTCCACCCCGTTTATCACATGTGCGGCGGGAGGTGAGGGGGAACAACACTGTATTGTGCTGTTCTTCCACAGCAGAGGGAATGTTCTTGAGACCGGCAGTGTGTGTAATTTTACCGCTGAAGAGAAAACAGAGACGGAAGGGAGGGAGTCACAGTGCGTGAGGGGTTTTGATGGTTTGTGCCTAACAGCGTATTTATGTGTGCCAGATGAATCACCAGCAGGGTGTGGCCACACATATCCGCCTGCTCCACCAGCTCATGTTTCTTTCTCATCATCTTCCAGATGGTGGAACTCCAAAAAATGATTAGGATACTACACTGACTGTGGTGTCACGGTGGTGTTTTCGGGTTAACCTAAACCGTCTCCCGGATAGGTATCCTTCCAGAAATACAGAGACATTTCCCAAGATGTGTATCAGTGAAAGTCCAAAGAGCTGATGGTATTGTGGCTGCAGCTTTGTATTGATCTAGACATCGTTCTTATTTTTATATGAAATTACTGTATTTGCATAGAAGATCAAAATTTTAAGACATTTCATCATGATGGTTCTTCTTACACAGAAGACATTTGGAAGTGTCCCAGGAGAAAAAGGACAGGTGTAAATAATTAAATGAATGATGTCTAGATTCCATTTAGCTTCTTGCTTTGCGCATGTTGGCTCATGGTTTACTGGGACAACTGAATACAACACGACCATTATTCGTGTTATTAGCACACCTGTCCCCTTCCTGCAGATCAGAACAGTTTTCTGACAATTTATTTAACAAATTATTTTAACATATGTACTGGTAGTTTCATGTCAGAAAATAAAACTGGGTGTCTGAAGAACATATGTACATTTTTAAAATATAATTGCACAGGTAGAAAACAACACACTCTGATGTACAGTTGGTTTGTTTGACTGCACCCAGCCAAAGATGCAGACTGCTTTTAGTTGTAAGGTGTGTTAATCTTTTCTGTTTTGTGTTTCTGCAGGTAGCAGCACAGCCTGCATTGTAATTTTGGACAGGCAGAGCCACCGGCTTCATACAGCCAACTTGGGAGACTCAGGCTTCCTGGTGGTCCGAGGAGGTGAGGTGGTCCACCGTTCAGACGAGCAGCAGCACTACTTCAACACACCCTTCCAGCTGTCCATTGCTCCCCCCGGGGCTGAGGGGGCCGTCCTCAGTGACAGGTGAGCCATCCCCAAGTAGTTCCATATGCATCTGTTGCCATACACATATGTGAATTGGTCTGTTGGAGACGGCATATACAGGCAGAGTTGTGCTTTATAATTAATGAACAATTGATAGAGCTCATACATGTGTTCTGTGCAGCCCTACACATCACATGCAGACATAACGGCACTCAGCTGTTGAAGGTTTTCTTGTGCTCGTGTCCTTCACTTGCAGCAGTGTTTAGTGAATGTAGTGGCTGTACTGTGTTGAGTTGTAGTGTAACATTGTGTCAGGGGCCATGTGCTGCAGTGTCTCGTTGCAGCAGCGTGCCAAGCAGCCAGCACTGTAGACGTTAGTAGAGTGGGAAGGCGTTGGGTGTTTGCCAAGCTTTCCCTTTTACCCGGGTCAAAGTCTGTGTGGGCTGATGGGCAAACTGAAGCGTTCACAGCCAATCCCACTGCAGCAGGCTCAGCCACCTTTTCACTTGCTCAGTCTCGAATAAGGCCGATTATTTTGAGCCTCTTAAAAGCATTTCTTAAAAACAGATGGAAGAGGAACCACAGAAGAGCCTGAACTGAATGTTTTATTTTTATTTCCTGCAAATGTCCTCACTTGAGTTTCAACCAACAAATTATGAGTCCTAGTTGATGTAGATTTAATGTGGTTCTAGAAATGGTACTGCTTCTAATTTGTGCACTTCGCGGAGTCATGGAGTTGTAAGATTTATTCAAAGTGATTCACACAGTGTAACAACCAGTCAAGCTAACATAGCAAGTGATAGAAAAGAGGGCAGGGGTCAAAACTGAAGTGGACTAACAACGTTCTATGCCATTAATAATGAATGTTCTGCATTAGGGAATAATGCAGAGCACAAATTTTTTTGTTATATAACATATCGTGATGAGTACTTACTGTACTGATATGGAGTTACATGTGTGTGCTGACCACTCATATGGCTGCTACTACTAGCATGTTTCCAAAGCATTTGGAAAACATTTGTGCATACAAATGCACAAATAGAGAGTAGATTCCACCTGCCGATATAAAACCAGTCCATAGTATATTCAAGTTTATTCTATATTATTTCTATGTTGTTTAAATTATAATCCATTTTATTTGGTATTTAACTTTACCTGTTTTATATGCCAATTTGCTGATTCTTGTATAAGTCACACCATCTGTAAAACAGTTTGCATTACAATAATTGTTAATGATTAACTTAATATGACTGACTATTGATTAAGGAAATGATTTAAAGTTTGCATCACTGGTGACAACATACACCTTTTACAAGACAAAACGTTTCAATATGCAGCTGAATAATTAGACACAAAAACAACAGATGATGAATCTGAACATGGCAGTCCTCTTCTTATAATTACAGATGCACATCAAATGCACATTGAATTTCACTTATCACTCGGTGTTCCCATTTTGCATGTGCAGCCTGTATTGTGTGTGTGTGTGTGTAAACGGCAATTTTATCTCTGAATCAGAGCACAGCACAGCACAGCACAGCACAGCACAGGACAGGACAGGACAGGACAGGACAGGATGTTCCTATGGGCTTTGGCTCTGTGTGTCTTGATGCAGTCCAGACTGTAATAAATAACATTCAGACTGGTTAGGGGCAGTGCAGCAGGGTTAGGGCATCTTCTAAGAAGTGAACTTGACACTTGCACAGCAGACTAACTTGGTTCCTGCCAATATGTATTTGTAGCTCCCATAGTCATAATGGTAGCAGCTTTCAGAGGCCCTCAGTGTCCTTTCTAAAACCACCATGTGATGATTCTTAGAATTTCTCCTCCAACACGTGATAATGTTTGTGTAGCCAAGGTGAAATATCAATAGTAATTAGAGTCTAGCTTTATCCCCTTCCTAGTGCATAGAGTGAATTGTGAGTATTCCTCAGGTAGAGGAGAGGTCGGGTCAGGTCAATCTATTAGGTCAAATGGGACTTCCTGTATGAGAGTTGGGGCGTGTTGGGAAAATGAGAAAGCTTAAACAGAAGCAATGCATGTGGTTACTATGTAAAACAAATGAAAAATGAAAATGAACCACCTAAATCGTCAAACACTCTGCACACTATGCTCTTTCTCTTCTCGGCCTGACATTACTGTGACTGTGCCTCCAGCCCTGATGTCGCAGACAGCTCTTCCTTTGACGTCCAGCTGGGTGACATCATCCTCACGGCCACTGATGGGCTCTTCGACAACATGCCTGACTACATGATCCTGCAAGAGCTAAAGAAACTCAAGGCAAGTCAGAAACAGGTTTGCTGGCGTGAGAGGACTCAGAAATGTCTGTAACACTTACTTCATGCCTGCTTTGTTTTTGCTTCACAGAACACAAACTATGAGAGTATCCAGCAGACTGCGCGCAGCATTGCAGAGCAGGCCCACGTACTAGCGTATGACCCCAACTACATGTCGCCTTTTGCGCAGTTTGCCTGTGACAATGGACTGAATGTAAGAGGTAAGTGTCTCAGCTGTACTTGAACCACATGGAAACAGAACCACATCTTTGATCACCGTTCTAATGTTGCTGTTGTCTGTTCAGGAGGAAAGCCAGATGATATCACGGTGCTGCTGTCCATAGTAGCGGAATACACCGACTAGTTTGTGGGGAGCTGTGATGAACGCCTTCAATTCCTGCTGGACAGGATGAAAGACTGATGTCAGATGCTTCCCCTGCATCCAGTGGCTCTGCCTCAACCCTCAGCTGATCATCCCTGTCTCTCTCCCCTAAAAAAACTCCCACATGCCCACCTCTCTGTGATGATGTCCATCAGAGAGTGACTGTAAAAAAAACAAAAAGAACTTGAGGACTTGAGGCCTGACACATCCTCTTGGCAAGGCTGCAGTACTGGCATCTTTGCAGTGTTCCAGTGTTCACTGGATAATCCCATTGCCCGGGATAATCAGTCATTGGGCACGTTGGAGATGAGGATAAGTCGTCTTTCTCTGGTGGGTGGTTTGGGCAGGGAGAACGTCAAGACTTAGAAGGGGGGCGTGGGCAGACAGGAGGTGTTAGACTGTTAAAGTGGCCCCATGCTGGGCTGCCAGAAGGGAAAGACACAGGCGGTCAGTAGTCTTAAGAAGGGAGCTGCACAGGAAATAGCAGAGTTAAGGCTCAATAAATGGGCTGCCGTGTGCACATGGATGTTCCTAGTGATTCACTGGTAGTTAGAATCCTTCATCAAAGGGCCTGGAACCCTGTTTGTGGCTGCAGGGAGCACATGTTTGATAATAAGATATGAATGGTGTGCAGTTTGGGATGTCTTGTTAAATTTTGGCAAGAAAAAGTAGTGTACATGGCATTTGAATACCACTGGTTAGTTTGTTGGGGTAGTCTAATCCAATAAGATTTCATGAAGAAATGCGGCAGCTGCCTTTTACAAACCAGTGCAATTCAAGTCTTGCACACATTTTGTTACTTCATGGAAGAGTATTTTATAGTTCAAAAGAATCTTGAGATATATATATATATATATATTGTGTAAAACCGATGCCCTCCCTTTAATCTCACCGCTGCTGCTGAGGTCTTGACTGTGATTACATGTGGTGTGTGTCTGAATATGTGTATGCATGACGAATGCACTTGTGCGTGTCAGTGCGTGTATTGATATGTGTAGTAAGTGTCTATGAAATGGATGTGAAGGCTGCAGACTTCTTCATATCCACTGGGTTGAATTGGTCTCACAGCCTCAAACGCACAAAGAAGCATATCTGAAAAAGCTAAACACAGTGGAAGTTGGTCATGTGACCAAATGTATTTTTGTTACTTTGTTCAGTGGGATAGTTGAGTTCATTGGACCGATTATGGCATCAGAGTAGCTGTAGAAGCTGTTATTTAGAATCAGCATTTCCTTTTCTGCTCTCTCTCTCTCTCTTATGTCCTGTTGTAGAGCTCCAATGGCACAGTCATAGGTCAGGTCATTGCAGGCTTCAAGTGAAAAATGGAATGAAATGAAATTATATTTCCATTATGTCATTACAGATTTTCACTCAGCATTTAAACACCGTTAAAATATTTCTTAGTAAAATGTGTTTTCAGTCTAATGTCATGATTATGTGCCTTGTATCAGGTTTTGTTGATACTCGCAAAAATGTCCATAATTCCATAATTCCACAAACGGCCAACTGTGTGCCAGATACTGAGCACAAAGCCTGAAACTGTTAAGTAGCCATAAGATTGTTTCTCGTCATGCCCTGCTCTCTTAACACCAGGTCTTTTTTTGTTTCCAGCATTTTTTTTCTCCTGAAATCTGGCTCTGTGCACTCAGTCAGGAGCTAAGGAATAGTAATAAAGCCATCCCACGCTTAGAAAATCCTCCCTGTGGATCTTCAAGTCACTGTTTACAATCTGCACTACGTAATGGACTGTTTCCCTGCGTTAATCTGACAACTTCACACTGGACGACTGCAGTGTCAGGTGTCATTTTGAACTGATGCTGATGGGCACTGAAGAGCATAGACTTAGGCAGAGCAGTGAATGGACAAAGTGTGTCTTTAAATGTTACAGCACTGAGGACAATCTAAGCAGCCTTAAAGAAGCAATCCCCCCAGTCACATGGTACTGCCATTGTTAGCCTTGTGGTTCCTGCTTCCTCACTCTTACCTGCTCTGACACTCTTCATGTTCCTCTTCCAGACTTTGTTACAACCAGAGCACATACAAATATAAAATATATAAAGGTGTGCAGTTCAGTGCAGATCTTTGCTCTGTGAAAAACATTTTCAAGTCTGTACAATATTTAAATAAACACTATAGTATTTATTATCCTGCTGTACTTGATGTGTGTGATTAGTATAAACATGCACTTGGTTTTGGATCAGAACTTCCTGGCAGGCTTTAGTGTTGAACGATATATTGCAAAGCCATTTTCTTCACAGGTGCAGGCTACATGACCCTAGGGCTATATTTCTCCAGAACATGTTTAGCTCTGCTAAATGTTTCCATTGCTGAACTCAGGCTTGTAGGATGTCTGTGTGTACACCCACATTCCTCAGACGTCTTGCATACTACTAGTTACCATCAACAGTTAGATTTGGTATCTTCTAGATGAGGCAATAGTTTTCACAGACAAGAACGAACAGTCTTTCCTCTTTGCGTGCTATGACAAATGTATTTCACAGCCTGAAATCACCAAAACAAATGAACTCATCCATGCTTAGATTAGGTAACTACAATAGACACATTCAGTTGTGTGAAAACATAAAAGTTAACAGTAGAATTTAGTAAGGCCTTTAAAATGACTTAAAATGCAAAGCATAGAAAATATATATTAATATAGATATCATTCTGAGTTGAGTGTGGTGGCTCCTTTTTTGGCCAACATCACAAAAAATTAAGATGACAAATAAGTATTTAGAGTGAAGGGCTTCCTTTAGGGTCTTCCTCATCCTCCTCTGTGTCACTGTAACATGCCAGAACTGGCAATCTAGCGGCGCAAAAGTCATCATCCTGCTCTGAGGACAAGGCCTTAAACAGGAGCGAACAGACCTACAGGGAAAAACATACAAACAAACATGTTAGTATACACTGTAATTAAAACAATGTTTTGTTGTATTAGTAGGAAGTTGCCATTCAGCAGTAAATGTTCTCTCTAAAACAGTGCAATACATGAAAATGAGTGCTATTAGAAACTTGTTTGACAAGTCGGAATTCACCTCCCGAGGGGGAAAATGTAAGCACAGAAACAAAATACCGGTAAAGTGTCAGAAACACAGGAAACAAGACTGATCAAGAGAATTATGTCAGAGTTTTGGGTTTTGTTATTGTTTCATTTGTTATGGTGGCAGAACACAGGCTTCATGACCAGTGTCACCTTGCTGTCTTCCTCAGTCATCTGGTGAAGCCTCATACGGTGAGACATTATGCACTCTGGGCAAACTTCCCAGCAGAAGTTCAAATCAAACACTTGAAACTCTTTGGCACCTCACAGTTCCATCCAACCTGTCAAGCCTGTAAAGTATCCAAGCCTCAGGGAACAGTCAGAGGACATACTGGAGATCCCAGTAAAAATTAAAAACCAACAGGGAGCTCTTGTTACCGTGGTGGAAGAGGGAGTTGTGTTGACACCGTCACAGGCATCATCAGGTGCAGTGAGTCCTCCAGGGTTGTAAATCTGAGGTAAGAACTGCGTCAGAGTAGGTGAGTCGATAATTGGGCTGCCCTGGCTGGATGCAATCAGTTCCATCACTGCAGGAGCATCATGGGCTGTGCTGCAGTCTGCCTCATATGGACCCACACACAAAGCAGCAGCATCTGCACACCTGGGAGCACACACAACACATTCATATCTGCAGCAAAATGTTCCTGATTAAGTGAAAGGTGAAAGTGAAGGTGCAAAGAGTTGTAGTGCACTCTACCTCCTTGTACACCATATATATAGATTATAATACCAGACCAATAGCTACTGTTTTTCTTTGTAGTAAACAAAGTCGTAATACATATACATATAATAAGTGTCATGCTCCCTAAACCACTCTTTCACAATTTGAGCCAGATGAATCCTGGTATCATCTTGTAATATGCCTGTACCATCAGGGATCCATTTATGGAATAACCTGGTCATTCGGTATAATCAGGTAGTCAGCTGACCTCATTCTTTGGACACATAACATTTCTGAACCTAGACCTGACAACTGCAGCAACCCCAGATCATAGCACTGCCCCCACAGGCTTGTACAGTAGGCACTAGGCATGATGGGTGCATCACTTCACCTGCCTCTCTTCTTATTCTGATGCACCATCACTTTATTAATACATTTGGCCTGTGTTCAATAGTAAAACGGAAAAAAAAACATTTTCTGCACTTGCAGTAAAACAAAGTTAGATAAATATTATAATAGCACTTGCGATTGTGGTCATATATAAAAACAACTGGGGTAGTAAACTCTACATTATTGACAACTTAAGCAATGCTTTTAATATTTGGTAGTACAATAAGTTTAGAATTCATGTCATTATAATATACACAGTATGAGCAACAACAAAAACTACCTTTTACGTGTAACCACACAGTGCTATCAACCTCAGAAAAGCAACAAGAAGTACAAAGAGAAATCTCAGCCTTTGCAATGTGCGGCAGCAGGCAAGCACGTTTTGCTATGAGCATGCTAGAAACAACAAAAATGCAGGTTGAAATGCTTGAACTCCTAATGCCTGCTCTTCTGGTCAGCAATGTCTCTGCAGACTTCCAGCAGCGCTCACAAGTAAACTACAACTGACCCAGATGTGTTCCACAGTACAGCTGGTACTGGTGTGACAACATCCACCAAGAGCCCCAAGAGCAGTACAACAGAGAGTGATAGAGGGTTAGAAGAGCGGGACAGTGACACTGGCAGAGCACCCAAACAGGCTCACATAGCGGAGATGAGGGGATTACACCCTGTCACACTGAGAGGATCCTCACCCCACATGTCCTGTGCTTGCCCTATTTATCTCTGTTACAGACACAGGGCTGGTTGCTGTAACACTTTGTCCTCTTTGGAAGCTAAAAACAGAGCTTAGGAGAAAAGCCCAAGGAGCCGTATAGGAAGATTCCATTATGCTCTCTTAAGCACAGTCACCACAGATCTGAGGAACTGGGCCTACAAAGGCTTCTACTGTGTATGATCTGTCTAATGATCAGGAATAAAATCCTTTATCCCTTATCTGTGCATCTGCTCTGCTAACAGAATCAAGTTGCTGTAGACATAATTAAAAGCAGTGTGAGTATAGACAAAAACCTAGTGTTTGGTACCTGGCTGTAGTGGAGGCTGGGGTCCTGGTAAGCTGAGAAGGGCCCCTACTTTCAGAGTCGACCAGAGTAGCCAGCACCACAGTGGCCTCCAGGACCATGTCCTCCACAGAGAAACACACAGGCCTGCAAAGCACATCAGTGATGATAGACATCTGAAAGGTTTGATGAATGTTGATGTTGTCTGGTGTTAATAACGTGCTCGATTTGGAGCTCCTTTGGTAAAGCACAACACAGACTGATGCTAGTCTCTGTACGTTGAGATATGAAAGTCACTTGGGCTAATTATGATAGCACAGGCACTTACTTTCCTGCAGCACTGAAGTGGATAGACACTGACAGACAGTGTGACTCTGCAAACGAAAGGAAACCCTGGAAAAAAAGAGGAGTGCAGCAGAAATTCAATGTAAGACATGCTTGTGTTCACCTGTGTCATGACCAGAACAGTTTAACAGCTAAACATCCCGAAAACAGTGTTGTACTGTAGCTGGTTGACAATAACCAGCCTAAAATAAAATATCAACGCTAGAGTAAACTGAGGCCGACTAAAACGTAAAGCCCAGTTTCTAATCCATCCAAACCCAATTTTCCTAAACCGACAGAAGAAGGCGACTAGGCTGACTAATGAGGAGCCTCACAGCAGGGAGTCCAAGAAACATTCCAAGACCTTAGGGACAAGAGCTGTGGGTGTTAATATAGGTCAAGTCTCATTACCTGGACTAAGACCTTTTTGTTTATATATATATATCAATGCAAAAGAAATTCATTTAAATTTGGGTGTTTTCATGTACACACACTCTGGATCACTGAGCACACTACTTGAAATAACATCATAGTTCCCAGGGAACCAGTGTTTTGAACTTACTCAAAGTTCAAATAGTTGAGGATAAACTTAAGTTGAACAAGCCTTTGAGAACAAACATGCTCCTACTTGGCATGAAGGTTATTCATTTTGTAATAAACAATGCAATGTGTAGCCTATGGTTTCTGCAACTCATAACTGCTATTGCCTTTTCTCTGTAGTGGTTTAATATGCGTCATTGGGGTCATGCTATCTCTGCTATATCAATGAGTCACAGTGCTGAGGGGAAGTTTCTAAAAACCATTAAGCTCTCTGAATTTAGCACAGTTGAGCGTCCAGACTACAAGAGCAACAATATGTGCTCTCAGACATGAAGTGCTCCAGTAACACACACTATCATACCCCACAAGTATATATATAATATCATCATATGACAGGATAAATGGACAGTGTTACCCTCAACTCCTTCAGACAGAATGTTATGTCAGAGTTAGCTCCGACCTGAAAGTAGTCAAACTCATCCGGGTGTAAGGACATCTCTGTGTACATAATCTTCAAGTGATCTGTAGCAGAAGCACATCCAAGTCAAACAGCATCTGCACAACATTTCTGAAGTTGTGTATTTGCGTTATCAGGTTAGGCTGTAAACTATATTCATGAGCAACTTTTATGATGTCTGCCACTCCTGGGCCTGAGCCAAGTCACAGTGTAACATTAGCTCACCATGTTCTCTCTCATAGTAGTTCCTCAGACTGACTTTCAGAGGAGTCATGGACAGAGTTATTTCCTCCTGGGACACTGGGAAATGCATCACCATATCACCAAGGAGCCTGCAGAGATAGACAGCACAACAAAAGCAAACCACCACAGAATGTAGCTAAGCAAAGAGCAGAGAGCTCTTTTTAATTAAATTAATAAAAAAAAAAGAAGAAAATGGGTTTCAGGTGCTTTTCTAAGCTTTGAGAGAACCAAGATTCTGTTTGCATTAAATGTGCCTCTGACGTTTACATGCTCAGTTGGTATTTGCAGGTTCTAACTTGATAACAGAACACATGCTAACCTGGCAGATGCTTTTAGTACATTTGGACAAAGGTGTGAGGCAAACACTGCCTGCAGAGCCTCGCTTTCCTGGAAATGAAGGTTGTGGGTCTTGGTGATGCCTGTCACAATAGACAGTAAGTGTGGAGCACACTGCCTCCAAGTGTTGACAATATGCAACACGTCGTCTACAGCATAGTGTTAAACAAAACATTTACAGGAAGTTTCTACAAGTCCATTTAATAAATAAATATCCTTACATGTAAGCAGATTTTCGGAAATCCTGATTCCTCTTATCACAGCTATTTTATGACACAAAATACAATATTACCCACCATGTCTGCAGAAAAACTGGATTACCACTCTGTCACTGGGAGTGCTGATCCAAATCTGACATCGCTCCACATTACGCTCAATGGAAGTCAAACACCGGAAAAGTGGCAGCACAGACTTTTAAAAAGCAGACAAGGCTGTAATCACCATCTATTGGACTTCCACTACTGTGACGCATACCCTGAAACACTTCTTATCATGTGTAGTGAACCGAGGTGTCACTTTGAGCTGTGTACAGAAAGAACCTCCAACACGACCCATATACCTTCATGGCCAGTTTGCATTTGATTGCTTCATTGCTGTGGTCAGGTCCTGATCCCAGGCTGTAGTGTTGGAAGAACAGTGGTGAGAAATGGAAGCAGGCGTACGCAGAGTGAGCAGCATTCACTGATCTGAGGGCCAGCTGTGACACAGACACTGAGTGAAGGTGCTGACAACTGGACAGGAGCCACATCTATAATAACAAATATGGCAGTCCTACCAAAAGATGTTAATTCATTGCTATTGCCATTATTGAAGAATATGTAATAATCGAACTACATATTTTTTCCTTTTAAAAGCCTCAGTTGGTGCTTCTCACCCCTTTGACCATGGGGTCCAACCACAGCTCTTCTCCGATGCGCGACAGGGCTTGGACAGCTTTTCCAAAAGCTGCAACACAGCAAGGAGCAATTCAAGTAGCAGCTTATTAATAATACATGTTATATTGAGAAAAGTGCGATAACTGCTAGGTAGTAAAAAGATACGTCTCAAAAATGTTCAAATATCATGGAAATATGATCAAATTAAGATTAGCTAGCATTAACAAAAGCTAAGTTGAGCTAACTCTAAACTAGGTAGCTAAATTAGCTGCCTATTCTACAAGAATTAATATTTTCACAAACCTCAGGCGAGCAGCTACAACCTTTATACAAGTTTGTTAAATTATTTTTCACAGCAAATTAAACCTTCAACTACAAGTCTTTTTAAAATACCACCTTTAACAGCGTTTCCTTCAAAGACACAGTTCATATTTGCTGGAGACAGAAGAAGTGCAGTCTCTACATGCTACGTCAACTAGCTCAGTTAGCTAAATAAATAAATAAATGCACATGTGCTCTATTTAATAGTTTTATTTACAAAGTAATAGAAGAATACCTGTTAATATGCCGAGGACAGTAAATACTGTTAAAATTATATTTTAAAAATCATATTGAGGCCTTCAAATCATGGTTAATGAGTCTCAAATATAGAAATAATAAAGATAAAAAGATATAAATGATATATATCATTTTATCAAGTTTGATATCAGCCCAAATAAAATCCGTATAATTCTAAATATTATTGTATGAATTTTGACCAAACACATTATCCAGTATTGTATTTAATACTGCATTTTAAATAATAGCAGGACTAAAAATACAGTATATTTATGACAGATGTCACAACCACAGATACAGATATATGTAGTGCTTGAATAGTGTGGTCTATAAAACAATTCACCATATATGATTATATTTCAGCCATTACAGTAATAAAACAGGTGTTGACTAACAGAAACACTCTTTTAAAACAGTATAATCGTTTGCTATCATAAAGTCATCTGGTGACTATTTTTGGAAGTATGACATCAGAATTAGCTGTACTGCTGCCGCTGCTGCTTTTCCTCTGCCCTTGAGGCTTCGCCCTTGCCTCCACATTCTTCTCAGCATCCTTTGTGAACCTGCTTTTTTCTCCACGTTGATGATCCCCACACCTCCTCCTGCAGGAGGGAGTCTGACCTGGGAGGTACGACACACAGCATGAGATGGATGGCAGTGGTCAAAGTTTATGCTTGAGATGTGTTAATACACACCTGACTGAGCGCATGCGTGCAGCACATCGAGATAGTGCTGCTTCATCAGCTGTCTCATGTGCTCTGTGCTGTAGACATTCGCTATGCTGCAAAGGTAACGTCTCTGTCCAGCTGAAAGGGCAGGATGCTGAGACAGACACAAGAAGAAGCGATGTGATTGTCTGTGGCAGAATGACATTGTTACATCTGAGGAATATCATTATTGTCTCAATTAAACCACTTTACAATGCTGTAAAAGAAAGAACAAAAAGAAAAAGGATTTATGTAGATGGTTACCTGTAAGAAGGGTGCAGACATCATGGATTTGGGAATGTGTATTGTCTTCATATGCTGGCTGCCTGTGGACATATTGATGTTTGTTCCTCTGTACGCTTGTGTCACTTGTTGATCAGATAAACGCTCAAAGCCTGCCAGCACGTAACAAAAGACCTCGTCATTTCTTACAGTTATTGTAAAGATTATTTAATTCCAATGCATCCCAGCACACATCTGTTAAATAAATTGGTAGTCCTGAGCTGAGCTTTATAGATGTCTTTACTGATCCGCCAACGGAGAAATGTAGTGAATTCAATACATAACAATTATTATTAATCTATTACTGTACTTAAGTACATTTTTAAAGTTCGTTATTATTATTTTTTTATATTGTATACTTCATGTAAGAATAAATATTGAGGTTGTGTATTTTTAGAGGTATTTACTAATTATTTAGCAGAATATTTTCCTTGCAAAAGTTTTCACCAGTTTCCAAAATATGATGCTATAAACAAATCAACAGTAATTAAGGTTCTTAAAATCAGCTCCATCTTGACAACCTGCATTGTAGAATTTGTATTTCTATAGTAACTGTATCAGTAGCAATAATCCTATATACATGTAAACTGAGCCTCTTGCTTAGTGTCTGCTGGGATCAACTCCAGCTCCCCCACGACCCTTAACAGGATGAGCACTATGGCTAATGATGTAACCTGAAAAAATCATGCTGCACAAAAAGTGTCTTAAAGTACTTTTTTAAACCTCTGTAGAAAATCTAAAGGTAGGACCTTAAAAACACTATATTGTTAAATTGCCATCATCCATTGTGTAAATAGAGAATGAAAATAGTTTGTTCATATTTATAGTTAGAATTTAAGCTGATGTTTGACTCACCATCTGTGCATCTCTTCTTTAACTCTAAAGAAGACCTGTAAATTAATAAAATGTAAAATACAATATAAAAGCATATACTGGTATACATCCATCAATTACATTCAACTCTCACTCTACCATCCCCTTATGGTCTTACCTCATCAAGATGTGACCACTTCCATTTTTTAACAGGTTTTCTTTTTTAAGGTGTTCGACAAACGTCACCCGCTTTCTCATTGTTACTTACAATCCCCAAATATCCTCTGGACATGTCAAAGAGGTCGCTAGCATGTTTCTGTGTTCCGTATGTGTTATAGCCAGCAAAGCCTATTAGTGTGAAACGAATCCAGTGCTGAAATCTGACTCTACCCCCCTGAGTTCCAATTACAGAGTAGAGGTTTAATGTACTTGAACCTAGACTGTGTTCTAATCTAAAATGTAAAACACAAACAGAATTTCAAGCTTTTCTGTTTACACACTTTATTGAGCATCATGTTCAATATACATTGCATTGACACAAAATGAAAATTAAAAAAAGAAAAAGAAAAAAAGAAATGATGACGTTAGGGTGGATTACCTGGACATAACATTTTCAGAGCGTATTGCTTAATGACGTTTCGAACGCACCAAATCTGTGCAAATACAGTGAACACCGGTCAGAGGAGGTCATGGTAGGTTAGAAAATTCTGACTTAAAAAGGTAATGTCAACAGCAGTTATGTGATCATCAAGTCAACAGAATCTACTCACTGTACACATCACATTCACCCAGAATGTACTAACAATGGTATCCTATTTAAAAACTCCTTCAAACCTGATTGCGTGCGCCAAAAGATGGTTAGCTATTAGTCAATGTCAGTCACAGATCAATCATGTTTAACATAATTAAAAACGGATGTCATTGTGGCTTAAAAGTCAGCAAACCATCAAATGAAAGTGAACAAAAGCCAGTGGTTTCCAGACTCCACCCAAACACAACTGTGGATGTTCTTTAAAAATTAAACCTACATGCAGGATGGCGTTTGTTTTACCCTCAGAGCACTTCACCTCACTAAGTGGTGAATTATCTTCAAGTCCATTGAATAACAACCCAAATTCACTGATTCAATAAAGAGTGATAGATATTATATCATCTAATTAAGCACAAAAAAAGCCAAATGTGTCACAACAAAGCAAGAACTAGCCTCTCTTTTCTACCATGACCATAAACCCAGTCAAATTCATTATCCTTTAAACTGAGGTAAGCTCACATGCCAGCTAACCAGTTCACGTGTGGAACAATCACAGCTTAGACTATTTTCACAGGCTGTTTTTGGCTGTCTGTGATTTATAATAATGTTGTGAAAAGACATCAGACTAAGTGATTATTATTAGACATCTTCGTTGACCATTATGACCTCGTGCTAAGGGAAAGGTCAGTAATATAAGAGGTTTATCTTGCTGATTGCTAATCAAGATCCTAATGACGTTAGATCCTGAGAAGTTGGCACAAACCTTCTGTTACCATGAGCTATGTGTGCAAGTCATTCTGTTAGAAAACGATAACTCTCAAATCACTGAGTAAGCCATTCAAATCTACACTGAAACATAACAGAGCTGTTTGGGGGGGAATCATGCAGATTTGAGAGTCATGGTTTTATATGTCTCAGACGTACACCAGCATAAGGAGACAATACAGACTGGTGGTTGTTTTCAGACAAATAAAAAGTGTCCCTCTGAAAGTTCTCGCCATGTGAAGCCCAACAAAAGGCAACAGTGATTCAATGACAGTGTTGAAAATAACCACATCTATCGACAGAGGTGACACTAATCTGGTGGCAGGTGCGCAGCAGGGAGGACAAGTGATGACCTAATGGTAACGGGCTTTTGTTTTGTTTTACACAATTGTGACCACTAAATTGCATAAGAAACCTGGTATAAAGTAGAAACTGTTCAGCAGCAGATAAAAAAGCAAGTTCATTTACAGTAGTGACATATCTTACATCATTACATTTTCAAAATAAATAAAATTAAATATACAATTCCAGGTAGGAAACGAGTTAATTTCGCTGGTAGGGTTCTCAAATTGGCTCATCTTGCTGAAAATTACAACCTTTCACAGAAATGTGGTTGAAGCCAACCAATTCCTTTGACTGGCAAAACAAGGGGTGCAAAAGCCTTTTGCTGAAATTCTCCCTCTGAAGGCATTTCCTTAAACTGAAAGAAAAAATAAATAATAAATAAATAATAATTTTAATTACCATTATTTTCAGAAGCAAGGACTCACATGCAGTTCTTAACTAAAACACATGAATCTACTTACCCTGGAATTTACAACTGACTTCTAGTCAAATGCCATCTCCTGACTTTTTCTTACACAGCGAGCCACCTTCCTCTTGAATTCACCGTTCGGGTCCTCCCTCCACTCTTTCTATGGGACCAACATCAGACTCATTTAATGACACATCCATTTAGTTCAACTGCCATGATGACAGGAATGAAAATGGATTTCCAGAGTCTGGGGAGTTGGATAAGCTGTGTAACTCACCGCAGCATCCACGTTAGCGGGTGAATCGCTGTTAGGGTCTGCCAACATGGAGATAACACTAATCATGATTGTCTCTACTGTGTGGATTGGAAGCCAGCGCTCCTCAGGCTTTTCATAACCAAACTTATCTTCTCCTGGCTCGTGCAGAATAGAGATGCAAACATCTCCGTTCTTTGCGACTGTAAAGAAACAGAACATGAGTTTAATGAAAGAAAGAAAGATGTTTGAACTAGACTCAAAGCCAAGACTACACTGCTGCTAAATCACAAAATCATTTAAAAATCTATTTAATTTCAGTGTCGACTTTAACAAACATTAAGAGGATGATGATTGTGTTTACCATTTGGGTGCCAGATTTCAGTGATAAACTTCATCTTTGGAGGCCGTAGTGGATAATCATAGGGAAAGGTTAGGTATGCCTTGAAAAACCCTCCTTCACTACGAGACAAAACAGAGCAAGGACAAATTAGATGAATTATGAAATTCAATGACACATTGTATATTTATACACCTTTAATGTATGAATACACAGATGTTTTCTCACTTACAAAAGGGTATCTTGTGGACCAATGATCACGACTTCCCATTTATATATGTCATCATCATCTATCAGACCAGCTGAAAAGCCCTCCACTGGATTCTTGTTGAGCTCTAGGTAAAGAAAAATACAGTATTTTTTAAAGTGATGACCTGGAAATGAAACAGAACTATAGTAATTTCACTAAAGCAACAGGTCTGTGTGAGTAAGCACATAAGTAGGAAGAGCAGATGGGGAATATCTGTGGGAAGTCAATATCTAAAGATGGTTCTTGTGTCGGAATAAGAGTGATAACTAATAATTTACATGGGCACTATTTACATGACTTTCATTATATATAATGTCATAACAATGCTTTGAAAGCCTTTACCAGAAGCAAGTCAAATGCATGTGAATGTTCATTTGGCAATGGAAATAATCAAGTTGTGATGTAAAAGACACAAAACACAGGACTGGGATTCATACCCGACTTTAAAAAGCCCAACACCAGAAAGAAATGCTGCTACACAGTAAATACTTTCAGCAGCTCACTGAAAATGCAGCATAGGTCCAATCAATTCAAGCCTGAGTCACTAACACTGATGAACCACATTTAAGGGAAGTTAAGATGAATCTAAAGAGAGAATAATATTTTCTTTGCCTTTGTTAACAGCTGTCAATACAAATTTGACTGAAACAGCTGCAGGAAACTGAACTAAATTAAACAGCCCAGATATCAGACTCAGATAGGCCTACCACTGAAGTGTATCTACAATGGTGCCAGAAATATTACTCATCTCCCTGTTTGAGAATATTTAAATGGTATCACTTTGTACAATGAGTACAAGTCTCGCATTACTGTTTGTCAATCCAGTGAATATAAAGTTTGAATCACATCGTGGTTTCTAAAAATAAGTGAAAGGATTTATCTACTTGAACTGAATTCAAAGCCAGTGAATCACATCCCCACGCACGCAAAATCTGAATTTACATGTTAGACAATCAGCTGTCCATGCATTATTTAATCAGTGGACGCAGTTGTTTAAGATTATTGTCATTTAAGGACCACAGGAAAAGTCTGAATCGTGTCCTCAGTAGTAAATGATAACAGGTCTAACTTTATCAGAGCAGATCACATCGTTTAAAGTTTACCGTTGTGAAAAATCCTCAGCTTAGTGAAATCACAAGTCATAATTTTGGTAATTGTTCCCAAACCAAGTCAAGAACAAGAAGTAGTTTAATCACTGAGCTTGAACACTGAGATGCACATCCTTACTAAAAGTCGCTAACAGCGTTACAGCCAGAGTCCGACTTAACATATTAGATATTATCTTATGCACCTTGGTAGTAAGTGCGTGTATTTTAATAAAGTTACTTAAGATATAGTTGCATGTTTGTCTGTGAAAGGCGAAGGATGTATCCATTTATCATTAGCAAAGCTAAAGTCATCAGAGCAGATGAGTCCGTGGATTGATTATTCCTTTGTTCAGTCAGCTAACGTTAACTAATGTCGAACTTGCTAGCCCGCTAGCGATGTTGGCGTCCAGTGTTGTTTGAGATGTTACGTTATTTTAGCCACGTATACATTAAATGTATATATGTTTTTATTTCACCCAGATATGAATGAACCACAGCAGGTCAGCCAAACACTGAATTGAAAGGAACGCATTATGCTGCTTAGCTAGCTTGCTGAGCTTAAGCCTATGGCGTAAACATAGCTTTGCATAGCTACAAAAGCTAACGTTAGCCGCTATGTAGGTAACCTTTCTACCGACTGCATTTGCTTCCATACTTGTTTTCGAGTTACCTGCCAGTTGTTTTCGAAGAAGTAATGCTGATTGTTCGGTCATGGTACGCGGGCGGAAAAGAAAAACACTTTGCACCAGCAAATGCTTTCCGACGAGTGGAGCAAAATCTGAAACCGACGTGCGACGTTTCGCTGCTGAGTTCCCTCTGTGTTTTGACACAATGTTCAGCTGCTGGCTTTAGCTGTGCGCATGCGCATGTGCAGTTGACTGTGTTCATATGTGTGTTCAAAGCTACGTTTCTTGAGCAATCAGTGAAATTTAACATGCACACGATCCTTCCTAACCCTCACAACCAGATTCCCAGACATACATTATACCTGACTGACATGACATTTCAGTATCATTAATTCCATTTGTCTTCGGTCTTAGTAAAAAGGATCACCACATATCGGTTTTTGTTGTCTTTTGAGAGTCACAAGCCAATGGATATTTATAATAAAGATTCTGACTGCAAAGCTGACAAGTCTAGTTGCAAAAGTAACATTTGGTTGCTTCACGTAAATTTACTAAATTAATAAATCTTGCTGCAGAAACAAAACAGATGGTGCGTTTAAGAGTATCGGAAATATGTGAATGTTGTTATCTTACTGATCTGTTTAGGAAGCGAATACAATGTTTTACCTATCAGTTAAATTTTACTTTTAATTTACTGTCTACAAAATAGCCAATAAAATACAAAAGCGGCATCTTTCCTGGAAAATTCCTATTTACGAACATTGTAGTTGAAAAGGCGAACTTGTCAAAAGCGCCTAAAGGCAGCATTATGCGGAAGGAAGGGTGTTCGGCGCCATATTTAATACTTCGGAAGCTAGCTAGCGTTAGCTGTTTACAAGCCCAAACTTTTAACTTGAGACGGAAACCTCGAGAAAATCCTAATCGTAAACGAAAATGAATGTAGTAGATCATGTACGGGATATGGCAGCCGCTGGTCTTCACTCTAATGTCCGGATATTGAGCAGTTTGTTGCTGACTATGAGTAATAACAATCCGTAAGTAATGTCAGTAGGGGGCCCGTCTATTTCCTGAAAGGTGCTGTTTTACGCTAGGGTTCTATGTTGTCAGCCCGTGACAATAGCCTAAAACTAGCCGGCAAGCTTTAATAGCTGCCAGCAATGAAGTGAAAACGGGCGCCCACAAAATATTCACTCGATAATTAGTAAAGTTTAACGTTGAAAAATAAATTCTATCATATCTTTGGGAGGACACTATATTTACGTTGTCTTCCAAGAAATTGTCATATGCAGTCTCTTCTATTTAACGGCATCGTTACTGGTTATTTGCAGTTTGAGATTGAACCGACAAGCGAGCACTTTGTCTGAGGACATGATACATTCTGAAATAACCTGGTTTATTCTCCCAATCACCGTCTTGACAATAGCATCATAAGATGACGGGTTTAAAAACAATGGTCATGTAAACAGGCAGTACACTGTTGATGCTCTGATGTAGTTAATTCAAGTAGGGTGAAGCTGAAACAGGATGCCTATACACTCTATACACACTGCTTGGATTACCGTGAATATCTCTTTGTTTTGATATTATTTATATTACATTATTGGATGTTACACTGTCAGCACTTCAGCTAACACAAAGCCTTTTCACTTATGCAACCGAGAGCCAGATTTCTATGCTGTATTTAATGTGATTACTCTGTTGTTTTTATCTTTTGGTTTAAAGAGAGCTGTTCTCACCAGCCCAGAAGTACCAGCTGTTGGTCTACCATGCTGATGCCATCTTCCACGATAAGGAATATCGTAATGCTGCCTGCAAATACAGTATGGCACTGCAACAGAAGAAGGTACTCAGCAAAACATCTAAAGTTCGTACATCTACAGGTGGAGCAGCATCCAACATACAGTCACAGGTATGTTGTAATGCATGGCACTGTGTGGTCTTGCAGGATCACACCAGACTGCAAGATGACACAATCTTTTAGGCAATATTTGTTCTTATTCACTTATTGAATGACCCTAAGATCTTGATTTTTAAGACACGCCATGTCAAATGTTTTATGTTGTGATGTATAATGCTTGTAATAGGAAACCCTCTGTTAGCATAAATGCTTAAATGCTAACAGGCAAATGTATAGTTACAGCAAATTGGTTTTTTTTTTTTTGTTTGTTTTTTAGAGTTTGCCATCAGAAATTGAGGTGAAGTACAAGATAGCTGAATGCTATACCATCTTGAAATTGGACAAAGATGCCATTGCCGTGCTTGATGGGATTCCATCCAGACAGAGGACTCCAAAGGTAAGCTGCTACTTGTGTTTTTGTAATTAACTTCTTTGACCCGCTTTATGTGCCTTTTTTTTATATTCAGTTTAGTCAAAGTATTGATGTGTAGCAATGAGGTCAAAATAATGAAGTAATGAACATTGAAGCTGCTTTATACAGAGTGCCCTAAAAGTCGTGGCAGAGCTACAATTATGTTCTGTTGCAATAGCTTTTGTGTTCCCTCACAACACATTTGCATCATCTCTGATCTAAGGGGTATAGCCTTTGTCATGCAGTAGACCCCCACAGGCTGCGGCCACAGCAAGTGGGTTCACTCTCAGCTGTGGCTGCTGTGCACAGCTGCCTTTCATCCTGGGACAGCTAGGATCAGCTCCACCTTCTTGGTGACCAACACTCACTGGAGAATTAGGTGCTCCACCACTCTGACTAGCTCTACTTTATTGCTAATTACTGCTTTCAAAAGAGCTCTAATCGTAAACATAGGTGCTCTGCCACTCTGCATATAGCTGTGTTTAACCATCATAGCTGGTACAATCAGAAGCAAGCACAGACACATCTGTAGTCACAATCCACAGGACCAGATCTGAGACCTTCAGTGACCTGCAGGCTGTACACTGACTTTCATCCCAGCTACTGCCAGTCAGTGTCACAGTCTGTGTTGAGAGATGGCTAGCTCTGTTAACAAATGTCTCCATCTTGCTAAGTTACTTGCTGCCCAGCAGCCACAGCTGAGGGTGAATCCACACTGGGGGTGTACTGCATGATATGGGCTATACTCCCAGAATAGATCACGATGCACCAGAGATAACACAAAACAATTGTGAGAGAATGGGAAAGTAGCTCTGTAAAAAAATTCACGGCCGTGACCCTTAGGGGAGCTTAACATTAAATTGTTGTTATTTTGGTTTTGGAAATAAAGGCAAATAATTAGTAGTGTCATGATCATGGGATGACTTTTGTGTTAAATCTGTAGAGTTTCAGCACCTTGGTTTTAAAATTAATGTTACTGGTCTTTCTCCTCACAGATCAACATGATGTTAGCTAACCTGTACAGGAAAGCTGGTCAGGAGCGTTCTGCGGTGACTAGCTACAAAGAGGTCCTGAGACAATGTCCACTTGCCCTGGATGCAATCATTGGTATGGACTTTTACAGAGATGTCTTAGCCATCAAACAGCATTTAACCTGCTGAGACAGTTATTTGCTGAAAGGATGAAGCTGGTAATTTTCTGTATATTTACTATTTTCAACAATTTCCTAACAGAGACTCGGGTCACACTTTTTGTGAGGAAGAAACATTTAACCCAGTACAACAGTGTGTTTCACTGATGTGTTTTTAATATTTTGGACAACTGTGGAGCTCTATTGTACAGGATTAACCAACATTATGGTGAGTAGAGGCAAGACATTGTGAGTATTAGTCTTTATATGGGAATTGTTGAAAAAAGTAAAAATATAAAAAAATGACTGTATCCTTTTAAATCTGTCTGCTCCGTTTGCACATTTAAGTACAACGCCCTCCAAAAGTATTGGAACAGTGAGACTAGTTCCTTTATTTTTGCTGTAGACTGAAAACATTTGGGTTTAACATCAAAAGATGAATATGACACGAAAGATCAACACTTTTATTTCTGCGTTTACTGTTTGTCTGGATCTGACAAACAACATAGAAGATTTTGTTTAAACCCACCCATTGTTCATGTGAGCAAAAGTATTGGAACATGTGTGTAATCAAACAATAAACAGCACTGAATGTCTGTGCTCAGGTTCGGATTTGGGTTTTGCCTGTTTACACTGCATTTAGAGTTAAGAGGTTTAACCAACATGAAAACTGGAGAACTGTGGGTGAAAAACAAGCAATGGTGAAGCTGAGAGAAGGTGGAAAATGTTGTGTATCCTGTCCATCATAGTTTAACAGCTTCTGAAAAGTGTTCTAAATCCAGCTTTGTTTTTTGTGCTAGGACTTCTCTCTCTATCAGTCAAAGGAGCTGAAGTGGCCTCTATGACCATGGATGTGATCCAGAGCATCCCCAACCTGGACTGGCTCTCTGTTTGGATCAAAGCTTATGCCTTCATACATGCAGGGGACAATCAAAGAGCCATCAACACCATATGGTGAGCAGAGCACTCATTTTGATACCAAGTGGCTGAATGTGCTGTTGGACCTCAGGGTTTGTTTTGTTTTATATCTTCTTTGTCCTGTCTCAGCTCTCTGGAGAAGAAGTCCCTGCTGCGGGACAATGTGGACCTCCTGGTGAGCCTGGCAGACGTCTACTTCAGGGCTGGGGACACCAAAAATGCCATTCTCAAATTTGAACAAGCCCAGATGCTGGACCCATACCTCATCAAAGGTGTGCTGCAGCACAAGTCGATTATAGTTCTTTACTTACTGAAGCATCTTTCAGCAATGTTTACATGTATTGTGCAGTTGAATTCCGATTTCATCTTTGTTTTGAATTCCCACAAACATCAGTGCTGTGCGAGTCTTCACACCCGTCTAAGCTTAAGCAAGACATGAACACGTGGGACTTAACAAAACATACAGTATCTGTTGTACACTTGCAGGAATGGATGTTTATGGCTACCTGATGGCTCGTGAGGGACACCTCGAGGATGTTGAGGTCCTGGGAGGCCGTTTATTTAATATATCAGACCAGCATGCTGAACCCTGGGTGATCTCTGGGTGAGTCGCAGACTGAGCTCTGTCATTTTCAATGTGAAGTACACTGTGCTACAGTTTAGCAATGGTTAATAGTGTTAAATCTTTGAATTTGTGTCTGTTCAGTTGTCACAGCTTTTATAGCAAGCGTTACTCCAGAGCCCTCTACCTGGGAGCCAAAGCCATCCAGCTGAACAGCAACAGTGTGCAGGCTCTCCTCCTGAAGGGGGCAGCACTGAGAAACATGGGCCGTGTTCAGGAGGCTATCATCCACTTCAGAGAGGCCATGCGCTTGGCACCCTGCAGACTCGACTGCTATGAAGGCGTGTTTGTTTGTATTTTAACGTGACCCTACATGGGCTCTATCTTTTCATCTTATAGAACATTTCTGTTCTGCTCGTTCTGACAGTGTTAATAACTGTTCCTTTCCAGGGCTGATTGACTGTTACCTGGCATCCAATGGGATTCGAGAGGCAATGGGGATGGCTAATAACATCTATAAAACTCTTGGGGCCAATGCACAGACTCTGACCATACTTGCCACAGTGTGTCTTGAAGACCCCGTGACTCAGGAAAAGGCCAAAACCCTGCTGGACAAAGCACTCGCCCAGAGGCCTGACTACACAAAAGCTGTGGTCAAAAAGGCCGAACTGCTGAGTACGTACAACACTTGGACCATTCCAGTTTAGAGATGTATTTTTTACATCACAACTGTGATTTTCAGTTGCACAAAGAACATTCAGGTGGAAATTAAAATGTCCTGTTTTTATTAATTGTTAAGGCCGGGAACAGAAATATGAAGAAGGGATCGCTCTCCTCCGGAATGCTCTGGCCAATCAGAGTGACTGTGTCTTACACAGAATGCTGGGAGATTTTCTGGTGGCTGTCAATGATTATCAAGAAGCTATGGACCAGTACAGCATAGCACTAAGGTAACTATGAACTCTTTTTTAGTTTTACTTCTAATCCTGGCAAGTATACTTGTAGTTATTGTTACTAAACCAAAGTCTGTGTTTTTTCCTCTAAGTCTGGATCCCAACGATCAGAAGTCTTTAGAAGGCATGCAAAAGATGGAGAAGGAGGAGAGTCCCACAGATGCCACGGTGGAGCTGGATGGAGACGACATGGAGGGCAGTGGAGAGGACGGAGACCTGGAGGGCAGTGACAGTGAAGCAGCACAGTGGGCGGATCAGGAACAGTGGTTCGGTATGCAGTGACCCCGGCCCACAGGGGCATGCTTGTTCAGTACCTCCTTCTGACACAAAGCGGCCTGCGAGAATCCTTCAGCCAAACGAGACAAGGGGGGTGGGGGGGGGGGTGGGGGGTCACGCTGCTAGACACACCTCACACTATCACAGAGGTTTAAAACCATGAGACTTTGCCAACTTTTAAGACAATGCAACTTTGACTGATGTCCAGGTTTGCCGTAGAGCTGCAGAAAGACTTGAGCACGTATGGAAATGCAGTGTAGTGCAGAACACCAGCCATTTTTAACCTGATGTTTTACCGTCACAATGATACGGGAGGCTTCACGAGCCACTTCCCTGTGAAGCTAATTGAGGCATGTTTGCTTATTTATACAGCTGTGAGGTGCAGCCTTACAGAATCAGTAGTGAGGTCATATCTCTGATGCTACTGTGGTTATTTCTGCTTCCTTGCTGCCAGTAAGTGGCTACCTGAATACATACTCATTACAAATGTCAGTATATTCAAAAGGATATGCTTTGGGTTCTTTTTTAAGTTCAGTGCACAGGAGGAGGGAGGAGGGATACTGAGATGTACATCAAAGCAGTTGTCGGAGTCAGCTGCTGTGATGAGTAATTTAGTTCAGGCTAAAAATGGCTGGAAGCATCTGATGTGTTACAGGAGGAACTGGCTTTGAAGTGTTTTATTTTTTGTGAGGCACAGGGAAAGTAAAGAGTAGTAGTCACCAGAGTATCGCAGTAGAATTTGTGCCTCTGACCAGTGCATAAGAAGTCTGTGGGGAGGGAGGGGGCGCAATGTACAATGATTTCTGCTGCTCTGAAAATGCATCATCTAAATTTTTATTCTCAGAAAAAAAAAAAGTAATGTACATGCTTATTATTTTTTCATCCTGTCTGTATGTGTTTAAAAAAAGAAAAATCCCATGTTTAACTCATTAACTGATTTTTAATTTGGAAAGTGTTAACCATTTCAAGACTAATGTTTATAGTATTTTGTACATATTTATAAAGTGTATAATAAATAAAATTATTAAACACTCACTTGACATGAATGTGGTTTTTAAATAACTCCAGGGAAAACAGGCAAGTTCAATGTATGACAGTTTTATTTACCTGAAACCAAAGTTCATGTGATACCATTGTACAATCATCCGAAAATACAGTACAGCAGTTTGGCAAAGAATGCCGGCGGAGGGACTGCTCTCTGCACATCCAACTTCGCAGATATGGCACAATCTGCTCCAAACATGTTGCACATGTCAGTGCAAAGCAAAATAAAAGTCTGGTTTTTAAATATCCCATAAAAGTATTTCCTTAGGAAAGATGAGCTGTTTTTGAGCTTATTTAACATCTGTACTACTCTGATGAATTCCTATTCTATTTACCAATACTATACATTGTCTATTACACAAGTCTGGTAAAGCAGATTGCTGATTCAGCGGACATGCACCATGGAATAATGTAAATTTCCCTGTACACAGTACTAAGAACTTAATCTAATAAGAAGAGAATTGTATCATAGTCTAAGGCTCTTCATGCAGGAGGATGGAACAACTGATGAGGCGGGATTGGCTAGTTCTCATCAGACACGTATTTATGGCCTTTCTGTAAAAAGGATGGATGAACTTTATGAGCCCCTGTCTTCATTTTACTTAACTGACATGCAGCTCTTGTAAGATGTGCTGCCCAAAACACACATGCACAACACAAAACCAAACCAAAAGTTCCTGCAAGGAATTTAGAGTAGCTGTAGAGTAGTTACTTGGCCTTTGCTGCAAAGAAAAAGAGAAGAATCAAATCAAACAGAGAAGAGAAATCAAGGAGCAAAGTAGAAGCACATGAGCAGCACATCATTTCTATTCATGGAGCAATCAGGGCCATGCTACGGACACGCACATAAGCTGGACAAAAAACGACTGCAGAAAGGCATGTAAATATAAAAGTAACACCATGTCATGTTGTGGCGGCACTTCAATGTCAGCGTCTCTGCCAGTTGCCAAAGCATTCTGTCAGTATACAATCAAAAATAATTGGTACCAGTGACGCCGCCAGTTCAAAATGCAAAAGCCTCCTATTTCTAGTCAGCATTTAGCTGGCAATTAGTGACACCGAAGGCATTTCTAAACCACTCTCAAACACCTTGTTATTACTTCAACTTTACTCATGTACCATGAAAAGTATACTTTATAAAACTGCTAGTCCTATCAAATGTACGAGGAGCGGTCCTTTTCATACGAGCAGCGACAGACTACAAAGCTGTGTGTGCAGAAATATCAGAGAGCACAGGTGGCTGGCATGCAGGTCAAAGAGTACTCAGTCTGCAGGTAAACAGTGGGGAAGCATTGAAAGAAACAACAGTTAGCTTTGAAAGTGAAACTAATCTGAGCACTCACTGGCCTGGTGTAGCTGGAGCAGGCATGCAGAAAGGATAAGAGCATGCTTTAGTAAACTAGTGAGAAGGTATGGAGCATATTGACGGCAACGATAAAAAATTCTAATCTACGCAGAGATTCTAGTTTTTGTGCTATGTACAGATATACAGACTCGTCCGATGACTGGTGGTTTTAGCCTTTCAGGCCTCAGCCCATGTTGTGCTCAGTTGATAAAACTAACAGCTTCTTGGTGTATTTTTACATATTCAAGTACAGTATGTGCACATTTTACATACATTAAAAAAAGATCACTAAGATAATTAAGATGCAAAACTAAGACTGAAAGAAGAGAATGAATCTCAAAACTAAACCGAGACAAATGTGTCTGCTTCAAGTAAACAAATGTAACAACAGGTCGTATCACAAGTTGTTCTGAAACAAACTGGTAACATTTGTTTGTCATCAAAAAACAAAAAAACTAAACATTAAAATGTGTGTGAGGGCTTTGTCTCTACTGCAAAACAAACTGGTGCCCGCCTCAACACTTCAAATGGTACTCCATGAAATGGTTGTTAAGACAGATGGCTAGTAATGGTCATATCAACAGCACTGAGGTAGCTGTGCTCTGCCTAATGCAGAAAATAATGAATGAACGAAAAGCATGGAGCTCAAAAATAACTAGAGAGATTCATGCCAGGGCAAGTAGACTCAAGACTTTGCCCAAATAATTACTATTATACGGTCCATACAATCACATCCTCTTTGTACCCAGCGATCTTGTTCCCACAGCATTCCTAAAAATTACAAAATATTAATTATTATAAAATAGTGTAAATTCTCTGTACAGCTCAGCTTAGATGTGACGGGCATCTCTAACTAACTCTAAAACAGGAAATCAACAGAGACCAAAGCATGGTGGCAAAATTAAACATGAGGACATATCAGTCAGAGGAATTAAAATATGACTAATCCCCACCCGCCCGCCCACAAGTATGTACTGGTGAAAATGTCCTAAATACAAAAGATCTTGACAGCACACGGACTGTCAGAGCAGGTGCAAGTGTTGACTGTAAGCTGTTCCAAGTTGACGTAACTGTGTTATGTGTTAATGTGTATGTGTTAACGTCCACTTCACTCTGGTGCGCAGGGAGGGTAGTGTACTAGAGTCAGTCAGTGCCACAGCATGGAGGACACGTTAGTGTCGGTGCTGTAGATCCACAGCACCAGGGGCAGGGAGATGGCCACGAAGGGCCAGGAGATGCCCTTGGAACATGCAGACAGAGAGCAGCCTTTGCTGGCCAGCTTCTCCTGCTGTTTACCAAATTCCAAGTAGTTCCTGGCCAAAAACTTTAGCAGCTCGTCCAGCAGGATGACGGGCAGAGAGATCTTCAGCACCATCATCCACTGGGTCGTATCCAGGGGGGTGATCTGGAAGATGACCTGGGACAGAGGGTGACAACAACTCATTGATCATTTAAGTTACTTTTTACCTAGAGGATCTTACAGTAAGTGTATTTGTCTTCTGTGTGAGACCAACCTCCACCTCTCTAAATGTTACTGTTAGATTCTACACAGGAGGGAGTGAATGGTATGATGTCTGCACATATTCACATATACACAACACAGTATATTCAATTTCTTGCAGAGAGTGAGAAGACAAAATTGATATTAAACCTGCATGTAAATATGAAGGTACAGACAGGAGATGGTTAGCTTAGTTAAGCCTTGCAAAAAGACCAGTAACAGGAAGATTGTCCAAAGGTTAAAAAGGTGTCTCTCTATCAATCTTAGCTGGTGACTACGCTTGGCTAGTTGTTAATTTCCACTGGTAACTATAGCTTCATATTTGCTGTACACAGGTGGTTTTATTATTGTCATCTAACTCTCAGCAAGAAAGAAAATATTATATTTATCAATCTGTTACTTTAAGACATAGACTGTGATCACAATGTCTCAGATTTGATCGTATCATATCCCTCACTCTCTAACCACCATTAACTGTCCTTTTCTGTTTTATCTACATTACACTGCTGCAGTGAAGCCTTGCAACCACTGGGTGGCAGAAAGAACCTTATAACCACTGACTCAAACATGTTGTGCAATCAGCAGCTGAACCTCCAGACAGCCTGCACAATTTCCAGTTTTGTTTTTCAGATACAACTGAGTCATCGATGAATAAACTGGTCTCTAAAACTCACAGGCAGAGGTTCCACATAGAGGATGAGGAAGTGGAGTGACATGGAGAGGCAGATGGCCCCCAGCAGCCAAATGTTCTCCCAGGGAGGCATCCGCAGCAGGGACTGGTTCTCTGACAGACTGGACAAAGAGAACACAGCAGGTGATTCAGTAATACAGTTTGCCCTCTATCTTAAGTGCAGATGATCTGTTCATAAGAACTTGCTCTGAAAGACACTCACCTGTTCAGAGCATTGCACATCTCAATGGTGACGAGTACTGACAAGGCCATGGTCATGGGGTAGGGTGACTCAAACACGTGACAGTCCAGACCATCGAATTCTGGGTTGTCTGGACCACACTGGAGGAAGTGGCTCTGTAGGGAGGAAGACAGGGGAGTGAGGGGGAGGCAGAGATCTGAGGGAGGCTGATGGAGAATCTCTCAGACTGGCAGACTTACCAGCTGGTACAAGGTGACCTGAGGTCCATCCTCAGAGACTGTAAACCACCAGGCTGCAGCTCCCACTGTGGCTGCGCCCACATACCCTGTGAACAGAGATACCAAAATAACAACATCATAAAACACAGGTTACCTCAGCAAACACCTTCATTTATCAAACTGCATGGAGGCAGGATATTCTGTACTCTCGCAACTAACCGCCAATGGCTAAGTATCTGAAGAAGAGCCAGCCAGAGATAAGGGGCTCCTTAGCATTGCGTGGAGGCTTCTCCATGATGTCCAGATCTGGGGGGTTGAAACCAAGGGCGGTGGCAGGGAGGCCGTCTGTCACCAAGTTGACCCAGAGCAGCTGAACTGGGATCAGAGCCTCAGGAAAACCCAGTGCAGCAGTAAGAAAGATGCTGTCAGGAGAATGAACTTCAATTACCAAATGCACTGGTAAACCTGAGCAAATCTGAACATCAGGATGTTAATAGTAATTATTCTGTCCCTCTAAATGGTAAGTGGCAAAATAAATCCTGAGCAGACTCACCAAACAACCTCTCCCACGTTGGAGGAAATAAGGTATCTGATGAACTGCTTCATGTTATTGTAAATAGCTCTGCCTTCTTCTACAGCGGCCACAATAGAAGAGAAGTTGTCATCGGCGAGGACCATCTCAGAGGCTGACTTGGCCACGGCAGTGCCAGAGCCCATGGCGATGCCAATCTCTGCTTTCTTCAAGGCAGGAGCATCGTTCACTCCATCACCTGTCTGTAGACAGAGAGCAGAATCTGTTTATAGTGTAACACCAGCAAACCAACAATATGAACAGGTCATCCACAGATTTGAGAATATCAATATATTATCTTATGCTTAATGTTATACAAATGGTGAGTGTCAGAACCCCTGAAGAACCAATTTTTAGACTTCATACCATAGCTGTGACCTCATCGAATCCTTGGAGATATTCAACGATCTTGGACTTGTGGGAAGGCTCGACGCGCGCGAAACAGCGAGCATGAGTCACAGCCTCCCGCTGGGCAGAGGGTGACAGTTCATCGAACTCTCGTCCGGTGAAGGCCATGCCCTCGATGTCGTCCTCCTCAGTGAAGATGCCGATCCGGCGGCAGATAGCCACAGCTGTGCCCTTGTTGTCCCCAGTGATCATGATGACACGGATGCCGGCCTGGCGGCATAGCTTGATGGAGGCAGCAACTTCCTGTCTGGGGGGGTCCAGCATGCCGACACAGCCAACAAAGGTCAGGTCGGACTGGACGCAGAGAGACAAAGATTGATTCAGGTATAACTTGGTGTAAGTAAACAGAGAATGATCAGAAATGAAGAGAAAATTCACCTCGTATTCCATGAATTTGGAGGTGTCGGACAGTGTCATCTCATCGATTTTGGGTGGGCTGTCTCGTGTGGCCAAAGCCAGGCATCTTAGGGTGTCACGACCTGTCCCATACTCACGGATCACAGACATGATCTTTTCCTTGATAGCTTTGCTGAGAGGAACCTTGTTGTTGCCAACTCTAACATGAGTGCATCTCTCAATAACTCCCTCTGGGGCCCCCTGTGGAGGCGAACAGTGGAATCAAATATTTAGAACATGGTAGAAGACATCAAAGGCAATGCATTCAACAAGTCCTCAGTATGTTTCTTTCAGTGTACCTTGACAAACATTTTTCCTATGGAAGACCTGGACTTGTTGGGGGTGCAGTACACAGACATAGACTTCCTGTCTCTGGAGAACTCTAAAGTGAACTCTTTCCTCATCAGCTGCTTGATCACCTGATCAGACAAAGGGAGAGAGTGAGAAATTCCTGCTGATTGGGAGCAGTGCAAATGAGCGGTGTGAGCAGGCGAGGGAGTTGGTGTCACTCACAGAGTTGCAGGCGTTAGCTCTGTCAATCTTGGACAGGTTGTGGACTACACTATCAAAGACGTTCATTTTTTCCACCAGGCAGGTCAGTGCAGTCTCTGTGGCCTCGCCGACCTTCTCGTACACACCCTTCACCTGAGATCAAAAACTTTCATATTCATAGTTTGTCCTCTTCAACATTTTACACACCAGTGCAGCTAGTTTTGTTTGCATGTGAGCTGACTCACAGTTTGCCCCAACACAAAGAACACTTTGACTGTGGTGCATATAAAGTATGAGAATTTACACATTTCTTTAAATGTATAAGTGTGTATCTACATTGACACAATTGTTTCATAAATATAGTTGTTTTATTTTTGGATGCTGTAATGTGTTGTAAGGTTAATTGTATAGGATAAAACAGAGTTTATTTCAATTTGAAAACAAATCTACTGCTTTTATGCTATGTTAATGTAGGTCAATGTTACACTCTATATAGAACAGATATCGTTCAGACCTCATTGAAATCCAGGGAAGAGTCGTTACACAGGGCACAGATGGTGGCCAGTTCAACCAAGGCATCATACTGGGAGCACTTTACTGGTTTACCATCCTGGTACCTGAATGCAAGTACAAAGGATAAACCTGTGAGTGCATGTACAACATTTAACAGGAATATTCTGCAACTCTGCCTTCTGCCAAACACCAATCTATTGTCTGCTGATTTACATATCTATCTATAGTCCCGCTTCCTTTTACCTCCAGTTATCGTACAAAACTTAATTAATGAGATGTGTGTGTGTGTGTGTGTGTATATATATATATATATATATATATATATATATATATGTGTGTGTGTGTGTGTGTGTGTGTGTGTGTGTGTGTGTGTATATATATATATATATATATATATATATGCTTGTTTGAGAATGAGCTGTAAAGCACTTACACTTCTCCTTCAGGTGCATAGGTAGAACCTGTGATATTGAACTCTGACAGAGAACAGCTGTCACCTTCAGCTTTGTTGATAATAAACATCTAGGGATCAAAAGGTGAGACAAAAACAAATTAGTTTATTTTTACAAAGCACACACAATTTACTGTCATGTCAATGTTTGCCAATACAGAAGGTGGCAGCAGAAACCACTGAAATCCCAAGTTGATCCCAGGACACTAGGATTTTTGGACACTAGACACTAATGTTAAAGACATTGTCAGTGTGAGGGCCTGGTATGGTGGCCCGCTGCCTAATGTGAGAAGAAAGTGTGTGGTTTCTTTCCATAAGTAAACAGAAGAGACTTCCAGGGAGCACGAGCAAAGAGAGAAGCTGCCCAAAATAAAGAAGCTGCAGTGCCAGGCTACTGCTCCTACAGAAGGCTTTAGTGTTACACGCACGCACAGGCAAACGGGTAATAATCAGTCATCAAATCAAACCCGCAGCCAACCATAAAATCCTGGTGCTGCATTTCTCTGGTTGTTAGAGCAAATGGACACTGGTCAGGTGGGGGGAACATACTGCCACGAAGCAAAACACTGTACACCATGAGACAATGGGCAATTGAGGTCTAATTGTACACTATGCAGATTTTTTCTTTTAGGCATGTGCTGATGTTTAATGTAAATTTATACAGAACTATTTAATACATTGATTAAAAAACGTAGTAATAATTTACAGTACAGCTGTGTAAATACAATGGTCTGACCTCTATAGCGGCTTTTGTCTGCATGTCCTGAGAGCAAATATTTTCTTATTTCAGAATGTTCAGTATAATCTCCAGCTGACTGTGAGTCATTATAAATCACTGAAAAGTGCAGTAATTGAATGTCACAATTCAATTTAAACTTCATATGAAATGTGAAATTTCTTCTTAATGTGCAGCACCAAAGTAATATCAGGGTGCTATTCACAAACACAGACAGAGAGAGAGAGTGAGAGAGAGAAAAGAACTACAGGCTGTCTGCTGTGCAGTTTTGTGACGCAAGGTCAGTTATGCAACAGCAGCACTGCAAGTCATCTAACAATTCAGTGAAGATAAGAGGAGTGGCAGCAAGTTGCCTTAAGTAACCTGTATACCTGCTTAGGAAGAACACTCCCACTCTCTCTTCTTTGCACAGTATTTGTATTTTAGCTGACACATGTATTGAAAGTGACTTTCAGAATCTCTCTAACTGCAACAACAAAGGTGACAAAGAAGCAACAACCAACTGCTTAACAATGCACCAAGAGTGTGTGTGTGTGTGTGACTCACTCTGCAAACAGACATCTGGTTAGTTGTCAGTGTTCCTGTCTTGTCAGAACAGATGACAGAGGTGCAGCCCAGGGTCTCAACAGATGGCAGGCTGCGGACAATGGCATTCTTCTTGGCCATGCGGCGAGTGCCGAGGGCCAGGCAGGTAGTGATGACAGCAGGAAGACCCTCAGGGATGGCGGCCACAGCCAGTGCCACAGCAATCTTGAAGTAGTAGACGGCCCCACGAATCCATGAGCCTCCGTGGACAGGATCGTTAAAGTGTCCGATGTTGATGATCCACACAGCGATGCAGATGAGGGAGATGACCTTGGACAACTGCTCACCAAACTCATCTAACTTCTGCTGCAGAGGCGTCTTTTCCTGCTCAGTGGCCGCCATCTCGTCGCGGATCTTACCAATCTCTGTGTTGACACCGGTGGCCACAACCACACCCACGGCCTTTCCAGCTGCAATGTTGGTGCCCTGAAATAGAAAGTACATCGACTGACATGCTGGCTCACGTACATTGCACACCTTTAAATAATAACAGGAGCAAGTTTTTCCAGGAAGTTGTCAGAAACTTAATAAACAAGTGCAAAGATATCAGCAGAATGTGTGAGAATGTGTACAGAAGTGGACTTACAGAGAAAAGCATGTTCTTCTTGTCCTGATTGACAGCACGTGGGTCGGGCACAGGGTCGGTGTGTTTGATCACAGAGACAGACTCACCTACAAAGACAGCAGTGTGTCATGTAAACTGAGTTTACATTAGTCTCACACAAAGCACAGGCAATTATGTCTCCAGAGAGGTCTATGGTGCTCATCATTCAGGCTGCATCACTGATCTTTCACACGCATATGAATGTTTCAATTCAGAAGCAAATGTGTTAATTGAAAACAGTGTCATGATCCACCTTTGAGCCTCATTCTGCAGCCAGTTCAAACAATCTTGTTTAAATATCATCCAGCTATTCTTTTAACAAGGCGGAGGAACCAATTAATTTGGTTGAGGTTACACTGTGCTCTTCTTTTGACACGTAGGAGGCATTAGCAGAGAGTAAATCAATAATGAAGCCTCAAATCAAACAAACGGAATGTGTGCCAGATACTGCAGCGACTCCTCAATAACCCATATGGCTCAAAGCAGTGAAGCTAAGTTTAATGCAGGAGTTACCATAAAAAACAAAAAACAAAATAAAAACAAATAAAATGTAACTGAATTGAAATTCAAATTGAAAAGATATACAGTACTTAATGGACTAATTATGAGTAAGTACAAAAACAACCACATTTGTCCATTTCCTTAATTGAGAGAAAGTTGACATCTGACTCTTTAGCAAAGTTCTTAACGTACACAACTTTACAAACATTCAAAGATTTTAAAACTGTACGTGCAGTGAAATGCAGGCATTGTCTTGAAACTGTGATTAAAAGGTTTATGTGAAAAAATAAGTTTTTAAGAATTAGGGGAAACACACAAAGGCAAAGGCAAAAAAGGGAAAATTATACATATATAAATAAAAGTATATTGGTCCATGGTTTCGCAATGCGGTGTACACAATATACATACATGTCACATTCATAAAGTAAAAAAAAAATCTATATTCTGAGAACTAAATTGATAAAAATGGCATAAAAAAATTATGTGATGGCTATCAGCAGACGTCTTACCGGTCAGAATGGATTGATCCACCCTCAGGGTTGTTGATTTGATTGAACAGATACGGATGTCAGCAGGCACCTTGTCTCCAACTATGACCAAACACATCCTCAATTAGAGCCAACAAACATTAAATAAAAAAATGCACAAAGACTATGAGCACACATAAGAATCTACTGGTAATAAGACACTTAGAAGGAATTTAAATTAAGTCTGCAATAAAAGGCTCATATTTATAACAATGGGCAGAGTATACAATGGAAACTCAACATCAATCAAACATCAAGCTGTCTTTTACACCACATGAAAGCACTGCACTAACACTGGAGGTTTGATTTGCAGCGTGCTGTACAGAGTATAGCACAGAGAGCTAAATGCAGATTTAACAGATGAGGTGTCGTCTATTATCTGCAGGCAACAAACTCATCATTAGGGTAAGGTAAACTGATGCAGCTTAACTCATTACAGGGTGGTTTGCTGTGCCACAGCAGCAGAGCTGTACTGCCATTGCTATAGGGAAAGAAAAGTAGAGCCGAGGAAATGAAGGACTTGTGAGCCTTAAAAGGCCTGTCTCAAAGGGAAAGGCCAATTTGGGTGCATTGAAATTGCAGTGACCCAATTCAGCTTCCTAATGGTACATAAAGGCAATGGAAACTGGGGAAATGGCTCAGGCTATGGCACAGTTCCATGGGCATAGTCTACATATAGGCCTACTTAGTTAAAAATGCTAATTGTGTCAGATTGTTACTAAAGGCTCCAACTAAGAATATGGAATAGTTGAAATTTAATCTCCACACAAGTCTGCCAAATATCCAGGAATCAAACAGAACATAAAGACAAAGCTGTAAGTAATACCTAAGCAGAAATAAAAGGATAAAATGTATTAATGTTAAGGTTGTGAATGAGGGAAGGATGAACCATAATCCAAAACCCACCATGCCCTTCAGATATGTGAGGGGAAAATAGCACTGAGGCCAACACTACATACAGCCGAAAATGGGAAAAGCATGTCAGTAGGTTCACAAATGCACTGGTCAGGTTTAAATCTGGCAGTGGATGATCGCAGCTGATTCCTCATAACCGTCCCAGGAACAAAGGTCCCAGATCCTGTACATCACTTCAGAGTCTATGCACTTGGAATATAAGTTAAAACTGCCCAACCCTGGTAGTCCATTAACGAGACATCCACATTTTCACTTATTTCTAAATTAATATACAGCCTCGTTACAGATTGTTAATTACTGTTGACTTCTCACTGGGAGACAAGACCCTGTGAGAGGTTGGGTGATAGTCAACTCGGATGTCCAGACAGTGGTGCCAGAAAGATGGGACAATGCATTTCTAGGGTCACCAAGACTACAACTTGTTTATGGCATGGATCAGTAACAGTAATAGCCGTATATGAAATATAAGAAGTTGTGTTATAGCCACATCTTTAATAATAAAAAAAAAAAAAATCCCATCTCTGGAAGAGATCAAAAGGATTACCCCTTAGCTACATACACAGGAAGAAAACATGACATGTTTTCCTTTGAAGCCAAAAACCTTTGCAATCACATCCCAGTTGGTTATGTAATACTTCCTGCACTATGGCTTAGCACTGTTCCAAGAAGAAATAAAACTTCTAAAGAGTGCTGAGCCAGAACCAAGGCTAGCGGGGTAGGCTTTAAACCATGGTGCATGCTGACGTTCTCATACAAAGACTCTGTGACACTGAATTGTTCTGCGGCTGTGTTAAACTGCAGACATGCTCTGATGAAGTGTGTGTATATATCATCTGTCCCTTCATGTCAACATCCTATTTGGTAGACCAAGTCCAAACAGCTTCTCAGGCATGACCACTTTTTTACCTCTGTGCTTGCCAACAGGTCATACAGTCTAAAAATGTAACATTGACCAAAGCTCAGCCCTGGGGACACACTGTAACCAGTATGACTTCCAAAGGTGCCTTTTAAACAGACCTTTCAGTAACAGGCAAGGCAGTGACTGGGGTAAAGCTGCCAGCTTTGACTTGCACTGGTTCTGACATGTATTAGGGGATAGCATGTTGTTTAGCGGGCTGGGTTTTTCAGGGCCAGCCAGAAGGTTACATGTGCTGATGGCAGCTGAACAAAAGACTGACCTCCTGTCATGTTCAGGAGGCCGTTTCAAAATGGTCAACAAGTGAAAGATCCTGCAGCTTTCCAACTTGGCTCCTACTGATTAATTCACCAGCTGCATTTGTCGGGGTAAAATAATGCAAATGCTTTGTCTAAATTGATATGAAAACAGCCTGTGAAATTCAACCTGCTCAAACGTTTTTTACGCTAGAGAGGCTATGTTACTTCAAGTGAGCACAAGCAATAGTGGACTAAAACCTATAATGCTGTCTATGTGGTGCATTTTGGTGTGCATGTACAGATGGACACTGCACACAATTCAGGACAGGAATCTTACTTTTTTATCTTGAGTCAAAAGTCACTGTCACTGTTTAACAGGAAACATCAGCAGTGCGGTTCCCTTTGATAGTTGCTGGCTGGAGAGAGATAAAAAACTATTTACTAGTTTCTTGACTTCCTGCTGTTAATGTCACAGCTACAAACACGTTGTCAGGTAATGTCAGAGTTGATACTAATCTATGACCTCATTTATGGAGCTACCAGCTCTACACTGTCTCCCTGAAGTCTCTGCTTAGCCCTTCTTTGCCTCAGCAGACTGAGCATCCACATGGCATGCAATCATTTGTGCTGCCATAGAAACAAAACTTGTCCCAGGACTACGAGCTTTATTAGAGGAAGGAATTGCATAAACATTACGCACGACACATTTATTTGTGGTTGGAAATCAACAGCTAAAATAACATTTCATCACAGCTCACATACTGTATTATACTGTCTGTTAAGAATAAGAATCTACTGGACGTCTGATTTTCTGAGGTTGTAGTTACAGTAAAAATGTTTTGAAAGTTGCATGGAGGCAGGAAATGTAGGAAAAAATGTATCACACCAAACACAATGTCATATAGCTGGAGAACATACTACATACTGTATAACTAGGCCTTGTCGTGCAACACATTAATTTGTGGTGCAGTAATGGCCTCTCCTTAAAGCCTGTGCAGGGTTAAAAACTCTGACCTCTTACCATCCCATTTATAACCAAACAGCATAGCATGAATTCCCAGTACTCAGTGCACTATATGACTTGGGGTTAATTGGACTAGTGCAGCAGGTCAGTTTAGTTTATGCAGAACCTTATATGCGCACGTTTCTCCATTTTTCACATCAGCATCTCAACTTGCACATGCTGTTTGTCTGTCTGAATTGAAACCTCTCCACCCCTCTGCAGGACTCTCAGGACACATTTCAAATTCTTGTGTTTTTAAAGCCTGGTTCCCTGGTTGGCAAGATGAGACCATTTCTCTCCATCCTGCTGACAAGTCAGAAACATTGGCCAAAAGACAGTCCTTCAGTGACAATGGATGTTTGCCAGACCACATTAAATGTCACATACTATCCATGGTGTCTGGAATCTTAGTGGAGGGTGCGGGTGCTGATGGGTAGGGTCATTGTGCACTGAGCATGGTGGGGTGGGACAGTTATACACAAAGCGCTTCCCTATAAGGTCATATCTCTCCAACACATTGAGAACAGAGGAGAGATCCTCCCCTGAATGCTGCCCCCCACATAAGCCCCCGTCACTACCAGGCTTCACAACTCCACATGCAGCATTTAACAAACCTGCTGAGCTCTACTGCTCCAAGAAAAGGCCAACATTCAAATCTGGAGGCTCTCAAACCCAAAGTGTAAACTAGCAGCATACACTGTGTGCCATGTTATGACAAGATCTAAATCTACTGCCGGGAACTAGAGGAATTCATGTTGTCAGCTGACATCTTTTGTTAGGGGTTAGTTAACTATGACTAGTTGGTTCTTACATAACTGAGGTCATAGATCAGTATCAACTCTGAAGTAAATAAATTATTAGATTTGGCAGCTGCGTTACTGAATATGTTTATTGGATTTAAGTGAGATCCCTTCTGGAACAAACTAAAAGGTTTGTTTCAGTGTATAACTGATGACTGATATAACATGATTTGGCTCAAGTGAAGATTGATTTGTTCATTTGAAAACGCTAAACTACAAAGATAAAACCAAGCAGTGAATAATCTAGTTTAGATGAAGGTCCAGGGGGTACATTACAATAAATATTATTTCTGTGACATGAAACGACTTTCAGTGAGAATACGACTGTTAAACCGATGAGTGCGAGTAGGAGGTAGCGTTCAGCACCCTCACAGAGAGCAGCACAGATTGTCTGCAGGCAATTCTTCTCACGGCTGTAGCAGCCACAGAGGACTCATCTCTGTGTCCTCCACCTCAGCTCAGCAGCCAACCAGCCAGGATCTGTATCATCACACTCCTCTGCACGGCAGGGGTCACTTTGTATTTTCAGGAAAATGTTATTCGGAAAAAGGAGGCCTCTGAAATACAGTATATGAGGAGGTTTTGGGAAGTAAGCTGAAGCTGATGAGCTTCTCTGGACTGCAGGATAAAGTGTCGGGGATTGCTCCCTTGTTGGCTGCATTTTTGAATATGCCACAGACTGCTGACAGCAAAAAGCCTTCAGCTGCCTTCTACAGGGGTTTTTAAATAAGTAGCCCTCCAATGTGCAAGTTTCTCTTTAAAGTTGTGCCAAAGAATTAAGCTCTCCATGCTCAGTTTCTGTGCAGCTCCGAATCAAAAGTAATGATTAGCATCGCAGACTAATTATACACAGTATATAAAAATATTAAAACTAAAAAAGTAGATGTTAAATCCATGTACACTCGTGATTTATTTGCCCTTGTCAAGGTTACTGAGGAGTCCTGCTGAACAATATCCCGTGTCACCAACTGTACGCAATGCTCCCCACAGCAGGATGGGAGGGGCGTGCACAGGGTGGGTGACGAGACACCTGTCATCTTCACAACTGTCATTGCCTCTATAAATACTGCATTCCATAATCTAAATGGCTTATGACAGCCAAAAGCTACCACTATGAACAGAAAAACAGCACATCACTTCACCGGCTTAGGGTTAAACAGAGTATCAAGATAATGCTAGTGTTTTTGGGACACATCTGTTCATCCCTCTGCAGAATTATAGGTGTGTGTGGTGTGGGGGGAACCAGCATTTAAAAATCATAGCTTTACATCCTCAGGGTTTCAGCTGTTGAAATTTGCTGACTGGTTCTAAGCAGCATGAATCACTCCGGTGCTTAGTCCACAAACCGCATGGGCAGGATACTGTTGGGATGAGATGAGCTGCAGGGATGCAGTGGCAAGCAGAGTGTTACTTAAGTGAGTTCAAATTAGTGTGTGTGGACAAATTCTCACAGTGAAAAAGGGCCTTAATGGCATTTAGACTCACTTTTTACGGCAATGGTTATTAAAAGCATCCCAAAATACATCGCTCCTGCAGGGTGAGTCATCTCTGAAATGACACCTGAGGACTGGGGAGGTTTCAGCTCAAGCTTGCGCTGAATGTGATACATGTAATACCTGGACTCATTTGATCTGTCAACAGTAGGCTTTATGCGGGGCAGAATCGAAGTCCAGTGAGGGGCTATCACAAGAAACATCTCCTCTTTGAGCACTAGAAAAAAACTGTGCTCTTTTAGGGAAAAACGAACTGTTTTTAATAAGAAAACTGCAGTGGCACTGTCCATTTCCTCTGACTTCAGAGGTCTGATGCTATCTTTTGGTAACATTGTGAAATTCCAGGTATTTCATTTGAGAAATAAATAAATTAAGCAACATCTAAATCTTTTCACATTATAGTTACTTGATCGTCAATAGAAAGTCAATAGCAGTTCAACCTACCAGCGACTTCCACAATGTCACCAGGCACTATGTCTCTGGCCTTGATCCTCTGCACAGTCTTTCTGTCCTGGCGGTACACCTTTCCCATCTCAGGCTCATACTCCTTAAGTGCTTCAATGGCATCCTCAGCATTGCGTTCCTGGGGAGGTCAAAATGAGATTTAGTGCCAACATTTCTTTGAGTTGCTTTGAGATGAACTGATAATACCACATAAAAGTAATTGTGCATGTTCTCGGCTCTGCTGGACTAAATGGATTCCCATTGAAGAGGTGCTGGATATTTCAATTATTAGGTTTTGGTTGGAGACATTTAGGTCTTCAGTATATGAAAATGGGCATATATATATCACATTATTTTCTGCCTCTTGAAATTTTCCAGTTTTATCTTCCACCACCATCTTCAAGGGTTATCAGCATAAAAAACACATCACTCAGAACAGACTGCCCACACATTTTTTTAAATAAACAAGCCAACCTCAAATGCAATCACCAAACAGAAAGCCTGCAGATGGCAGCTGACAGACTATTCCTTGTCAATAGAAGTTTTCTTTGAGACAAACATCTTCGATACACACTGTAACTTTCAGTCCAGTGTTTATCTACAGTGCCAGAGAGGTACGGCAAATGTAGAAACCTGCAAATCTCAGCTGTCTTGTTATTGACTCACACTGTACACCTACAATATAACCAGCAGTGTAAAATCACAAGCAGCCTTGCCAGTTCTCTAATGTCTGTTCTCAGTAGTGTCTGAATTTCAGATCAAGATTGACAAGCATGTTAGGTTCACTTTCTGTTACGCAATCCAAATGCAAAAGTGTGTGTTGAAACTGTATCTGAGATGTGTTCATTTAACATTTTGCATGGTGCTGATCACCATTATTTTGTCCTTAAGTGAAACCAATTGAAATTGACTTAAAATGCATTAAATCTGGCAAATCAAATATATTCCACAGATACAGAACAGAAAACATGGGGTTTAAATATAGTGACTTCCCAGAATGTAAAAGTTTCTCACCTGCCACACTCCGACGATGGCATTGGCTATAAGAATGAGTAAGATTACAAAAGGCTCCACAAAGGCTGTTATAGTTTCTTCTCCCTCTTCAAACCAGGCCAAGACCTGAAAACAACACAAGAAACACATCTTTATTTGTTAAGGTCCCTTCACAGAGCAAGCAGGTATTAGCTTCCTATAAAGTTGTTGATAAAATATACATTAGATAGCTAAATGAAAGCTACAATAGGTGAAGACACACTGTACAGTCACTAACTAAACATTTAAATGACTTGGACAGAAGAGAGGTTTCTGTGACAGCAGTGTTCTCATTTCAGCATTAAGAGGATATTGTTCAAGCTTGACATCAAAGCCAGCGACTGTAAATGGCTGATGATCATCCCACACATTTCTTATGTAAAACTTTTTGTACTGCAGGGAACAAAAATATTACAACGTAACCTAAATACAATATGTGATACAAAACTGTTCTTACCCAACATATATTTTCGAAACATACTGACCACTGATTTAATCTTCTGTATCTGTCAGGAAAACTGTACAGTCAGTTTAACACAGTCACACCCTTGTTAAGTGGAACTATTTACTGAAGAGGAATCTTTCCATCTTAAGCAATCATGAAGAGATGCTCATTAAATGCTAAATAATTCTACTTATTACATTCAACATTGTTGCATATACTATACGGAAACTTCTCACTGCTAACAAATACTATTCTGATCTGGACTCTTTTGGGGTTTTTTGTTCCATAGAAAACTGTTCCAAAAGAACTTATGTCTCATAATGCACTAAACTAAATAAATTAAGTCTGTCTGTGTTGTCATAACATAGCTAAAGCTATGCTTTAGGTAAGCAACTCTTAATACAATGCAGAAGCACATAGCTAAAGAGCATAGTCCTTCTGTATGTTACAGCACAACCAAGAGATTGACATGTCTCAGCCTTTCCCTTAGTATCAGTAGAGTCTGTCTATACTAGTACTAGATTTTTTTCAGTCAAATAAATAGCCATTTAAACTTCAATCTCATTGATGCATTTTAAAACGAGAGCAGTCTGTCAACATCAAACTGAATAATTCAAACTAATGAAACACTGGGATTCAGTTTGTAGATTCATTTCAGATGTGTTTCAGAACTTCAGTGATTTAGGCTTTCTGATGTTGATTTCCATCCAAATTATCAGTGGAAGAGATTCGATTATGTTTAAGTGACCATGCACGGATGTCCAATGAGAGCCCTCCCACAGAAGTTGAGGGCCCAAATTTGGTCTCGAGTGGTGCTCTGTTCCCCTGTCAGACAGCAGCCACTGACACCTCAATATCAACTGACTGGGCACTCCACGCTACATACCAGCTTACACACTGACACACACACACACACACACACATACATACAGGATGTCCCCGTTTTCAAAATGTTCTTCATTCTTCATTCTACTATTAATGTAGTATTGTTGAGTAGTCTCCATTTGGCCTTTGAATGGGGTTAGACACACGCTCAATCATCAAGTATTTATCTGTCTAGCGCTAAAAGTCAGCATACCAAGCAAGACCAGGTTAAGCCAGCGGTCATGCCTGATGACTTGGCATGTGGTGATAGCAACTTAATGCTGCTACTGCTGTTGTCACCATTCCTCAGATGGGTTGCTAGCCTCTTCAGCTGTTTGGGGCCCCAGTATGTGAGTGTAACCCCAGCTGGGTTACACAAACTCAAAGTGTTCACACTTCTGCACTATGCAATGCATAAACTGTCCCCTGCTATTCATTACACAGGGCTTAATACTGATCCTATCTGCAATTTTCACTTTCACAGAGGTGAGAAGAGAAAGCTATGTGTAACTTTTTAGATTATATGTTTATCATCTTTCTCATGTACTGGACTTAGCATGAAGGAGGTTAGAAGACAATAAAAATATAAAAATACATTAGTATGCATGTATAATGTTGCAAGAGAGCCGAGAGTCATACTTACAAAAGATATACAAGCAGCCAGCAGAAGAATTCGAACAAGTAAATCTTCAAACTGTTCAAGGACGAGCTCCCATAAAGATTTCCCTGCAAAGTAAGGAGCTGGGTTAAAAACAACTCAACACAGAAAACAGTTACTATAAAATGATAACAATATCAGTGATTACCTTCTTCAGCTGGTAACTCTGTGCGTGTGCGTAGAGTAGAGTTGTTCCAGAGAGAGAAAGGAAACAGGCAGACAAGAAAAAAAAGAGGTAAGTAGTGTTTAAATACTTGGAGATCCAGAGCCATGAGGACTCTCAGTTCCTGTTTCTAGCAGGGAAAATGACTACTCGTACAAGAGGAGTTCAGTATGTTCTCTGAGACAGAGGAGTGTTACCTCGAGAGAGCTAAATCTCAGATTCCAACAAGTCGGTGTCAAAACAAAACCCACATAATTCCAGTTTCAATACAGGTTTTGCTAAATGGTGACTTAGTCATACATACTGTATCACAGGGTGTAGTGGATGTGTGTGAATCTGTCTGACCATTAAATCCCAATATGAACAAGATCCAATGAAATTGCAATAATGTATGTTCCTTTTTTAGGAAGATCCTATTCAGATATCAGGTTCCAACTATATACAACCATGTATTGAAGTTTCATTAGACAATAGGAAACCTCCAATGAATGTAAAGGTCAAAATGCTTTAGAGAGAGGGGGCTATATCCCTCAGGTGATATTAATATAAAAACAGCTGTTTAGGCTTGGGACATGAGATTAACTTAGCCGGATAAGATGCTCCAGCAAACCTGTGGCCACTGTGCAGTGTCCATGCCAGCTGGATCTCCAAGCACATGGAGGTTACTGTGTTCAACAATGTCATCATCCTCTACAACCAACGTCAACAAAGTTCACATCATACCCACAGTCAGGTGTTACCATGAAACAGTATTACACACAGACGCAGTGTTCAGAAATGCTGCATTTGCTAACGAAGGTACAATGTCCACTAAGCAATGATTAGTTAGGTTAGTTACGATGTAAGAACACGGGAAACCCTGGAGGTCACCAGTGATGACGTCAGCTAAAGGCTTCATGGAGCCGGGTGACACCGGCCGGCTGCTGGGAGTCGTGACTTTTACCCCACATAGTGAATAACAACGCACATGTTACGGCGTCAGTACATGTGTGAAGTGCGTCTCATTCACACAGCCATGTCTGCGGTGCTCTAAGGTTTAAGGTGCCGTACCGTTCAGGCCCCATTTCTCCTTCTGTCGTTTCACCTCGTCCAGGGAAAGTCCTGTGCTTTCATTGACGCAGAAATAACTGTAAACTTCTTCCACACTCTTCGTGTGCGCGTTCTCCATGGCGGACAGGCGGCTCCTTCCCTCACCACTTTGCCCACAACACTGCCGTTTGTGTCGGCTCTTTAAAATTGTCAATACTTTCACAGCAATAAGGAGTTTGCCAACTGCGAGCCGTACATTCACACTCGGGTGGCTATCGACAGCTACTGGCCGCAGTCTAATGTGGCTCTCAGCCCCTGTTAGGGTTTGTTTTCGCGCGAATTAAGGTAAAAAAAAAATGATGGACTGAGTCAGAATTCCTCTTCCCGGTCGGGGTGAAGATTACTCTGAGCGTCCTCGTACCTCCGGAAGAAAAATGGTGGAAAAGTGTCAGTGTCAGTGTGTTGAGGACTGCATTCACGCCGTGCAGCCCCCCTGTGAGTCCCGTGCCGTGGCCTGCCTCTCCGTGGCGCAGCTCTCGATGCCTCCGCACGGTCCGGACTGTGTGGTTTTATCAAAGCGCCTACGCAGCATGTGGACTGATCTCATTGGCCGAGCGGCGGCAGCTACGTTCAAACCACGGAGACGTGAAACACACAGGAAGTGGCCGGGACTCCGGAGCTGGCTCTATTCACTGCTTCCATGGATGGAGCACATATTTGTAGGAACGATCCAAGCGGCACCATTTAAGAAAATTATTTTCTTATTGTCCGCAATATCGGGCTCAGCGTGGTTGGCTGGTGGTACCCCCATTACGTGACTGTAAATTATGTTAGAGATGGAAGATGTCGAGTGGCGTTAAGTCATCCAGAACGTAGCGTGGGCGCTAATGTAGGAAATGAGGAAATAGATGGCTCTTCCAGTAATTTTATAAAAAGCATTCTCGGCTTCTGTAGACTCACAGATGTCCCACAGAAGACAGTGTCATAGAGGACAACGACGCCTATCACATTAACACTTTTACCATGCTTAACTGCACATATACAGTTAAGTAGATCCTGCGTATACAGATTCGCTAACTACTTGACACAATCCTAAAAGACCACAGAAGCCCTGCGTCCTAATGTGTTACTACTTCATTTACACTTGACTTGGCCCTTTCAGTCTCAGGCATGTGACAGCTGGTAACACAAAAGATTTACACAAACTAGGCGCAAAGACATACCAGCACCTTAACAATGAAGTTTCTGTACTTTACATCTGCATAACTGTAAAGGCAGTCAAGTGTGGGGGTGTTGGGTCAAGCCCCAACCCCACATTGTGTTCTTTAGGGGGTATCACTGTCAGATGTTTTACAGGACTGGCGTGCATCATCTGTTAACACATCTTAATAAGGCCCCCAGGAAGCACTAGGTGTTTTAACAATAATAACATAGCAGTGTCTCGTTGGACATCAAGCTGCCTTTCAAAATGCACACTTGATCCTTATGGCGCGAGAGCCACAACGTTGGCTGTCAACAGCAGATTAAGTTTCTAAGGGAGTGACAGTGGGATCCTGAAACAACCACAAAGACATCTGTTGGGAACAACATGAGGCATCCAAAGTGTCATAGTTAAACCATAGTCAAAGTATGTGCCATACTACCTGCTAAAAACGTAATCAAACTTTACTATCCAAACTAAAATGTGTTCTGTCCTGCAGTCCCTGTAGTTTAACATTGATTTAAACACGAATTATTCATAACAGCAAGAATTTGAACAATGAAATGTCTTATTCTTTTAAACGTTACTTTTTGTTATGCATACCATGATATAAACATATTTAAAATTAAAGAAAGTAAACATAACATTCTTAATATACACTAAGCAAACCATGCTTAATGACAGTAGTCAAAATGAATATAAAATACATTTAATACACAGATAAACTATGCATGTGTTAAATGTGAACGTTCATACTGAGTAAGGCTATATTATAGGGAAATGCTAAGATATATAATAAAAAAGCAGGCAGAATAATGTTACTATTTCATCTGCACTGTTCAAAGCAACAAAGGTCCCAGTGGACTCCAAAATTGGCAAGACACCCGTGTCCAAGGTCACAGTCGTCACTGCCAAAAATAGTTGACCGCGGGCTCATCCCAAGTGCACCACTTTGTACGCAGTTATCTTTGGACACTTTGAATGGAAGTATATTCTTAAAGATGTGTAAAACAGAGGTCTACAGTGGGGCAGAGAACGTTAAAAGCCTTGTCCTGCAACACCTTTATGATGCTTGTGTTTGTCAAGTTGTGGATTCACAAAACATCTTAAACTGGGTCATCGCCAGAACTTACAGATCTGGTTCTTAAACAAGATAAACTCTTAAGTGAAACTCCATGGCAGCATGTAAGACCAGATGGTGGGTAAATTTAACCCCATAAGAATGAAACAAACTTTGTACAAATGTCAAATCTCTAATCTCTAATATAGTGTCCAGTAACAGTTTACATATAATAACTATATTGTTTTTGGGCCCTGCCTAGACATAGCCTCACAGAACCAGCCTATCCTCTCCTCCCTCTTGAATGACCTGACCAATAGATGCCTGGCTCTGAGCTCGGATAAAGCACTGCCTCTTGCACTCCATCAGCTGCTCCAGGTCCCGCCACATCTTCATCTGCTCCATGTTGTCGCTGTGGTTCTCCCTGACCATCTTCTGCTTCTCACGTAACTTCTGGAATCCACAAAGAAAAAGAGCAATTTGTCAAAAGAAAAAAACAAACAAAAAAAAAAACCACACAGTATGAGTCTGATCACTGTTTAGAGCCTAACTGTACGTATTATAAATGCAAATGACAACAACAGTAACTAAAAATATATAATTGCATCTAAATTACTGCATTTTTGTTAGGGTTAGGGTTAGTTTTCATTAAATTTCCTTGTCTTTTCTGTTTTTCCTCAGACACATGTTCTTGACTTTAGGAGTATGTCCAAGTACTGAACCCATAGCACCTACTGGATCAGTTCTTTGACACCTCTCCTCACCTTGCCAAGTAGCTCCTGTTCTGAAATGTTCTTCATGTACACCTCTCTACAAAAGAAACAGAAGCATACAATTCAAACGCAAGCTATCACACTCCACATATTAATCTCGCACAGTTTTTAAATAAAGGCGTGGTGTATCACCACATTGTGATATAATAAGGTGTGGTAATTATTGTCTGACAACTAAGTGCTGCAAGGGAGAATAAAGGGGCAACAGCTGACTGTACTGTAATAAGAGCTCACTGAGGTAAAATGGCCTATTCATCTTTGCAAGCAGCTGGCTGGCCTGGCTCAGCATGCTCACCTGATGGCCTTCTTCCTCTCTTGTGGATCAGAGGACACGTAGGCCTTCATCTCATCAGCAGCTCGCTGGATTTGCATCTCAATGATCTGCAGAGGACAGAAGAGATCCTGTTTATTGTCACAGTGGGTTTCTGGGGGCAGGTCACTTGCTAAACGCCATGACATTTTATCCACTTGCGCAGCACCCCTGTGGGTAGCAAGTAGATGCTCGAAGTTTGGAGTGTCAATACTAATTTTACCACATTTGTCTTGTAAATAGCTGATTGCAATGGAGTCCACACCATGACTAAACGTGACATTTTTATTTCTTTAAGCAACTCTCTTTTTAAAACCTGCCTCAGACATGGAGTTGATATAATGATATCGGTTTTCCTCCTGTGCTGTCTCCTCTCTCAATGCTTTCACCTCCTGTGAATTAAAAGAGAGGACTGTAGGCATGCAGTATGAAAACAGTGACAAAGATGTACAATATTGCAAATGTCTGTATCCAGATAATAACTATACCTGTTCCAGTTTAGATCTGTTGCTCTCCAGACCAGCAGCACAACTTTCATACTGTGCCTTCTTTTCTTCATACTCCTGGCTTAGCTCCTGTTAAGATCAGAACCCAAACACAAAGGAACTGAGAGACACATCATTTACCATGCTGAATGGGGACTGAGACAAATATATAGAATATATGTTTTCAACACTCCTGTCAAACCCACAGCGCTGTTTGACATCAATGTAAGATCACAGCTGGCATTTGAGAAGTTTCACATACAACAGGCTCTCACAAAGTCTATTTATGTCTTCCTGTTGCAGCTATTCATTAGTAGACATTACCCAGTAAGATGGAAACGTGATTCTGGGAACACATGTAGGAAAATTTAATCCCCCGCTTTAGTGTGGCAATGTGGGGGGCTTTCCCATCGTGCATTTTATTTATATATAAATTATTGCTTATGGACTCTGTCCAAAATAATACACAATCACAAAACAAATTACCTCTCACTAGTTTGCAGTCTCAAAGTAAATATTTAAATTATATATAAATTGAGGATATAGATTTTCTCTATAAAAGTTTAAATGTTTTAGTGTGGTTCTGCTGGACGAATTTTCATTTTCCACTGATTTGCATTCTATATATGAAACTCACAATTACATATCCAAGAATTCTATTCAATTTAGATCAAATTTCTTATCTGCAACTATATCAACCCCATAAGATTGACACTCTGGTAAAACATCACGATCAACCTCTTGGCAGGGTTCTTTTACTTCTGGGTTGTGTGGGGGAAGAATTATGTTTTGTTATGCCTTTTGAGGGTCCAGATTTATTGTGGACCATTGCATGGTTTTCCTTACAAACACTAATTTATGTGGTGTGATTGTCAAGTAGAGATGTTAAAATGCACATGATACTCACCTGACACAGCTGTCTCAGTGACCGCAGTTCTTTTATAATTGGAGCTAGAGCTGACTTCTTCTCCACTATCATAGAGTTTAATTTCTTAACCTGTAAAACCAACCCAACAGCACAAACTGAATGCTTTCTGTTTCAATTCTGTATCCATTTAAAGCCCACAACAGCAGGTAATATAACTAATAGTAACTAATGATTTACTGAGATGATGACAGCATTAGCAACCAGTGTCATAATTAGGATTCTCAGCAGCAGAGTATTGAGAATGTCTACTGTCAGGCCAAATGTGCCATTTTAGTGCTTCACCACAAGCCATAGAAGGTTATGACAGCATTCATAAACAGTTTGATATGCATTCATCAAAATAATAAAGATTTCAGCAGTGCATTTCCAACCCAAAGTCTACTTCAGCCTGGAGCCAGGGATGTTTGACTACATCATTAGGAGTCGTCTGCAGTTTGCCAAATATACTTGGTGCCAAACTGATCAACAAACTCGCTACAACTTGGAGCACAGCCTAGTCAGTTGCAACTGCTTCCTATTGGACATTGATAAAAAAGAATGACAGGGTGTTAAATAAGGAAGACACTATAAGTTATGCTGCCTATTATTTAACAATAAATGTCAGTCCAGACAGATAGAGGGGATATGCAGAAACTACTAACATTTAAGTCTTTCTAAACACGGGTGTTTTTATTTTGGCTCACTAGACTTAAAACCACCAAGCACTAATAGGCCTTTTTTGATCATATCACTAAAATCACAGGTGTTACCTATTGTGTGTGGATTTTTCTTAAGGCTTCTTCTCTAAAGTTACCATTTCAGACATGTCATCCAGTGTGCGGCCCTTCTGCTCATCAAGCTCGCTCTTGATGGCCGACACCCTCTCTAGTTCCTCCTGAGTGTTACTGTAGCCCGAGATTCCCTTCTCAGCTTCAACGGTTTGCTTAAAAACACAACAGAGACAGACAGTAACTCATTCATATGATAACAACTTCAGCATAAAACTTATTAAAACTGGCAAACTAAATTATTCATGGAAGGACTCATTCAAAAAGGGTCCACAACAATATGAACCATCACTGAAGCTAAGGCTCCTGAGACTGTAACATAAAAACTTTTTGGAAAAAACTAATCTATTAATGTTATGATGCAGATAAAACTAGCAGCACATAAAGAACATAAAGGCACATCATCAGCTAGACGGTGTCCAGCAGGATACTTTGATTGCTCAACAAATCCTAGTGTGGGATGCAGACATTGGAAAAGCAGCAGATGCAGCCATCAGAAATAGCAGCTCTGTCTGCGTCACAGCTATCAACAAGTCAGGTGCTGGGACGGCACAGGGGTGTGAAGCCATTTCCAGGAAGCTTACACCACTTCACTGTTAACACAAACTGTGTGAATAGGGAGATTAAGTGAAAACAGAAAATTTAGAATGTCAATTTGAGAGGACAGATACCCCATGGCATGAGGGTGCATGCCATGGGGTAGTAAGGGCATTAAAGCTTTTAGAATGATTTTCGTGGTCTAGATACAATACGTAACATGTTCACTGATCATTTAGTGTTTAGTCCATTTGTCTTATATGTCTTATATTTTTAGAAAATAGGCGTAGTGTTACCAGTTTCTGTTGGACGATCTCATTTCTCTGCTTGAGAATGTCCTCTGTTCGTTGCAGGACACCATATTCTGCCTTCAGCTCAGCAATTTCCTGCCGTTTCTTCTTGTACATGGTTCCCTTGCTCCGCAATTTCACCACCAGACGTTTCAGCTTTGGAAAACAAAGAATCCGAACTTAACATTATGTTCATTCAACATTAGTGTTAAGAGAATGTAATGCTAAAGAATACATTACACTCAATTTTGTGGTTCCTACACCCAAAGGTCTTAAAACCCCCAACTTGTTAACAACAAAAGCTTATTTACACATTTAAGAACTAGCATGTGTGTGTTGTGTTTCTGGTCACCTGACATATGTCTTTCTAAATATCAACCTCCTTTTAACTCTGGTTTAGTCTCCACCAACTCCAGAAGGAATTCTGTTTCTTTAACTATATACTTTGCTTTGCTTACCATAGCTTACCGTTGCTAATGTTGTCCATCTGATGTTTAGCGCAGGACAGCTAGTCTACAGTGGGTTTTTAGAAATGTGTCACTGAAAACAACGGTTTGCTACGTGCAAAATTAAGAACACAAGCTGAAAATACTTAAGCAGACTGCAAAGATGAAAGGAACTGTAGAACTGGGCCATAATTATCTGTTGCTTGTCACTTCAAATGACCCCTTTCACATATTCAGTAGCAGGGAAAAGTATGCAAACCTTTTGGAATTTCATGGTTTTCTGCATTAATTAGTTTGATTTCTATTTGGAAAGAACAGACAGGCATAAAAATGTCACTGCGTATCATCATGAAAACATTATTCCAATTGTAAAGTGTGTTCTAGGAAACATCATGAGTTGGGTCTGCTTTGCTGCATCAGGGCCTGGCCAACTTCGTTTTTATGCTTGTTCTCAATCAAAGACATGAAAGATTTGTTATTTGTTAATACTCTTGACTTAAGATGAAGATTAGGTACCATTTTATGATAAATTAATGCAGACAAACCACAAAATATTAAAAGATTTACATACTTTTTCTTGCCACTGTACATAGTCAATTTCTTTTTTATTTACAGTATTACTTCATTAGCTCACTGAAGTAAACGAAACATTCCTGCTACAAGCAAAATGTAAAAGCTTCCTTAGAAAATTCAATGAAAACAGTTCAAGTACATTTCATATTTGATGACATGGTGTCCAGCACAGCTGATATAATATGAAAAGCCACGGAATATGACAATAAGTTGAACCATGGGAGGGAAGGGATTAGAGAACAGCAGTGACTGTAGCAAAGGGGCCCGTAGGCCATGCCCATGATCTGAAACAGTCACTTGTTCCTTTCAGGTTGACAGTCAGCCAAACAGCTTCATCTGGCAGAATAAGCTTTAAGCGGATGTTCAGTCACTCCCCGCCCTGACTGCCTGTTGGGACACAATGAAACTCCTCCACAATGAAGAGCAGCTATAAATGAACACTGACACGGGAGAACAGCCCCAGAAATCACAGAATGTGCTTCACGTCCTTTGGGGAACCATGAAGCTTGATGTGTGTGTGAGTGAGTGAATGTGGGTGGGAAGGAGTGTGTGTGTACTTGTATTCCTTGTGTATTTTGGGACACCAAGGGCAGACATGGCTAAGGGAGGAATTAGCACACAGCACACAGAATGATACTGTACCGGGCTCCCAAAACAACTAAATTAAACTGGATGGCAACGCTGTCATAACATACAGTATATACGAACACTTGCATATAGATAAATCAACAGAAGCATGAATGGTGCAGCACATACTCCAAATACTGTACACGGGAAACATACAGAGAGAAAATATCTCTTAAAAATAGTATTTAGCTAGATCTATACATTAGAATAAAATGAAACATGTTACTCAGATATGTGATGGTGTCTTGACTGAAGTAAGACTAAAATTAACCAGTGTGATGAAGCTGGCTGATAAAGGGGTTTCATGTTCCTGGCCAACCAATGACGAGCAAATGTAGTCATGCCTCTCAGAGAGACCCTGCAGTTGGTGGGTGGCATGTGATGAAACGTAACTAGCCGAATGGAAAATACTTGTGATAAAGTGATCATCTCCACCGTGGCTGATGGCCCACAACTGTGGAGGAGTCTGATAAGCTGTGTTTGACAAAACATTTTCCATTAACTTCATTCATGTAAAGCCTCAAGGGCCCTCTTTGTTTCTACAAACAGCTCTCTCTCATCATTTCAGTTAGAATTAAAGATAGATTAGCCAGTCTGTAATTAATTGTATTTTGGTACAATTGATGTAGAACATAGGCACCAACTACAATCCAATTTTTCTAGAATGCAATAAAAACAAACATATGTGATATGATAATTAGCTTAAACTTTAGTCACCTGACAAATGTACAAAGGAAAGGTGTTCAGTGTTTTCACAGACCAACTCAATTGTCTTTCTAAGTATAAAGCACATTTAGAATTTAATGCCTGCAACACACAGAAATAGTTGGGACATTGGCCGAACAACTTTTTTTTTTTAAATGAACACCAGTCTGGATATATGTAACCTTTGAATCCTCAGACAGCACTGCATGAAAAACCATCGTATCTCATGATGAATATAGTTACATGTGGTCAGAGGACGTTGGAAAACCTTTGTGACATAACACAGTACAATGCTGCATCCAGAAATTCAAGATTTAAGATTCAAAAACCTTAAAACCCTCCATCCCTTACATTTGAGGGAGGAATTGTAAAGATTGATGGCCATAGGTAGAAAGGACCTCCTGTAGTGTTCTGTGGAGTACTTGATGTTAATCAGTCTTTGGCTGAACATGCTTCTTTGTCCAGCCAGCACACTGTGTAGTGGGTGGGAGGGATTATCCAGGATTGAGAGGAGTTTGGACAGCATCCTCCTCTCAGCTACAACATGTAGAGTCCAGCTCGACCCACAGAAGAATGCCAGCCCTCCTGATCAGTTTGTTCAGCCTGTTAGCGTCTGCCACCTTCATGTTGCTGCTCCAGCAGACCACAGCATAGAAGATGACACTGGCCACCACAGACTCATAAAACATCCCCAGTATGGCGCTGCAGACTCTCCTCAGAAAGTACATCCAGCTCTGTGCTATTTTTTTTACAATACTCATGAGTTCTTTGTCCAGTCCAGTTTGTTGTCCAAGTACATTCCCAGATGGTTAAGTCCACACCAGTCCACAAAACTGTCTACCACTCCCTGGTACTCTGTGACATCTCCACCCTGAATACAACCTACAACTGCAGAGTTGTTAGAGAACTTCTAAAGATGGCAGGACTCTGAGTTGTACCTCAGTCTGAGTCTGAGGCATACAGGGTGAAGAGGAATGGAGACAGAACTGTGCCCTGTGGAGCAGCTGTGCTACAGAACACAGTGTCAGACACATAGTTCTGTAGGCAGACCAATTGGGGGAGGTTGGAGAGGTAGTCCATGGTCCACGAAATTAGGAGAGTGTCGACCTGCAGGCTGGATGGTGTTGAATGCACTGGAGAAATATAGGAAAAACTAATCTTCACTAAGGCCCTGGGCTGGTCCAGGTAGGTGTAAGTGCAATAGAGCAGATGTATGCTGGCATCATCCACTCCAAGATGGGGTTGATAGGCAAACTGGAGTGAGTCAAGTCAGTGTTTGAACAGAGTCTGCAGGGACTCTACGATCAGCCTCTCAAAAGCCTTTATAATATGTGAGATCAGAGTCTGTAGTCTGTAGAGCCTCTGTAGTCATTGAGGACACTGGGACGTGACTTCTTATTCATGGGAATTAGGCACGACTTTTTCCACCCAAGAGGAACTCTCTCCAGATGCAGGCTGAGGTTGAAGATGTGTTAAAGAACACTACATAGCTGGGGAGCACAGGTTTTTAGCACCCTTGGGCTGATTCCATCTGGCCCTGCAGCCTTTCAGCTGTCTCCTCACCTGTTCTCCTGAGATGGACATCATGTGGTGGCTGAGTCATGTGGGGGGAGGTACTGAATAGCCTGTAGTGTTAACGGGGTTCTGTTGTAAAAATTATAAAATTCGTTGGCTGCTGGACTTAGCTGCCAGTGATGGTCCTCATGCCTCTCCACACCTCCTTGATTTTGTTATGCTAATGCTTTTGTTCCAGTTTCCTTCTGTAAGCCTCCTTTCCCTCCCTGATCCTGTCAGACAGCAGTCTCTGGACCCTCCTTGCTTCCTCCCTGTCACCTGATCTGAATGCTTTCTTTGCGAAAGTACCATTTATGATGAGGCACATATTTCTGTAAGTTAGTGGCTATTTCACCAGAACAATGCCAGGCCTCATTCTGCATGTGCAACAACAGTGCTGTTTCATAGACACGGAGTGTGTGTGTGCTCAGTTGTACCAGATCTGTCTCCTATTGAAAATGTATGGTGCATCATAAAGAGGAGAATCGGGTAACAGCAACCACAGACTGCTGAGCAGCTGAAGTATTGTAACATTGCAGCAAATGGGATCCTCTGTTCACAAATGATTAAGAGGTGTGATTAAAAGGAATGATGATGTAACAAAGTGGCAAACATGCCTCTGTCCTAACTGTTTTTATTGTGTTGCAGGTATTGGACTCTAAACTTGCTTATCTTTACCAGTGAAAACACTGAAAATACTTTCTTTGTACCTTTAACTTAACAAATCACAAATTTTTGCTTTATTGCACAAAACTTGTCTTGTACTAATACTACTGCCAGCACTATTTTTTCCCAAATTTTCCATAACACTGGATAATAGTTCTTCCTGTTGCAGAGATTTAGTTTAGATTAATTCTTTCTCTTTTCTTCCAGAAAAGCATAAACATGTTTGAAGTAATTTTCCACAGAACAGCTTCCTCTATCATTTGCCAGAATCAGTGGAAGCATTTGCGCTTTGTCTCTGCTGCTGCAAGAATACCACATGCAGTCATTTTGTGCTAAAAACTTAGTAATAATCTATATGCAACAAAATATGTTGGCACAAAAACATAACTAACAATAAAACGCAGGAAGCGCACGTCTATGATATGTTCACTGGTCCTAGCTGTTTAAAGGAATACTTCTGCATTTTGTAAAATACAATTTATATCTGTGCCTCACTTTTTATTTTCAACCCACACATGCTGAATAGGAGTCAGGGCCAGCACTCTTGGAACAACCACGTGCACCATCCATAGGGATTGACAGCAGCCCCACAGGACACAGACAGAGGAGGGAGAAAGTTGCTGCAGTTTCAGACATGCTGTGACTCTCTCCCCTCAGTAGGGGGCCAGCTCACACCTCATGGATATCAATGTGCGTCAAACACCAGGCTATAAAAAATCTCATCCACACAGTACATACGGACACAGCACAACCTCCATCTGTCAGCATCCCTTTGGTAATGCTCTTGATGAGTGACACTTAATGTTAATGTATGCACAGACAAAAGAAATCATTGTTTCTTACATGTGGTTCTGTCATATAGAGGGAGCAAATCTTTGTCATGAGACATACAGTATGTACATAAAAAGGTTTTCTGCTCAAAGTTAGTTGAATGTGCATAAGAAGGTTGATTACACTAAGGACAAAAGAAAGGGACAAATTTCAGTACAGTTTCTTGTTCTGGATAATCTCTGTTGTGTTCTATTTATTACTCTGCATGGGAATGTGGGGGAGAGAAGGGAAAACGGATAAGTAACATTAGACAGTGAGCCTGTCTGTGTTTGGATAAGAACAGAAATAGCCTTGTGTTTTCTGTGGTTTTGCAGATCTACTGGTGAGCACTTAGATAAAGGTGGACTTTCTAAATGTATTGTCAACTGTTACCTTGAACATAAAGAAGATAATCATGAGATAAACATGTCTTTTGCTGGCTACAGAGTGTAACATTCTTATCAGAAATACATTTCGACATCATGTATGTAACACATTCTAATAACATCTATATGGCAAGGAAGAGTATTTTAAAGTATGCTGAGATACTGTATATAATAATAATAACTACAGTATTTTGTGTAAGACGGACTTCCCACCTCATCACCCCGGATGACCACTTCCCCATCTGAACCTTGTGCCTGGCTGCTCCTCTGCCTCAGCTCCCTCTCTGCTGCGGCTAGCTCCTCCCTCACTTCCTGAAGCTCTTCTGCCTTTGACTCTTTTCTTCGAACAATGATGGAGGCCTGCAAGGGTCACATTACATTACATATACAAACACGACAAGACTTTCAGCTGACTGACTTCTGGCTTTTCATCATTCAGTTTAAATACAATTGAGCGATGTCATTAGGGTAAGTATAATCAGAAGAAATATAATCAGATAATGTACTCTATACCAGGTATCTGTGGTGGAATATGAATATGAATATGTTTTCTCACAGGTATTGGTAACAAAATCAAAAATAATTTATCTTGGCTTTTTCAGAAAAAAAAGGAGTTGATAAAAAAAACATTTTGTGGAAGAAATATAAGAGACACAAATGATAATCTTCTGTGGGTTAAAATATGTTTAGAGGTTATATTTTAATTACTCAAAGACAAAATAATATTACACAGAATCCTGAGGACAACCTTTGGGCCAAAACCAAGATCTTCTTGTATAAATACTCACAAGAACATACTAATACTATACTAGTACTTACACAGTACATACAATTGCTATTAACATGGAATATAATAGGGTTGATACTAAAACAGACATCATACAGGATGTTTAAGCTTTTAACTAAGGCACATGAGCGCCACTCCCTCATGAGAGGACAGGAAAGAAAGATGACCTATGCACCGCTACCCCTGCCTTGTTGGAAAATGGATGCACAATCAATACATGTACTGACTTTATCTAACATACTGTACATAAGCATATTGGTAAACCTTTGCAAGGTGCTACCTCCTTAAAGGTCCCCTCTGAACACAAAATGTAAATATAAGTTTTTTGTTTCTAATAAAACACAACATGATAGTCAGCACAGACAGGGCCCTTTTAGACTTAATACCTGTTGCCTGTAAAGAGTCAGTTTGTCATCCATGGGGTCATTTCTCATCATCCTTTTCTCAATCAGCTGATTTATCTGAGAATCAACTTCTTTTATCTGTGAAAATGTAAATAGGAGAACACACAAGACACAAACACTTGAGAATTTGACAATGTATAAAGGTATATAGACACAACCCCATTTGCTGGTCCTGACCTTGTCCTCCAGCTCATGGAGATCGGCCTGACCCATGGCAGGCTCTGAAGCCACCTTCTGAAGATACTGGACTGTACGCCTCATAGCATCCAGCTCTTTGGGAAGTTTCTCAGAGACCATATAGGAGTTGATCTTGATTTCCTCTTCAAGTCTCTTAATTAAGCCTAAAAAAGACAGAGTTTTAGTTTAAGCATGTTGAACCTACATGGCAAACATACCAGTAATATCTTGCATGAAATGCACTGAAATATTTTTAAAATTCATTTCATTGTTAAATGGCAAAAAACTGTTCAAACTACTTACTTACTTTGGAAACACAGATACTACGATTGTGATAAGTGACTTAAATTGTGCAGATTCACCTCACTTTGTATTTTACAGGTCATTTTAGAAACTCCAAATATGTAAATCTCTCCTCGGGTTGAAGAGGACACTAACCCTAACCCTAAACCAATACCAGATGAGAACAATTTACCTCATAAGCTGTATTATAACACCTCACATATCAGCATCATTAGAGGGTCTCAACAGGTGATTGTTAAATGAGATACTCCCTCTGTTGTGTCCTTAAATGTCCCATTTAGCTCTGTCCTGCAGAGCAGCAGCACATTGGTACTCACTCTCTGGATTGGCATCTGCAGCTGCTTGACGCAAGTCCTTCAACTGCTGCTGCGATCTCTGCAGTCTCTGCTCTGCCTGGAACAGCTGAAGACAAAAACAACAAGTACAAAAAAATTATTATTACAACTAATGTTCATTCTTAATAACTGCGGCAAATATTTATTTTTCACATTTAATGATTATCAACATTTTTTGTAAAATGTCATTTGATCAATCAGTTCACTTACTCATTAATTCTATGTTGTTAAAAAATGTCTAAACTAAACAAAAAAAAAAAATAAAAAATGCAGAACTGAACATAAGTGAATAAAGTAACTTTTTGAGACTACACAGTTTTTTGGATGTGTCAAGCTAAATCTATGATTTATGAATTATGAGTTGTTTTTCTTTTCAGTTCCCTGAAGCAAAACAGATTGCATGCTGTGTATCATCCCTGTGAAATATACCAAATGTAATGACAAACCACAATTAATAACAAGTGTCTACTTGGTTCTTCTGTTCCTGCTTCTGTTGAGAAAGTGACTCCTCTCTCTCCTTCTCCACTCGCAGCTGTCGAGCCTGTTCCAGCATTCTTTGATGGTTGGACACGGACTCCACCTAGTGGAGTTACAAGTTAATATGATGACATCTGATTAGAGGCCATTACACAGTCAGCAAAAATAACGATGCACTTCTAACAGAGTCAGTTCTAACCTTCTCGCATGCCTATGAGTAAGACCTATTAAATTAACACCTCATTACTTTACAGCTTTGTTAAGACAGCCTTGCAGCCTGTCAGATCCTTGTCACATGTATTAGAGGAGTTGATAATATATGTCTGAGGTTCCGTTTTCATTCCTTTGTGAAGCCTAAAACCTTCCAAGTATAACAAGAGCAAACGGGCCTCTCAGAGCAGTGTCCTTACCCTCTTCTTCAGCCTCTCCACACGTTTGATTAGTTGGTCTTTCTCTTCCTCCATTGCACTAATGTCCTTTCAAAAACAAAACAAAACATGGAAACATTATCAGAACTGTATCAGCCAAGGTAAGAATGATGAATTTTAATGAATACTGTTGAATGAATATTTTTTGTTGTAAGTGATGAAGAAGAACAATTATTTTTTATTACCAACATATATTTCAATGTTTTGAATCACAAATTATTCAGATTTGGTTCAGACATTTACAGAATTTTTTTTTTTTTAAGAAATCAAAATTCCCCAAAGACATTTTAAAAATTACTGTTCTGCCTGACAATGAGTTACAAATGATATTCTATATAATATAACCTGACAAAGAAAATCTATATTAAAATCTAAGAGTCAGTTAATTAATGTTATATTTGATTAGAACAGATTTAACTGATGAATCAACTTTAAAAAGTCAGTTAAAATCTCAAAACCTAAAGGCCTTCCTCTTTTACAAGTAATAAATAAATAAATGTTACACTGATGTCTTTTGAGCACATGGTATTATGAGAATAAGAATGCTTTGCAACAAGACCACACAGCAACTGTAAAGGGTTAAAGACTACTTTGTTTACCCTTCTGATTTCGGCGGTGGAGAAGCCTGAAGTCCTCAGCTGTTCACATTCTTTGTGATATGTCTTAAAGCCTTCAACCAGCTCTTCATACTGTGAACACACAACATTTAGTGCATTTACCTTTTTTTCCAATTTAAAAAAGTAGATAATGATATGCAGCTGAAATATATCTACCAACCTGGTGATAAGTGTCATTGATGACATCATCCTGCAGAAACTCTGCAGGCACTTCCAGCTTAACTAGAAAGCGAGCCAGGTAAGCCCTTTTCTTCAGCTCAGGGACCCTCTGTAGCAACCAGTGGAGGATTGGGTGGATCACAGGTTTTCTGCCAGTCACCAGACCCTGTCTGAAGCTGCTACTGCAAGAAGTGAGAAGAGGATGCACTTTTAAAAGCAAATAAAGAAAATATCTCTGGACCAACAGTCAACCCTAACCCTAACCAGTCAACAGCAAGTGATACACAAATGAAGATGTGGACATTTTAATCCTTATTCACCCCAGCTACTTACACATCAGAGAGGCTGCCAGGAGGTTTATATTTCAGCATCCCCAACAGAGCGCTAATTCTCTTTACAGTTTGTTCAGGCATTTCTTCACGGATGTCTATGGCTTGCTAAACACGAGAAGAACAGTAAGATGATAGTGGGCACTAAATGGCATGACTGTCACATAAAATCAATGTTTTAATAACAGACACGGTAACTTTCACACAGCTGCAATAAGTAAAATCTGTTGAAATCTGTCTTTCACCTTTGGGTCTATTTCAGCCAGAACGTCATTTAAAATCTGCAGCAGCTGCATCGGTTCGAGAGAGTCAAATGTGATAAGGTTAAAGTTTTTCTTGAATGGGTCTTTGTTCAGCTGTTCCACGATGAATTTCAAGTGTTCGCTCATCTTGGAAATGCTGAAACCTGCGTGCTGTAACGGCCCTTCGTGCTCCTCTTTGCTGGATCAGCCAGCTAAGCTAACTGTAAATTAGTTTTCTGTCGACAAACTTCGCTTGTCAGCCCGTGAAAAAACACTTTGTCTAAAAAGCAGGTCGCTTGATTGAAGGTGACGTTGGCAAACAACTATTTACAAATGATAACGACACAAGTCCAAAATATTTTTACGTCGCGTTATAGATATTCTTAGCTAGCTAGCTAACTAGTTGGAAGATAGCAAGGCGGCGGTTGTTGTCAACGGCCCCATGGAAACCATGAAGGCGTTGCGGATTGGTTGCTAACAGGAAGTAGCTTTGACGATCGATTCAAGAGAGTTTTGTTTTGTTGCGCTAAATGTGCGCAGATTGACTTTTAGTTCTACAGACGAGGAAAAGAATTATTACATTTAGCATTACGTACCCAAAATATATTATTGTTGAAATAATTTAAATAAATGTGACTAAAATACACACCTTTGACTTTCTTCTGCATGTTTTAGAAATGTGTCAGGAAACCTTGATTCCAGTCAAATCACATTGAATCGGAATTAACCTGTGGTATTTGTGTGGAAAATAGATGTATAGGTGTTTTGTGCAAATGATTAGTGCTAGATGAAAAACAGAAACACATCAGCGATATACCACCTGCTGTAGTACCTCAACCTCGAAGTCCTGCATTTTGTGTGCGCAATGTGCGGTTTAAGTTAGTTTTTAAGATCGCTGTGTTGGTCCTAACTTTTCAACCTGTAGATGGCGATGTTTGCACAAGTCACTGTTTTCTGTTGCAACACAATGAACTTTGGAAGGATTAATCAGAGTTTTCAGTGCGCAACACAAAGGACAAGTGTGCTGTGTCATAAGGCGACAAGGAGGGAAATAAGAGATTAGCAGGTTTCTAGTATGAGTGTAAACGGGCAGCAGAGAGCTCAGAGCTGCATTTGAGCTAACAACATAGGATAGTTGTGCATAAAGTCAGGACCTCCGTTTTCTCCATCCACCTGAACTGAACTGTAACAACCCCAGGACAACACCCTCCTGCACAAAATCCTCCCATTCTGCCTTGTAAAATGTAATTTCCCTTCTTTATCGCAGCGTTTATTCATGGCTGCCACAGCGTTTGTCAACATTTTTATTTTGGTGTTTTTGCCTCGATCGGCTCCATGTGAAAACGGTCTTCGGTTAGAAAACAGCTTTTTTCACATTGACTATTTGTGTGTATTCTCAGTGAACACAGACATGACACCCGCGTAGCCCCTCCTCTCAGAGCTGCCACTGTAAAAGCTGACGAAGAGCCAAAACACCAGAAAGCTGCGTCTGACAGCAGCAGGCACAGAGGATCTCCACAGACAAGACAAGGCAAGGACCGAGTGAGAGAGTCAGGATCAAATCACGTCTGGACCAACAGTGAGAAGACCCGGCCAGGGATCCCGTCTGTGTCGGATTTTATTCTAGTGTTTGTGAGTAAAGACTTCAAATGAAGTAGGTTTTCGTCCCTGAAAAGTGGATCCTTCCCAACCTTGGAGCACACCTTTCTTCTTAGGACTGTAGCGCTATGGAAGCTGTTTGTTTTAAAAAGTTAAGTCCAGTTCATTCTTTAGTAATGCATTCGTGTATTGTTAGCTGATTGAGTAGTTTATGTCTCAGTAATAATGGTTGAACCTGTGGGGTTTGTGGAGGCATGGAAAGCCCAGTTCCCTGAGTCTGATCCCCCATGCATGGACCTTAACTCACTGGGGGACATTGAACAGGAGCTTGACAAATGCAAGGCGTCTATCAGGCACTTGGAGAAGGAAGTAAACAAGGAGCGCTTTCGGATGATATATCTGCAGACTCTGCTTGCTAAAGAAAGGAAGTCTTATGATGGACAGAGATGGGGATTTAAAAGGACGCCCCAGACAAATGACGATGATCTGACCGTTGGTGCAGACAGTCAGAGGTCCCACACAGATGAAGCACTGGTGGACGAACAGCAGAATCGAGGGCCTGCCAAGACAATGAGGTGTAAAGCACAAGCACAGGGAGAAGTGGACGGAGCATCCCCAGCCAAACAGAAAGGTGGGGTGTCACCCGTCCGCCAGGAGCCAGAGATTCCTGATTTTCCAGTGGGACCGGGGTCAGTGGCAGCTCTGAGATCCAACTTTGAGCGCATCAGGAGAGCCAACTCTCACACGGCCGGAGACGGCAGAGGACTGTCAGTGATGGGCAGCCAGGAGAAACCTTTCTATGTGAACATGGAGTACCACCACGAGCGAGGGCTGGTCAGAGTCAACGACAGGGAAGTTTCAGACAGGATCAGCACCCTGGGCTGTCAGGCCATGCAGATGGAGCGAAAAAGGTCCCTGCACTCTGTCCCGGGGAACCTGTCAGCTGCCACAGGAGACATCAACAAGGCTGTTCAGAGAGGCAGATCAGCTGAGGGGAACTGTGGCTACAACGGGTCATATGATGATGCGGAGGTCAGCCCACACTTCCTGAAAGACAGTGTGATGCGTTCCACTGGAGGAAAGTCTGAGCGACAGCTACTGGAATGTCAGCCTTACACCAGTGTGTACGTTGGGGGAATGATGGGCGAGGGGGACACTCGAGTCATCCACATTAGGGACCACAACATGGATGAAGATGCACACCTCACTTGGCCGAGACGCTCCTACTCTCCCGGAAGCTTCGATGACATCGGAGGGGGCTACACACCCGACTGCAGCTCCAACGAGAACTTGACATCAAGCGAGGAGGACTTCTCGTCAGGCCAGTCCAGTCAGGTGTCTCCCAGCCCCACCACCTATCAGATGTACAGGGAGAAAAGCCGCTCACCTTCCCAACAGTCCTTTGACAGCAGCAGCCCACCTACACCTCTGTCTCAGAAACGTCTGAAGCAACATGTGGTGGTTTCTGAGGCCTCCATCATTGGGGTCCGTAAAACGGGCCAGATCTGGCCCAGTGATGGGGACTCCACCACATCCAGCAGGACCTCTCATGACAACAGTGTTCAAGGAGATCTAGGTGGGTCTGCAAGACACACTGCACCACACAAAGGTTTCATTTCTCTTAAAAGGACTAGTCTAATCACTATTTGAAAGATGTCTGTACTTGCTCTGGCTGAACTGGATCCAGAATAAGTCAGCGATGTGTAAAACGCATCTGCAATCACTTTAATGAAGACCTAATATTTTGATATTTAGCTGCACCAAGTTAATCTGAAAATGGTTTCTAGATTTTATTATGTACTTTATATTTTGCTACTATTTTCTTTCTTTAGGGAATGGAACCAAGCTATTATGATTAACATGGCCTAAATAAAAAGAGGCCAGTTTGGATAAAGTTCTTGTCCCATTTATGAGAATTTTAATGTCTGTTTATTGTTCAACTTTGTAAAAAGTGAATCTGCCTCATAAAGGGGTTAAAGATCCACTTTTCAGCACACATACCAATGCTTAACAGTAACCTGGCGGTAATGCAATTCTTTAAGCTGTGTTTTTTCCCCTTTTACAAGCAGGCCTGTCCTCTCTTTCTCTCCCCCTTCTGCTCTTTGCCCACCGAGATGCTCTTCACTGAGACAGCGGCTGCCTCCGGGCTTCCCAGTCGCTCCGGCCCGTCCACCCCGAGTGTTTTTGTGTCAGCACACATCAGCGTTGTTGTCCTTGGTGCTGAGTAATTAACTTAAAGGGGTTTGTCTAGCGTGATAAATTTAGGGAGGCTCTTTGTTAGAGGAGGCAGTGAGGAAAAAGCCCTGACAATTTCTTCAAAAAAGAGGATAGATGGACTTAAAGTGTGTCACACAGCTTCCAATCAAAACGCCTGCCATCAGTGTTTCCTGTTGTTATATGGTCATACAATGGGAGAATCACTCACTGACAACGAGTATTGACATGTTAACAATATAACAATGTTAAGTGAGATAAGTAGAGTGGTCTGGGCAACTTAGTAATGCCAAGGAGAGCAGAAGAGGAGGGAGTCGGTGTTCCTCTGCAAGAACTTTTGTCAAAATGAGTGACACACGGGGACACATACTGCTGCTGGCTGGGGCCGGAAGGCCTGGGATGCACAGCACGTATTAGGATTGGGGATGGAAAATTATTTGCCTCTGCCCCGTCCCCTACCCGCCCCTGAAAAGGCGCTGTTTGCTGTCCACTGTGGGTCAGATTAAGCAGATGAGCAGAATAGTTTGTTGTTATATAAGGTGATCCACTCCAAAGCTCTCTGACACAAAGCATGTGACAAACAAGCAGATAGTCCGTGATATAATCAGCATGAAGCGTAAGCCAGCACGCTGCTCGCATGACTGACATGTTCGAATCTTTACAGCAACCCTGTGTTTTTATTACACCCTCCCTGTCTGGTTAATGAGCACATCTTTCAGGCTCCACAATCTGTGTTTGTAGTCTTTAAGTCTGAGCTAATTATTCTGATGAACAAAAAACAACATGAGGTGACGTTGAAAGCTCTGTGTGGACCACGTAAGTGTCTTTTAGTCAGCTGCATTTGAGGCCCAGCTGTTTCCGCCAGCTGAGTAGCACATCCCCTGACCCGTAAACTGAGCTTTTACATGTAAAATCAGTGGAATTCCCTGTTTAAAGCCTCCTGTGTCCTGTTTGACACCTTCTGTCCAAACCACCGTGCTGCACATCCTGACGTGCTGCTTTTGTCCACAGAAGACTTGTTGCTGACATAATGGCGCAGCTGCCTCATGTGGACCCTGCTTTGTGGATTACCAGAACTCTGGATTTATTTTTTGATGTTGTAATAACATTACTGTGCACGTTGTTGGATTAGGCCGCGGGCATGGAGCTGGTGTGAGGCATAGTTTTGCAATAAATTGCTCTTTGTTGTGGCTAGTGACTTTAAGGGAGCAGTTGGAAAGTTCTTTTTGTTGTTGTATTTATCATAAAGCACTGCGGTATTCACTAAAATCCATTAATTCAGCCTAGTAAAGCTAACTTAATCTCAGTGCTGTAAAGGCACTTTGTGCTCCAGTGAGCTATGCATTGTGCAGCTATTAAACAACGCTTTAGAAAGACAACACACGCCTGTGTTTAAACCCCAATGAGGATTTCTGGACTGTAAGATTTGGTGTGTATGTTTATGTTCTGCACCCTGTCATGGAATATGTGACCTCTGCTGCAGACACTCTCCTCACTTTGTCCCTGCTGCTGCTGCTGTGTGAGAGTGTTTTAGTGGGATGGCAGCCTGCCTCTGCCTGGGAAAAATGAGTTACCATAAGAAACACCTACTAACTGACACAAACAAACCCATACTCGTCATGAAGCTTCTCTGCTGTACGTGTGAAATTGCCAGTCTAAAATTGACACATCTCAAGGGAGTTTTTTTTTTTCTATGAATAGAAGAATAAGTGCCGTCTCCTGGTTTCTGGTTATCTAGGCCAATTGTCAAGTCTGGCTATGAACAGAGCTGGCGATTTGCTGTGGGCTTTTAAGGAGGCCAACTCTCTGATGGGTCTATTTTGCCATAATTAATTATCATCACAGCAATGACATGCCTGCAGCGACAGCTTTCTGTTGTGGCTGAAGAAGAGTCTGGGAATGTCTCATGGTTAATGTATTACAGTGAGAGGGCATAGAGGAAGAGGTCGGCCAAAAGGGAAATAATAAATCTCCCATTAGTTAAATCATAATCCCTCTGCAAAAATCAGGAGATTGTCTGATGCATTTAGCATCATTCATTAGCGTGAAATGCCATCAGTTCTACAGGTAGACAGGTCTGTCTGGAACGGCTGCGACATTAAAAGAAAGATGATGAAGTCTGTCTGAATGACTTGGCCTCAGTGCAGAGGTTGGCACTGCTTGCTGGCTCAGCAGGAATCACACCACCACTGGTCCACCCTCCCATTATTTGCAGAGTCATGAATATTTGAGGTCCCTCTAGGAAGCCCAGACAGGCCTATCATTGTACCTGTATATCAACATCTGAAGTTTAGTGGTCAAGGAAGCCCAGGAATTCAGCCTCTCCCTTTCCCAAAGTAACTGTAGGCCTACAAGAGGAAGTGCTGGCAGCTCTTGGGGCAGTCAAGTTTGCCTGTGTGTGTGTATTTGCAAGTAAGACACCTGTTCCTCTGTGCAGTGTGCTGGGTAAAGTGGTCAAAAGCTGGCAGGCCATCAGTACACCAGGCTAGGCTTCGCCAGCTGCTCTCACAGTAAAAGCCATGAATAGTCTTTTTGTTTCTTCCCATCAGAAAACAGAACGAAAACACTTGTGTAGAAACTCTGTAAGACTGTTCCCACTAGATTTTCCTATTAGCTCTGCCTTTCACGTACTCATTTATTCACTTATGCGTTGCCATAGATGAACCTTAATAGAGGAAAAAAATCTCTGGCATGTTTATGAGCCTACAGGCCTCCTCCAGGTCAGTGAGCCTCCCTCGTGCTCTGCCTCAGCCCTCTGGTCTCAGTCTCAGCTCCTCTCCCTGGTCCCACTCAAAGGACCCACTGTGCTGCTGGCTGGCAGGCCAAGTGTTTATGGAATGTCTCAGCTGCTTGTGGGGTGTGGGGGGAAATGGCTAATGAAATGTTAAGTGTTGTATGAGTTCACTTGGGACTTGTATGGTGGGTCAAGCTTAGTCAAAACTTTACTTTTCTCTTGCTAAGTCAATCTGTATGACAGTATGAGGGAGTGTTGACGCTAGATTTGACTGTGTCCCTATATTTAAGGGATAGTCCAGAGGTTTTTCACTGCACAGACAGACTAAAATGGAATAGGATGGTCGAAATTGAAACAGCAGTATCTAGTACGGTTCAGCCTCCAAAAACTCTCGAGCCATTTACCATGATGCATCTTGTCTCAGCATCTCCTATTATTTTGACCCTCTCTGCTTTGTTCATATATTTAGAACCCATGACCCCAATTTGTAACGCAAACTTGTTCTCTCCACACCCAAGTCAAGATAATTACTATGACATCACTATGACATAATTGTCTTGATAATAGCAAAATACACTTAAACAAAAACACTTTTGGTTTTTATTTAATTGTGTCCAAGCTCAAAAAACTCATCAGGGATTATTTTCTCAAAGATGACAAAGCTCCTCCCGAACTGCAGAAAAACGCTGCCCAACATTTTTCAGATACGCAAAAGTTTTGTATCTTAGCAAAACGAATCTAATGATTTTTCTGTGGTGATTTGACTCACTATGCTGAGCCTACACACCAGTGGCTTTTACCAGACCTGTGTTGCCAGGCATGTCACAGCTGAGCCAATAGCATTGATGCACATAAGGTGAGGTCTGTCCACTAATATTTAATTATGTTCAGACATGCAAGTTAATATTTGATCATATCTGGAGGTTAATGTGTTTTCTAGGTGGTTGGTTATATCTGTGCTCATCATTTCAATGTAACAAGCAAAGAAAGCAATTATCATGCATTTGTGTTCATATAGAACTACTGAGTTTAGTCCATTTCAAATTAGAGGCTTTTTAAATAAGTATTGTGATCAGGGTCATTTTCAAATTTTGTAAATAAATAAGACTAAAGAGATTTATATTAGACTGCTGCTGTTTAGTAAAGCTAATCTGTGTGTAGCCACTGTACACATGTGCTCTATTGTCTGTTTTCACAGACTGGAACAATTATTGGGCTTTGATTCTCTCAGTCATGCAGCACATTATAAGCAGCAGTCTGACCACCCTGAGCTATTTCCACACACGCTGATTAGTAGGTGTGCTGGGCTGGGCAACCCACTTCTGACCTACACTGCTCAATGACTGGCACTAATTTTAGGCTGCCCTACAACAGATCAGAGGCGGGTGCTGGTGGGCCTCTTTCTTCTTGTTTGGTTGAAAGGGCCTCACAGACCAGCAAAGGCTTCAGGAGAACTGCGATGTGATGATGATGATAGCTAACATTTTTAGTGAAAATACTGTCTGCATTTGTCATAACTCCAATCCACCGATTTCACATGTCGTCATCAATTTACCACTCCTGGGGAGTACAACACCGACTCTGACAACAGGCTTCGTCAAGTCTGAGAACTAGCAGGGTGGCTGTAAGTTGTGATCTTGGTTGGTCAGTCCATCACTTTACATTCCCAATCCCCACAGGTTGAACCTTTCTGACTGCTGGTTCTCTGACTTATTCATGGACATTAACATCATATTGATTGATTGATTGGATGCTTCAGTTTTTCATCTTTATTACTTATTGACATGTTAGACTAAACTTAGATTGTGAGCATGGTCAACATATTTCTTAAATATGAAGTCGCTGTGAGCATGACAGCGTGCTGATGTTACTGTTTAGAAAATGCATTATGGGAAATGTAGGATTAGGATCTTGACTCATTTCCTCCAAGTACAACTTTTTCTGGAATGCCCCATTGACCCAGTTGCGTGATTTCAGAAATGGGAAAACAAACAACATAATGATAATGACCTCATGTGAATGCCCCTTCACTTATCATCCATACATGGTCCCTTGGGGTAGTCAGAGAGATAGTGTTCAGTAGCAGTGGGATCCAAGTAGACTCTTTGTAGTCTGAAGACTTAAATGTCATAGTGAAGTGGATTACAGATAAATCTGTCAACATTTTTCTGTTTGCCATGAAGTGAGGAAAACTACAAGAGCCACAGTCTGGGGTCACCAGTGTCTGAAGTGCCCCCACCCTTAAACCAGTCCTCCTCTGTTTGCTCTCCCCGCCTCTGCTGTTTCCCCAGTGACCGTACAGTCTGAAGGAGAATCCATTTGCTGGAACCATAAAGTGGTGCTTAGCTTTTAACAGCATCTCACACTGGCTTCTTCTGCTGCTTTTATTCCAAAGGTGCGACGTTTTTAACCAGATCTATACAGCCATTAGGGAGGTGACAGGATGCTTGTCCTTCACTGTACTTTGTTTCCCCGTTGGGGTATAGATGCTTAAATTTTAATTCTAGCCTTTTCTGTGCAGGATCGATCAACACATTGCTTTGTGGTGCTTATTTTTGGGAGCATGCAATCTAAATTCTGTCCATCAGGCGACTGATCTTTGTGTGGATGGTCAATATGTTCACAGCAGGGAGCAATAAGTGGGCTCTGATCATTTCAAACAGGAGTCAGTGATGGGTCAATGAGCCAGGCTGGGCAGCACTGTGAAATGGGGAAATTATGGATGCTACTATTCTTATTGGAATTGATCAATGGACCTCTCTTCTCTTTGATTTTTATTTTTGGGCATTGCTTGTGTACTCTCCTCATCAGTCAGATAAAATTGATATTTTAGCCATCTTATTATATTCACAGCTTTAAATGGATATCCAGACAGTCCCAGCTGGATCCAAAACCTGTTCCTCTGATTGCAGCTTCCCACTTTTAGTTGTTTCCAGAGCCAATAGCAGACTCATGCTCCTCTGTATTCAAATGCCCTGCTGTGAAGTGAAAATGCTGTGTTTTTGTCACCATCCCACATGATAATGGCAGTTTGCTGTCTTAACATAGAAAAAGAAATCTTCACGAAAGCCACCAACGGGGAAGCTCTGTCTTCTTGATGCTGTGGCCTTGGCTCAGTGTAAGGAAAAAAGACGCACGATTATTTCTGTGATCATGAATCTCTGATGCTGTGGCACTGTCCCCACTGCACATCTGTCACTCCCTCTCTGCCTGTTTATTGCAGTTCATCTCTATGGATTAGGATTAGGATTGAATGTGTCTTTGCTTTGTCATCAATAGGACATCCAACATGCCCCCTTTTATTAAACGGCTGGCTCTTGTTTATATTCTGCAGGAAGGAAAAGTGTTTCATGATGACTGATTATTCTCCAGAAGGGAACCGGAAGCTAGGAACTAGTTGTTTGGCCGAGTCCTTATATATCCTTGAGTCCTATTTTTAGGCGCTGCGTTCAGGGTAGTAGTGTGGGAAAGCGAAGACACTGTGTGTTGTGTGATTCCAATAAAATTCTTTCTTTTTGTTGCTGATTTGCTGTAAATCTGTAAATCTATAAAACCGTGGCTCCTAGGAATACATTCAAATGACATTCTTGAAAAACACAGAATTACAGAGTTCAGAGACAGTCTAAAGCAAAATCAGCTTCCCTCTGATCCATGGCTCCACACAGCTCACAGCCACAGCTTTTGGGCTCAGCAATCTTATGTAATGTCATTAGAATGTATTTATTACAGCTCTATTGCACAGTCGAAACCCCATTAAGCTGCTGCTAGTTGAGTATGGGACAGCGAGGACAGATTGCAGAGCTGCCAAAATGATTTTGGCACTCCACTGTGTGATACTGTGAATATTGCAAGTTGTCAGTTATTGAGTTACTCTAGAGAGGAACAAGAATCACCATTGTGTCTTCACAGCGGCTTCTGTGGTGTAGCTTCCAGTGTCAACACTGTGTTGTTCCACACAGTGAAGTTATCCAAGAATGATTATTTAGTAGAGTCAATAATATCACAATGTGTGTATTTGTATCAGCTTATGCATTGGGCTAAAGGAAATAGGACTTTGCAGCAGACATATCGAAATTATATGATTTGAAATGTGTTTTTTTTTTTTTTACATAACCAGGACTATGATTGTCAGCATGAGTGGAAGAATCAATCGTCTTGAATTTTGAGTTATAATTGCTGTGACGTCTTTAATTGCAAAGGATCTTCCAAATTTGCCAGAATGTAAATATGAGCCACGACCGTAGGTAATGTGTGTTTGTGTGTGGGTGTTTGTGTGTGCATGCATGCATGCACGCGCTGTTTGTTGAAAGATGACCTTGTGCAGAAAGCCTGTTTCCTCTCTGAAGGCATATGAATTGCTGACTTCCCCCGACAGACCTGCCCGGACACTTTCTCAGTAGCCGTCCTTGTGATCTGTAGAACAACTGCGCTCTCTGAGGATCTGTTGTAATGTCCACTTTCTCACACTGCCGCAAGTGAAGTCTGTGTAATTTGAAATGATCCTATAAAAGACACAAATGGCTCGGCATTTCAGCGTGCTGAATGCATTCCTAAATTCTCCTCCTTAGTTATTCTTGTTTGGAGTGTTTTAACAAGCTCTGACTGTTTTCTTTCTCCTGGACGGAGATAGTTTGTGGCTCTGAGGCTGCTGCCCGAGAGAGGATGTGTTATTCATCTAGTGGTGGGCTTGATGTATAATCTCACTGGAGCACAGAGTGGCCTTTCACATGGACTTCCTCTATGCTGTGGAGCTGTTTGGCCTGTTTTCTTGGAGCAGTTAGTATATCTCTCTGCCTGTCTGCTGAGCCCAGTGTGTTCGTTTGTGTCTTTTGTCACAGCCTCTGTTGATGTCATCTTGTCAATCCAACTGTCTTTCAGGGATCCAGAGGGTGACTTGGTTTTATTCCCTCCCTGCTTTCCAGAATCCTCTTTCTCCTGTTTTCAAGCTGAGGCAAACAAGTTTTTTTGTCCTGTTTTTGACATACTAAACTAAATACTCTTAGACAAGTCTGCCATTTTTTACATTATCCTACTGCTGTTTAGGATCTCTTCTCATCATCTTCTGGCTGCCACATCCTTGATACTTAATCACCAAAAGTGCTGGTGAGTCAGGGGTGGCTGACAGTAATTACAGGATGCAGGGCCTGTTGATCTTCATCTTCACAGTGTCCTAAAAAGTCTGACATCACAGGAATGACAAGCACAACATGCATTCATTCTCATTGGTTACACTTGTTTTTCAGGCACCCGCTTGTGCTCAGCCTTTATGTAAAACGTGAGCTTTGTCCCCGAAGGAAAGATTTTCATCCTTCTTTTGCTGATTTTCTGATCTTTCAGACGTCTTACGTTGGTAGATGAACAAATTGAATATTAAACCAAATTACAGCAGCTCCTTTCATCTTCTATGCTGTCCTGAAAACACACGTAGGCAAATTGTGCAACAAGCCTGGCATGGGCAGAGCACGTGTGTTGCCCCTGCAGTTTCCCGGGCTTATCCGCTCTTCTGGCACAAGCCCTCTGCACCTGGCACAGGCTGTGCGGTAGATTTGTGTAGGTCACAGGTTTATGAAGGTTAAGAGGATTTTGATATAAAGACAAATGGCAGTAAAAAAACTGCATGCTGCTTAGTGTTTCTAATAGCTGCTATTAGACACGCATGTCTTTTTCCAGGCTGAGAAGAACAAGTTGTGGCTTTTTTCTTATTTTCAGTGTTAGTGCACAAAATAAGATCAGCAACTTACAACTAAATGCGATCACTGTGGCCTAATTACCACACGGGGTCCCTTATTCCTTCCACTCTCTGATGCTTTTATGTGCACTCATAGCACATAAAACCATAGAAAATACTCATAGCAGACTCCACAGAACACTATTGTTACACTTTACCTGTAACTCGCACTATACTATACTCTACTATACTATACTATGGAAACTCACTTGTATACTAATATGCAGTACGCACATTTATTTAGAAATACAGTGACAAGAATAAAGTATGTGAAATATTGTGGTTTTCTGCATTAATTTGTCATAAAACATAATTCATCGAAGTGAAGTGTATTAACAAATATGTTGTTACTAAAATAATAACACAAACAAATTCAGTTCTTTCATGTCTTTATTGAGAACAACCATAAAAACCTCATAGAGATAGTGGAAAAATTATGTGAACCCTTGACCCCCTCCTGGCAGCAATAACCTCAACCAGGCACTTCCTGTAGCTGTGGATCAGACCTGCACATTGTTCAGCAGAACCTTTTGCCCATTCTTTCTACAGAACTGCTTTAGCTCTGTCATATTCTTCAGACATGGTTTTCTTAAAAACTTCTTATTTATTCTTATTTTGTTCTCTGAAGTCATTCTGTTGTGTGTTTTGGGTCATTGTCCTGTTACATCACCCAACTTCTACAGAGTATCAGCTGACATACAGACATTTTCACATTATCCTGAAAAGTTTTTGATACACTTGGGAATTCATCTTCCACTAAATCACTGCAAGCTGGCCAGGCTCTGATGCAACAAAGCAGGCCCAAATCATGATGTTTCCTCCACCATACTTTACAATGGGGATGATGTTTTCATAATAATATGCGCAATGTGTGTGTCCTTTTTATGACAGATGTAGTTCTGTTTGTTCTTTCCAAATAGTTGAATCTAAGTTTCATCAGTCCACAAAACATTTTCTTTTTATTAAGCAGCAGCTTCCTTTGTGGTGTCCTGTCATAGACACCCTGCTTGTTCAATGTTTTACATATTGCAGATTCATGAACACAGATGTTAGTCAGTTCCAATGATGCCTTCAGATCTTTGACTGTCTCTCTGGGTTGTTTCTTTACCTCACCGATGAGTGTTTGTTGTGCTCTTGGGTTCATCTTGACTGGCCACCCACTTCTTGGTAGAGTAGCCACAGTCCCAAAGTGTCTCCATTTGTAGATTGTTTGTCTAACTGTACACTGGTGAATTTCTAAAGTCTTTGACATCTCTTTACGTTCTTAATAGTGTTTTCATATCGTTTTTCCAAATAGCTATGCTAGCACCACCAACTTCAATCTGTGCTGACTCAGTGTTAGAATACCAAGAGAGGTTTCAATTTCCTGCGTTTCCCATGATGTTTCTCCTTGTTTACTACATGACTTAACAGTTTAATGACACACCATGTGACTATTGTCCTTTGTCTGGCTATTTCTCACAGAGGCTCCCTACAACGAGACCCCTCTGTCATATGGCTATGACCTGGAGCAGTCAGAAGAGCATCAGGCTCGCCACGACTCTCTGTGCTACACTGGATCTCCTACCTCCTCTCCACGGCTCTGTTCAAAAGCCCAGAGCAGCCAAGACACCCAGTCATCTGGCTCTCAGGAGTCCACACTGTCGGTAATGTTGCCGGGTCACAATACTACTGCTGCTGTTGCTCTCTCCTCTCTTCTGCTGCCTTGTCCTTCTCTGTCCTTGCTCCATACTCTAGTAGCTGAGGCTTCCTGTTCTGTGCTCTTATACCGTAGTGTCTGACATTAATTCTTCTACTACTGTGTCTTGGTGTAGCAGAACCAAGAACGTCCAGACCTTCGTCCTCATTTTAAACACATCAATTTTTGAAAAGTGTATAAATTGATTTTAGGTCAGGTTAACTTATTCAGGTCAAGTCATTTTATCATTAATACACCTACTTACTTTTAATGGCACCTAAAAAAGTTGTTTTAAACCCATAAAAGAATTTCAGTAAATTGCACCAGCATTTCCTATAAATCTCATGTTCCTGTTGCAAAGAGGATATTGCTACTTGCTATTCTATTCCTGTATCTGTGTGTGTGTGTGTGTGTGTGTGTGTGTGTGTGTGTGTGTGTGTGTGTGTGGTATTTTGCATAAACAGAGACAATGCTGGAAACTTTTTTTATACTGGACTCTCTTCATGTTTTTTTCTATTAAACAAACCACAAAAATTCTGTGCAGAATCTGACTGGAGGCGATTTGTGTCTGTCATGCCATGTAGAGGCAACAAGTCTTTAGAACAGTGGACTTGATTGTTTATTATAATCTTTAATCCTCATCCCGGTCAAGTAAATCTCAACAAAAGAATGTTAAAAATAAAAGTCCCAAAACACCACATCATCTGAGTAGTTTGTGTCTTTTAGCAGAATTGGTTTATTCTGTAGATGTCCATGACACTCACTTTATAACACAGGGTTTCTCTTTTGTGTAGCCTCTAGTGCCTGTCATGATCATTTCACTGAAGCTCATGTATCTAAAACCAAAACTATGGAAGAAGCTCCTTCAGCACAGCATTCAAGCAAGCTGCTTCAACTGAGACATCTAAAGCCCAACTATAAAATACAGAGTTCACCATATAGCTACCAGATGGGAGTTCTTTTCAGTATGAAGCAGGGCGTTGCTGAAATAGACCATACATACTCAGCAAACGTACTGTGGGCAAACAGATGTTATAAAGAGACCCAGCTCCCCTCCCCCTTTGCTCTGGTCCTGTACTATCTGTGGTATTCTTTTTGTTTGATGTGATCTTCAAAGCCTAAACCATGGTTCAAGGGTGGGGGGGCTCAGTCAGCAAAATGCAGCTTTTAGGTTTTATGTAGCTAATATAATAGAAGAACCTTATACAGCCTCTCTCGACGCTTCACTGAGCTTCTCACTGACATGACAGCCAAGGCCTGGTTGACTGATGGGTATGTCCAGTTTGGAATAACAACTCCTGGGCTAGAAAACACATTAGTCTTCTTTAGGATGCCAGGAGTATCGGGTGCAGGCCTCTTGGAATCTCAACCTCCCACAGAGTTTAATCAGATCTGGTGTCTCCAAACCCCACAGCAACAGGCTGCACCCAGGGGTTTGCAGAGGTGTGTGGGTGGTTTATTAAACATCAAGCCATTCACAGTTCACATGTCATATGTCAAAACAAATGTTTTGTGGTGAAGAGCGTCTCTCTTCCACTTTGCCAATTATTATTACTCTCTGCTGTATTTGTATCAGGTGGAGCTGGATCAGGAGAAGGGGCTGGAGATGAGGAAGTGGGTTCTGTCAGGAATCCTGGCCAGTGAGGAGACGTACCTCAGCCACCTGGAGGCCCTGCTGATAGTATGTGTAACTCAGAACACACACTCACACCTTCCAGAGTTGGTCCCAGTGCCAAGTCTAGACTAAAACATATGATTCAAATTCTTTTTCAGAATAGATTGAAAATGAATACTGTTAATTCTTTTTCATTCATTTGAAAGAAGACTCATAAATAAATCCAGTATGCATTAGCTTTTGATAGCCAATATTAGTGTTGTTGTTATTAAGAAATAACTCATTCTTCCTCCTCCTGCACAAATGAAACGGCTTGTTAAAGCAAATATCCTAAACTCTTGATATTAGTTTTTCTTTATTGTGTTGGTGATTACATTTTATTTCTACATGTTATTATTCTTACTATATATTCAGTAACTGTTTTCAAATATAGCCTGTCATTATGTGTCCAGCCCATGAAACCTCTCAGAGCTTCAGCTACAACTTCCCAGCCGATGCTGAGCACACAGGAGATCGAGACTATCTTCTTCAAAGTACCAGAGCTTCATGAGATCCACAAGGACTTCTATGATGCTCTGCTGCCCCGAGTCCAAGACTGGAGCCACCAGCAGTGCGTGGGCGACCTCTTTCAGAAACTGGTATGATCATAATACCTTTGTTAGGGTCAGGACAACATGTCCATGTGGTAACTGCAAATTAATTATGTGATGAATTGTTCTCTACGTCCCCTCATGTGTAAATCAGTGTGTCAACACTGGAGTGTCAGATAGTCCACTTACATTTCAGATTTTTACAAATGACATCAACCATGTCATCAGAAAAATTACAGATTTTTTTAATGACTAAATTGTTTCCATGCATAATTTTGGGGTAAAATGTGTCATAGCTATGTTTCTCAGCTAAAGCAACTAGGACCTGTTATTTCCACTACTTTTAACTTAACACAGCAGAAAACTGACATCCTGCAGAGTCCAGTCTGTGGGCAGTGGAATACAGAGTGTCTGAAGGGCTGATAGTGTGAGTGAGATGTTGCCATAATGGTTTGATTAGTTTTTTTTTACATGTTTCACTGTGCCATCAGTGTTTATTAACCACACACACAGATAAGCAGAATAGGGCCACCCCTTCAGCTGATGTAAAGACTGCTTTGAGTAAAAAGAACGAGCAGCAACTAACGTGAAACCTCACATCAAATAGTTTGCTGGTTATTCATCAAACAGACCAGCATTTGTCAAGTCAGTGAGTTTCAGAAGCTAATTATGGCTCTCCTTAAGTGTCCAATTATTAATGATTGTTTAAAAAAAGGGAGACTGTCAGAGGAAAAATGTGGGAGTGTTTGGCTGTTGGTACCGCTCAGTGGATCTTTTAGTGCACATGCGAGTAGACTGCCTGGAGTCATCTCCTGGCCAGATAAAAGCCTCACTACACCACATGACAAGCAGTAAAGGAGAACAAAACGCTCTATAGGAGATCGCTGAATAGGAGTTTAAGTCAGTGCTGGATGAAGATCAAAAACACTCATACATGTGGGTTTATATTGAGATGAGAGCAAACATCGTATCTCACTGATTTGCGTTAATTAGTCCTATTTTGTTGTTGACAAAATGACAAAACATGCTCCAATATACAGAGACTGCAGCAACCAGTGACTATCATAGACTAGTAAAATCTTGTACGCTGTTGTGCTGTGAATCTACTGTGTATCTGTGCTCTACTTGTGCCCTGTAGGCCAGCCAGCTTGGAGTGTACCGGGCCTTTGTGGATAACTATAAGGTTGCCGTGGAGACGGCAGACAAGTGCTGCCAGGCAAACGCTCAGTTTGCAGAGATATCTGAGGTATGTAATCACGTTACACACAACGCAACTGCTCCAGGCGGGTGTTTGATGTTGCGCAGCTGCTTGGGACAAGTGATGACAGGACAGTTTTCGGCAATCCTCGCCATGTCGAACCGTGCAGCTTTTTACAGCAGTGCTGATTGTTTTGATTTGCACTGTGGGGCACTAGCTCCTGATTTAATAGGGGCATTTTTGTCACCATTCCCTCTGCTCTTATCTTCCTGCCAGAATCTCAAGGTCAAAAGCACAAAGGACTGCAAAGACCATTCGGCTAAAAATTCACTGGAAAGTGAGTAGTGATTGATACAAATGGCCAGCCTCCACATTAATCAATATGTGCTATAAGTAGTAAGTAGAGCTGTGACTGGGCTTGTGGAGCTAACTCTTCCTCCTCCACAGCTCTTCTCTACAAGCCTGTGGACAGAGTGACACGTAGCACACTTGTTCTGCATGTAAGTCTTGCTGCCTCATGAATATCTAGAGCAACATCTTGCCTATGTGCCAAGTTAACTGATTTAATTCAACACTTTTTTCTATTTAATCTTTTGATTCTAGGACCTACTGAAGCACACGCCCTCCAGCCACCCAGACTATCCACTTTTACAGGACGCCCTGCGCATCTCCCAGAACTTCCTGTCCAGTATTAATGAAGAGATCACACCTCGCAGGCAGTCTATGACAGTTATGAAAGGAGAGGTCAGTGTGCCTGTGTCACTAACCTTACACCACAGTTATACCAACGACTTTGTGACTCCAAGTTGATAAATCCCCCCAATAAATGTACTTAGTCTCAGTGAAAACCAAAAATGAATTAAGAAAATAAAAAAAAACCTCTACAGGTACATTAGCATAATGTTCCGAAGGTTCACTGTCTTAGATTAACGTGCTACCTACAGGCTGATATTTACTTTTTAACACTAAACATTAAGTACAGCTGAGATTTCCAGACGTCTGGAGGCGTTTGGTCTGATGGTGATGTTAGATAAGATGTTAGATATAAAAGGTGAAGGGATGACTGACGTTTTCAGAAATGATCCGGTGGCACATACCAAAGTGGTGGACTTGGTGACTCATGGTGCCATCCACAGAGCCACGCTGCTAATGTGGCTTGAAGGCCTAAAGGAAGTGGGCTACATGTTAAAGGGTTTTTGACTCATATGTGAGACTTGATTATATGGAATTGATGTTTATATTTGTGCCAAATGTGAACATAGTGTACAGTGTGTGCATTTATTTCATTCTTTCACTCAGACACCAGCAGCACGGAATTCAAGATTATATCTGCCCCCGTCATATACCGACTACTGATAGTAAAAAGCACAAGAGGGCACAAGGTGTCCGGAATCTGCAATAAAACTGAGTGTGAGTCAGGTTGTGGCTGACTCATCTCAGCCTTTCTGCTTTAGTCGTGTAGGAAGTGGAGCATAGAGGAAGCTCATGACAAAGCCCTGCAAACACTGGAGGCGAGGGTCTGCCTGTCGCAAACCAGGAAAACCTGCTTGTTACCTCGCCGATCACTCCCATCCTTCCCTGCCGCAGTATCAAACTCTGCTTCCCAGAAATTAGCTGCAACACGCCTTACTAACTTCATGGTCGAACCAACTTGTTTGTGCTTCCTGACCCCTCTGTCCCCCACCCCGCAGACACTATGCACCTCAGGGCTCTGATTCAGATGACCTGAATGAGAACTTCCTCTGTTGTTTCTGGGAACTTTCCCTGCCCACCAGGGTGGGATACGAACTCAGAGAAAGTTCTTGGGAACACACTTTTGTATATTTCTAAGAAGTCTGAAAGCCATCAGTGAGTTTTACCAGATCACAAGGCAGCATATTACAAACAGTTTAAAATATGGATTTGTTGTTGTACGTGAGAAGCTGTTGACTACATTTCCATCCATTGTTTATGTTTTGCACCGTAGCTGCCTGTAATTAACGCAGCCATTTAAACCCATGTTTGTTTAGCTTCACCTCTTCAACACGCCTCATCGCTTAACATCTCATTATGGTCCATAAAAAAAAGAAAAGAAAACGGGAGCACATTCCAGTGTGGAGAGGGTGTGAGTGCTGAGCAGCAACAGTTGTTTTTCCATTGGATTATTGACTATTTGTGGTCATGTTTGTCTCACAAAACAATAAGCGGATGTGACCCTGACACCACTCTTTTTGATATCAGGACAGTACTGAACAATTTTGAGTACATCCCCACCCCCCACCCCCACCCCCTCAAAAAATGTTTGTAACTAACCAGCACTGGAGTGGAGCAGAGGAAAACCATGGTGCTGTGATTTCCTTGTTTTTGTTAAACTGTGTTTGGTGTGGGATGGAGAGGTCTCACATGGGCAGTGTCAGTGTGAACAGCTTCTGCCCTGAGATCAAGGGAGCGGAGTAGGGTGGGGGGTGGTGGGGGGATTTAGATGCACGCTGATGCAGGAAGAGCCTGTGTCATCACATCCGCCCTTATTCTCAGCCTTGAGGGGTTAACAACGGGCAGAGGAAGATCTGAAATTACAGTCGATCGTTGGAAAGACACAGCTCATCAGAATATAGTCACAGTGGCTGAACTGGATTTTCCATCAGTTGGGGGCTCCCCTGCTGTGGAGGAAACGTGTTGTATACACTTACTGCCTTGTTTTGCTCACATCACAGATGATTTAATGTTTTGAGTATTATGAGGTTGGACAGTATTTATCTGGGAGCAGCATCATCACCACCACAGGCTGTGCACTAAATCCAAGCATGTACAAACATCAGTAAACCAGCCTAAACCGGGCATCACTATAACATTCAGCTTATTTATTGTCCTATCAGCAGTTCTCAGTGTGGCAGCAGTCTGATTTTGGTGCTGTAATGTATTAGTTGAAAGAATCTCACTTTTGTATCTATTTTGTTGACTGTTTTTACAACCTACTGGCAGAACCGTCAGCTGCTGAGGGATCGTTTCATGGTGGAGCTGGTCGAAGGTTCCAGGAAACTCCGTCACGTCTTCCTGTTCACTGACCTGCTGCTCTGCGCCAAGCTGAAGAAACAGGCTGCAGGGTGAGTCTGGGTCGACGTCCAGCCGGAGGTCGGAGATGCACGCCTGTGACCTTGTTAAGGACTATATTGTGCTATATTGTTAGCAGCCATTGTTTGCAGAAACTGATTTACGCTAGTTTCAGTAGATGTGTTTGCAAGCTTGTGGTCTGTAATGTTTCATAATCTTAACAAACCATTCATGCAAGTAAAAAAATAAACCACAACAACGTGGCAATTACTGGTTGAAGAAAATCAGGAACTTTAAGAAATAGTGTGTTTTTTATAAACTCCCGTGTCCACAAACAGAAAAGGACAACAGTATGACTGTAAGTGGTACATCCCACTGGCTGACCTGACCTTCCAGACCATCGAGGACTGCGAGTCAACCCCTATCCCTCTGGTTCAGGATGAGGAGATTGACGCTATGAAGATCAGAATCTCGCAGATCAAGAACGAGATCCAAAGAGAGAAGGTGAGGACATACACGCCTACAGAAACTCAGGCCTCAGTATATTATCTAGGTTTATGACTTTGTTGGTGCAGGAATCACAGTACATACACACCACAACAATGTGCACTTTGTAAAATCTCTGAAAAAAGACTAAAAATAAAATGAGGAACTTAAAAATGAGCAAATATGAATAGAACAAAATGTCCAGACAGCAGAGTTTGTACTTGATTAACCCTGTGCTTCTGTAGAGAACCACCAAAGGACCCAAGGCGATAGAGCGTTTGAGGAAGAAGTTATCAGAACAAGAGTCTCTGCTGCTTCTCATGTCCCCCAACATGGCGTTCAGAGTGGCCAGCAGAAATGGCAAGGTGAGCCGGGAGAGAACTTCAACACAAGGTGGACGCAGTGTTTTACTTTGTTAGGAATATCTTGTCCACTAAAAGAATTACTTGTCATTTTGACTTTGGCTGCTCTCTGCTGTTGACAGCTTGACACTACAGCATGTGAATACAATAAACCACAGTCAATCTCTCTTTGTTGTCTTCCAGGGTTTCACATTTCTCATCTCTTCTGATTACGAACGTGCCGAGTGGAGGGAGATTATTCGTGAGCAGCAGAAGAAGTGTGAGGATTTGTTGGTGTTTTTTTTTTATTTAATGATATATATGAATTATATATGTACAATCAAGTTGGAAAGTGTCTTAACCTCGACTCCACTCCTGTTGTGCAGGTTTTAAAAGCTTCTCTCTGACCTCTCTGGAGCTGCAGATGCTCACTAACTCATGTGTGAAGCTCCAGACTGTTCACACTATTCCAATGACCATGAATAAAGAAGGTCTTTAACTTTTATTTCCCATGTTTTAATTCACCTTTAATGTACTTGATGTTTCGTAGTTCCATCTCAAACTGGACTCTTTAATCCACAGAAGATGAATCTTCTGGTTTATATGGCTTCCTGAATGTCATTGTCCACTCTGCAACTGGCCTCAAACAGAACTTAAGTAAGTAGCTTGTTCCCTCACTAACTTTTCTCAGAGGGTGCACATGATGACAGTTAGGTTTCACCTGCTGTAGCCCCCCCCCTGCCACGCCCCTCTCTCTGTGGCTGTCAGCTGGGAGGGCAGCTGCAGGAGAACAAGTGGGATTAGTCAGGAACGCTGTACAAACCTCCTCAAATATGTCTTACACTGTGCAGTGTGCGTGTATGGGCAGATGATTAATGTGGAGCCTGAGTTTTCAGTTTCATTTTGATTCACATGTTAAAACTACTTCTGCTTCTACCTTCTAGACCTTTACTGCTCCCTGGAGGTGGATTCTTTTGGCTACTTTGTCAACAAAGCCAAAACACGAGTGTACAGAGACTCTACAGAGCCCAACTGGAACGAGGTGAGAGTACAGAGTGGAGAAATAGTGTGATTGACCTCTATGAAACTAATTCAGAGAAGTTTTGAAAACAAGATAAAGGCTGTTGAGTAAACCTTTGCCTGGATAAAATGTATGCCTTTGGTTGAATCCTAAAATGGCCTTATCTCTGTTTTTCCTGCAAGGAGTTTGAAATTGAACTGGAGGGCTCTCAGACTCTGAGGTTGCTCTGTTACGACAAGTTCTGCAACAAAACCAAGCAGAGCAAAGAGGAAGGAGAGATCACAGACAAGATTGTGGCCAAAGGACAGATAAAGGTAAATGTTTTGTTGTTTTTGTGAAATCCTTCCAGGATTTCTAATGATACCAGATGCCAATAAAGAAACAAATCTATTTTGCACTACATGATACTGGACCCATATTGTCAGACGACACAAAAGAAAACAAGAAAATCAATACTGACAGAGTCACTATAGAGTAACGTAGATTTCTGGGAAAACAGTACTTGGCTATGTGGAGTGAACTTTCTCCCTCTATTGATTCCACGAGCTCCACAGTGGTGCCGTGACTGTCCCTCTGACCAAAGGGCATTTTTGGGCTAATTCCAGCCTTGTGGGGCCCTTTAGTGTTGAAAAAGAAATGAACCCTGAGGTCGTCTGTGGGTCACTTCTGCTTGACCCCCCCCGATAGAGTGTTGTGACAGCGCATGGATTAGACTTTAGTTTGACCAAATGTAGCTGTTGGAACTGCGCCATAGCATGACAGAGCTCAGTCGGCTCTTTGAGTAGCCAACGAAGGGATTTCCCTGTTAGACAGGTGGGTGTAGTATTAGAGAACAGAGCATGTGGGCACATGCAGTCAGGTGCTGGTTCCTCAGCTGCCAAAAGCCTGGATTTGGAGGCATTGAAGTCACTTTCTTGACCTTTAGTGTCATGTTGGCCTGTCTGCTTGCTTTTGTCTGTGGTAGTAAGAGAGTTTTTAATTCTGATATTGAGTGGGCAAGTGTAAAATATTTGAAAAACAGAAAAAAAAAAATTTAAAACTTGTAAATAATAAAAAAATACTCAATTCTCCAAATTGTAGCTGTGAGGATAAGAAAAGCCACAATCTTACAACGTGCTCTGTGCACGTCTTGTGGAAGGGTAACAGCAAGGCTGATATTATGGATTTGAACACTAAGTGTTTCTGATATCAAGAAGACAACACATGTAAGTACTGATGCTAAAGGTCATGGGTACTAATCCGTAATTGGTCCCTGAGGATCCTGTTAAGGTTACCTGAGATGCCGAGTTTTCGGCCAGCACTCCCACAGCGGCAGGCGTGAGCACGTTAGTAATGAGGGTAGGAGGGGATTCTCAGGAGCTAATCCCCCAAATCCATCTGGGAAGTAGAACAACACAGAGACAAACGTAGTCAGCAGGCTGCGTGGCTTTGTTCCTGGTCTGAACAATGTCGAGACGTGAAGACGACTCACCAAGTTTGTCTTATATTTCAGCTGGGCTCCATTAGCCAACATCATAAAGATTCTTCAAGGCACAGGGATCAATGACTCATTTTTCATGAAAGAAGGACCCAGTCAGTGTTAGTGAGATGGTTCAGCGAATGGCGATTCATGTGGAACAGCTTTGGTTTCTTTGTTTGCTGTTAGTCAGAGACATTTAGACATTTTGGAGCTCATGCCAGAAAGGATGAGTGAGAATAATCCTAACGAGGAGGAGAGTGGGGATCAGGCCTGTAATGGTCTGGAAGAAGAGGGAGACACAGCTCCAAGGAAATCTCCCAGTACTGGTGTCCGTCTGTGGGATAGAGTTCGCAGCAGTCTGCTCAGACCAAAGGTAAAGACATGGAACGTGAGCAGTGCACAGGTCTGTGTTGGGTGATGGTGTAAAGGACGTCTTGGAAACCAACATTTGAGGACAAACTTGTTTTTTATTGTCTCTTTCTTGAGGTGATTTTGAGGAATTTATCTTTTCTGGTTTAGACGTCAGCTCCGACTCTTTTCTATTTTATCTTTTTATTATGTAAGACAGTTGCTTTTCACTGAACAGAGGATTATCTGAATGAGATTTGATGCTTTCTTAGGTGAAGGAACATCTGCCATGTTGGACAGGCACACTGCTGTGATGTGATCACGTTACTCATGGCTGATCACTGTAAATAAAGCTGGCAGTTTGGTATTAGTTAGACGACTAAAATAGATTACAGGCATGAGTTTACGCTCCCTGGCTATACGGAGATAACACACACGGTACTTACTGTACACTAAATACTACATTTAACTTTTATTTCCTGGTTTCTGAACAGAATCTAAAGCAAAACTTTTTGTGTTTTTTTTTTGTTCCCAAGCTGGATCCTCAGACTCTGCAAAACAAAGACTGGCAGAGGACAGTCATCGCCATGAACGGGGTAAGTGTTCCTCTGTAACACAGGAGCAGAAACAATTATTTGCATGAAGACTTGTTAAAGAAGTCTACATCTAATGTTTTTTTTTTTTTTACCTAGTGTTATGTTGTGAGATGTTGTGCTTGATGCTTTTAATGTGATATAAAGAGTTGATAATTAATCTCTGAATTGGAAGCTACAAGTCAGAAGACAAGCTGTAAAGGATGACTGTGTCCAGCAGTGATGTGTGAACGGTGCTTTTCGTTTGTGCTAATAAATGCACTTTAAACGTCATGGTTGGTCTGGTATGGTTGCTACTCTTAGCAAACTTTGCTGGGAGTCTGTTGACTCTTTTGCTACTGCGCTCCAACTGTAACTGTTTTCCTTTCCTTGTTTCAGATTGAGGTGAAGCTCTCGATGAAATTCACCAGCAGAGAGTTCAGTTTGAAGAGGATGCCTTCAAGGAAACAGTCCGGTGTCTTTGGAGTGAAAATCAACATAGTAACTAAGTGAGTTGTTGATACGTGTCATGCACATACCAGTATATCTATTTCTGATTATTCATACATCTCAGTTCGTCAACGTAGATGTTTCTTTTGAGACATTGACACAACATTTTAAACCAATTGCATTTTGCATTAAATCTGGTGTTTTGAAACCAACAGGATGTATGGGAAACGTGGTCTTAACTTTGACAATAACTAGTACACGCAATACGTCTGTGGTGAATGCATACGTTGTGTGGATGTGTGAGTATCCCCCCTTTTTAACTCCTTTCTGCATGGTCTGTGTCCTCGCTAGACGAGAGCGCTCCAAGATTCCCCTCATCGTGAGACAGTGTGTGGAGGAGATTGAGCGACGAGGGATGGATGAGGTGGGCATCTACAGAGTGTCGGGCGTCGCAACTGATATCCAGGCGCTGAAGGCTGCGTTTGACTCAAGTGAGTTCAGTTTTCATTTCTAACCTGACTTGACCAATGTAGGGAAGACTTAACATTCAGTGACTTCTGTCTCAATTGCTCCGCAGACAACAAGGACGTGTCTGTGATGATGAGGGAGATGGACGTAAACGCCATTGCTGGAACGCTGAAGCTGTATTTCCGCGAGCTGCCGGAGCCTCTCTTCACTGACGAGCTGTACCCCAACTTTGCTGGAGGCATTGGTCAGTTGCCACTTCTTTAAGTTGGCATCATTTTTTTATTGGTCAGTGCAGCACTACAAGTTGTGACACAAGCACTCTGATGTGTGTGTGTGTGTGTGTGTGTGCGCGCGCATGCTTTTGTCTTACAGCTCTGTCTGACAGTGTGGCCAAGGAAAGCTGCATGCTCAACCTGCTGTTGTCTCTACCGGAGCCCAATCTCGTCACCTTCCTCTTCCTGCTCGACCATCTAAAGAGGTAAACAGCCATAGTTAGAATACATTCATTCAGTGATTGTATGAATAGTGTAATGAATAGTGTCTGTTACTGACTGTGGAACAACTGTTAATGCACAAGTACACAGTTTATCAGTGGCTAAAAGAAACATCAAAAAGAAACTTCTGTAGGTTGAATGTCATTTATGGTCTTATTCTCACAGAGTGGCTGAAAACGAGAGTATCAACAAGATGTCTTTGCACAATCTGGCCACAGTTTTTGGTCCCACTTTACTTCGGCCCTCTGAAAAAGACAGCAAAATCCCAAACAGCTCACAGCCGATCTCCATGAATGACAGCTGGTCTCTGGAGGTCATGGCTCAGGTAAAACTCTTATCAGGATAGTGTGATAGAGGTGTTTGGATTACCCGCGAGGGTCTGATCGCCTCTTATGTGTCTCCTCCGTAGGTTCAAGTCCTCCTCTACTTCCTTCAGCTGGAGAGCATTCCAACGCCCGACAGCAAACGTCAAAGCCTTCTCTTCTCCACTGAAGTATAACACTGACTCCCTGCTCTAGTCCATAAAACGTCCTGTGCAAAGCTGCTTGGCGAGGTGGACGCCACTGTGCAGCCGTGGCTCGCTTGTCGTTTACTCTGAGGATGCTCGGTTTAGCCACCAGAGGGAACTGTCAGCACGGTGTAATCAGGAGACGGGCACCATGACCAAAGCCATTTCTGATGATGATCTTGATGATGTGAAAAGCATGTGTGTGCTGTTTACTTACAAGCTTATCTGCTGTGTCAGTAAGACATCCCTTTAATGACACATGGAAAAATATATCATTCCTTTTTTTTTCTTAATTTAAGCTTTAAGAAGCATTACATGCTGTACTTTAACGTTCCTCCTGCCCTGATCTGTCACTGTGCACATTAACTATATTCACATAGGGGGATTTGTATTGTGGTTGGATTTTCTTTTCTGTGGATAGATGATGGATGAATGAATATCCTTTTTTTTAATTTTTTAATATTTGTTTAATTTCTGCACCATTTTTTTTTCCCTGAAATGTGTAACTTGATCGAAGCTCACCTGTGCCAACGTTTCCCTGCTTAGGACCAATAGAACTTTTCAGTTGCCCTAATGTTTACGCCCTTGATTTTGTACAGATTTAAAAGAATGAGGAGTGAAAACTGTAATTGGCACACAGCAACATGCAGGCGTGTTGATCTAACCCTTTGAAGTGTGTCCTTATTTGGTTTGCAGGGTCTCGTGATGGTGCCCAAGGAAGTGTAGATATGAGCTCTTCTTTGAAGGTGGTACAGAGAAGTGAAGGGCAAATCATTCCAGGAAAAGGGCGAGGCCTAATTCTTCTATCCATGGAATGTATACTTGGCTTTGCATAGTTTTTGTCCATATTTCCTATGTGTTGTGTCCACCTTCTTTTTCAGACTGTCTCTGATTTGATTTTTTTTTCAGCTGGAGTTGATGTATATGTTGTTTTGCTCTCTGCATTCCTTGTATGTAGTATTCTACCTTTATAGGAAAGAACCACACTGCTGTAGAAACAAGGGCACCTAGAGAAGAAAAACCACATGTTCCATAATAGGACACTTGAAGTGATTTACTCATATCCACATCCACAGAGTTATTAACAGATTTATTATCTACATACCCAGTATTACATTTAACTGAAAGCTCTGTGCTTGCATTGCTTCTTTCCCCAAATCACCTCAAGAATACACTTGATAACACAAATTATAACCATCAATGCTTGTGACCCATGGAAAATAAGCAATAACTGTTAGTCATTATTAGGATAAACAATTGCCAAGGTGTCATGTATGTATGATTTATGTAAATAAAAACTTGATAGCAATATTCTTACATTGTGTTCTTCAGTTTTGTCAGTTGGCAGCCTTGGCTCAGCAATGTTTTGTGCTAAACTTTTTCTGCAAGGAGTTGATGTGTTGCGGCCCCTGGCCAACACCACCATGCCACCTGTTCACTGTGCACACATCCTGCATACATGACTAATTGTTTGGTGCAGAACTGGTAATTGGCCATGCATATTTAAAACTGAAAATATTTGTTCTCACAGAGTCAGGGCTTTTGGCATTTGGTCTCCTGTATGATCCATTAGTCCAGGCTTTGTCCCTAATGTGAGAATACACACTGAAGTAGTAGCAGTAGTAGTAATATGCAGTATATAGTACAGTATTTGTCCTGTTTCCTCCTCGGTGATTAGCTTAAAGGGGCGTGAGATGCTCAGTAGACTGCCGGACCAGCTCCAGAAGTAATGTGGAGACCACAGTGAACGAACCCCTGTGTATTTAAACGTCCTGCAGGCTGTCCTCGGCCGCTCCTGTGGAGAGGGTGATGATGTTGAGGTGATGCAACCAGAGGAGGGGGCAGAGGATCATCCGGCTGCTGCCACCAGAGAGGAGCCGACATCAGAAAGCGATGCCGCCTGCTGCCCTCTGAAGTTTTGAGATGACCGAAATCTTAGCGAGCGCAAATGGACGTTCAATGGACCGTCAGTAGTCTATCTAAGATGGAAAAGTAACACCCCAGGTATGAGTATTTTATTATCTTACTGTCAGAGCGCTGCCTTTTTGCCGGCTATGCTCACATTGTTAGCCTAGCGATAGCATTAGCTACTTTAGCTTTGCTTACTGACAGCTGGGGTGAATTAACGCGAACTGACTAAGAAGAAACACACAAACCTTTTCTAAAGTTAGGTTAGCTTCGTAGGCTAGCTGTGCTTGTTTTATTGGTTAAAATATAATGATAGTTGTTGTTTTAACCCTTAGGACAGATTTTAGTTCGACTGTCAAGGTAGTAAAAGTCAGTATCAACTGCGCTATGAATCATTTCAAAATAAATCTTCACGACGTCTTGACATGTTGCCTCAGACTTCATCATTCACAATGTGTTGTCAGTTAATGGTAATAAACATGTTTTATAATAAAATTAATACTATTTAAGGGCAATTGTAACATTTTTCTAGAAGGTATTTGTCATTTGAGAACCTACATATGATGAGTAATAGTTTCAAGGCATACAACGTCTAGTTTGGTTTTCAGCTGGCTTTAAAAGTTTGGGATATTAAACCGTATTGGATGTTTGTATCTTTTTTTTAATAATCGATGCCACGTTCTAGCTGTATATCTATATATGTATATTTCATCAGAAGTTCAAATATTTTCGTTTTCGTTTCGTTTATAGTTTCGGTTGTGCTTACGTGCGTATCTTAGTGCTTTTGTTGTGAAAGCGTTTGGCGAAACAGGAAGTGCAATTACTGACATTCTCTGCGTGCCTGACCTTCTAGCTAGCTAACTAGAAAGCTGGTATTTCTCCTTGATTTGAAGTTGCCATTTAGTCTCTATAATGATATTAGCAAAGGTTGCTCACGCCATAGGTTGGGATAGGTGTCTTTGTCTAACAGGTTTGGTCCGTAAAGCTTGTGCTTTTGTAGTTAAATAATACACAGTTAGCCGTGATGGTGCTAATGTAGCTGTAACGTTAGCCAAGAACAATGTAAATTTGCCATCCCCCTGAGAAAAGTCAACAATGAAGTGATGTGGATTGTAAGTGGTCCAAACGGTATACAATTGGAGAGCTCTTGCGTCTGTGTGTGAATCTGTGTCTCTTGCATACTTATTTCATTTAAAGTAATCTCTTCTTAACCAGAGTCAACCACAGATGTTTTCCGACTTTCCTGGAATATCTTGGATAGAGATATATTTCACAATCCACTCTTTAAATCAATATCCAGGAGATATGACTTATTACTTGGCTGTATGTGGTCACTGTGATGCTTTTAGAGAAGTATTTTTTGGGAAAACTTTGATCCCACGGGAAACTGAATAACAGGGAAAGTAATCTGTTTACGGGATAGGTCTTCCACACAGTGTGTCAGTGAAGTGGGATGTTATTGAAACCTCACAAACACACCACTGATCTATAAAGTCTTGATTAAATCTACAATGCCGGGTTGATTATTTCACCAGAATAGTGTAGTAGGATTGAAATACTGAAATATCAGTTGACTGAAGGCTACACTGTTTACATTGACTTAACTGATTGGGTTACAGTGTATTAATTGTGAGCCATATTCTGGTCAATGTAATTTAGTGTGTGACAGTGACTACTCTGTCTGAGGCAGACTGGTGCCTGCTTGTCTTTGTACACACAGTCACCCTTGTGGGCTTCACTTTTTCCTTTTTTTTTTTTTTTTTTTAAACTGGAGACGCCACCACAGGAAGCTGATGTTATGGCAAGGAAGCGCCTCCCCACAGTTAAGCATGAGTAAGGAAAGCGAGCAGCAGGACTATTTATGAATTACTAGACCACTACTACCCCCACCACCATTTTTTTCTAGACAGTTTCTTCATCACTCCCTGTCTATGTGACTTGCTTTTGTTCAGCTTTCTGTAAAGGAACATTATGCACACTTGTTCCTTTGGCCAGTGTTGGATCAGATCCATCACATTCATTAACTGTGAAATCAAATACCTTAGCTCTATTTAATTTGAATCAGGACAAGTGTTATTGGTTTCTAGGCTGGTGTGGAGCAGCTGGCATTCTGCAGCACATAACGGCTTTATGGCTAAGCTGAGGTTACACAGGATTGTGGAAGAAAAACAGCGACTTTTTCACATTTAATAGACATGATTATTTCATTTTAAATATACATGTCCATCTGGTCCCTTTAATGTTGTAGATTCCAAATAGTAGCTCCTCAGCAGACATATGCAGTTGGCAGTGAATCACCTTGGCTAATATTTATGAAAAGGCCTGCTAGTGTCAGTCGAACCTAATGCACTGTTGCCTTTTTATTTCTGTGCTGTTTATCAACTAAGTGGCATATATTTAAACATAAAGACATCACAATGTGTGAAGACATCACAATACTGTTGAATGTGCCCAGTAATGTGGAACCATCATGAAAGTTGTTTTGTTGTTTCTTTGTTAAACTGAGGAGATTTTTTATTTTTTTTAGCAAGACAGAAAGAAAAGGCAGCTGACTCTGCCTCATTTAGCTGCTCTGTTGGTCCCCAGTCTGTTCTCCCATGTCTATTCAGATCCAATAAAAAGTGTTGCTCTCTAGCTGGCAGGTCTCTCTTTCAGACATCTGCTTTGACACACATTCAGCTATTCAGAAACTAGCAAGTTGTTGAGTGCACATGTCAGTGCTTTGGGAATATGCTCTGCAGAACTGAAACATATGTGCTATGGGTAAATTTACGCCTGTAGAGATACAAATACCAACCCCAGGCAATACAGATAAGAAAGAGAGGTTAAGAAAAAAAAGGGTCCAGACGAGTTATACCCTAGCATGCTTATTCTTACCTCAAATTCTGTAATATTTAGTTTCTAGGACATAATAAGCTGCATCCTGTTGTATCTCAAGTTAGAGAAAAGTTAGCTTGCTTGGTGGCATGTAGTATAAAGGTAACAGTTGTAGTGGTGTTATGCAACTTTTATTGTTTCCTGTATGCCCACATGGTTTGTCAGTGAACATTGTCAGTCATTATGTCACGATCAGTAATCTGCTTGTTATTTTTGTGATTCATCATTTGGTCTGTAATGGATCTGAAAATGGTAAAAGCTGTGTTGTCATAATTTCGTGAAGTTCAAGGAGATGTCACAAGAAGCGTGTTTTGTCCGATTAATGCTTTGTTAAGTCAAATTATTAGTTTGAGAGGCATATAAAAAGACAAATAATAAAGAAAACTGGACAGTTAACATATGGTAAAAGAAATGGGGAGGAAATATTCCAGATATTCCTAAAGAAAACCCTTGATACAATATGAGGCAACAAAACCTGCATAAATAAAAAGCTTTATTAAAGCTTTATTAGGCAGTCAAGCAAATAAGATATTTTAATATATTTGATTCTCTATGCAACATATGTGTATAGTTAATGAAGGGAGAAAGACATTGATATTACATTGCAACAGAGACTTGTAATTTGAATACCACAATATTGCACTCAGTAATAGCCCAATAAGGGCACTACCTCCATACAAGTTACATGTGAAGCAATAAAACGATTATGTAAAGATTTAGATAAAGATATTCAGTTTACTATCCCATTAAAAAGATAAACATCACCTTCACACAAAAGAGAAGCTAAACTTTGGCCATTTTGCTTGAATTGAATGCAGGATTGTTGAAGTGCTGATGGTCATAGCTGACTGAAGAACAACCAAACATTTCCCAACAATTATTTATAGGTCCAGTGTATAAGTAACTTAAATAAAGCCTGTCAACGTGTAATGTCTTGGTTCCTCCAAGATGTTATGATAACTGTGCAGACGTGAGAAAACACATGTTCTTAAATCATGGCCATAGCATGAAACCTCTAAATAAGATTTGTATAAGCTTATAAAAGACCTTTTAAACTAGCAAACGACACAGACAGACAACTGATGCACACTTCTGAGCATTGTGTGAAAATGTACTTTTACTGTAACTTCAGTAACTGCAGTACAGGCCCATATCAGTAAACATATGTCTGCACTAGAGGAGCCACACAGCTGGATCGTCAACAGCTGAGACACATTATTCGTAATTTCCTCCATGGGAGGCAGGAGGACTGTTTGTGTTGTTTGCTTGCAGCCTTTAACTTACACAAAACTGTCTATGGTCTGATTGTTTGTGACAAAAGTTTTTTAACAAGCAGTTAGTAGACATATTTTTTTGGTGTGAATATCTGAAATCTTGCAACTTTAAAAAACCCACATTATTGTCTATAAGTACAATTAAACTCTATACAACTTTACTCAAAGGCTAAAACTGTGTTAGTTTTTGTGGTTTGATTATATGAAGTAGATGTAGCTAAACACTCAAAATCTGCGTCACTAGAGGCCAAGGTTAACCTGACAGAAATAACAAGCCAAATAAATACAGTCTTGGCAGAGACCGGTGAATTTCCATGAGGAGTCTGTGGAAGATTTGGGCCAGGATGACACATTTAAACTAACACCTGTGCATAGGAAATGCAGCTGAAATCTATTAGTAAAGTATTTGTTTTTGTTAAAAGTGCAAGTTGTGGTTCACTAGCAGGTTATTTTAGATTCTCCGGGTTTATCAGCAGAGAGGAAAAGTGCAAGCTCTTCCTGCGATCCAACTAAATCATGTTGAAATTGTTGATTCATTTTTTAGACTGGGTATTAAGCTGCGTTTCAGTCAGTGAATTACAGTTTCTCCCAGCGTTCTATTTAAATTCAGATTTTACTGCTGTGATTTAATTATATTTATGTCCATATCCAAACAACAAACTTTTTCTCAGGAAACAACAGAGGACTGACTCAGAGATAGATTGTAGCTGGGTTTCCTGTCCATAATAAATCACTTCAGCTCACTTTTTCCTCTATAGAGAGCTTCAGGACGCCCAAGTCTGTGCTAAAGTACTTATTCTTTGTCTCCAGCTGTGTCCCAAATCACTTTTGTTTGCTATCGTGGCATCAAGTCAGGTTCTCTGCAGACCTGAACACTTGAACAATACTGAATAATGCCTCCTCTGATATATACAAAGCTTTCTTATTTGGCCAGAGCCAGTTTTAGCACTTTGTACTCTGCCAAATGAATGTAGTTTATTGGCAGAATTGCTTTGGACAGCTCCATAGTAGTTATATGTGCTTCATTAGTTTAAGAGAATATTTTTGTATCATGTGTTGCTAATTCAATACACATTTTGAATTGCACCCTACCAACTTGTATTCAAGAATGTGCCCTCATTAAATTGTTATTAGGGTTGTCAGGTTGTTTAAACTGAGTTAACTGTGATTGTGGTGTGGCTGGTATGTCTTGCACGAATGTGACACTAAATGATTTCTTGGAAGTACAATATTAAATGCGAAACGACTGCAGGCCTGGTCGGTGGGTAGCAGACTAACGGACTCACATTTTTGCTTCACAAAAAATGAGCTTTCACTTTGATCTATGAAAGAACCCGTTTTTCCTTTTTTGGCTCTGCTGATCATGATTGTCTACACAATACAAGAACACCCCCCCCTTTTGCTTCTCTTTGCCTGCACTAAGGAGTAGCCTGTAAGACCACATTCTTCCCACAAATAAATAAATACAGATACCAACAGCCACCCACAGAGATTAAACTAAACCTTTTAACCTTCACTCCTCACTGAGTTATCACAAACACACGAGGGCCATCTAGTGGAGGTACTGGGTGACCTCTGAACAGCTCCTGCTTAGTGTTTATCTTATCTCCCTGTATCTGGGGTGGTCGTACAGCTGCCAAAACGGCTACCAAATGTAACTTCAGTGAGGATACACTGATCTAAATGGTAAAGTACCACACAAGAGCCCAAATATCGTGATGTAAACAACAATAAACAGCATTTTAAACCACAACACTGGCATATGATAATTATTTTAGGAATCAGATGCAAAAACAGAATGATCCACTACCTCCCAAATACCAGATATCTTGGGCAATCATAAAATCAGGTTTTTAGAAGTGCTCAGCTATTTAGTGTGTTTTTAAGTGTTTAGAGAATGGCTTCAGTGGAAACAATTCCTCTTCCATGGAAAATTGGAACTCACCAACAGTACACTGACATACATTACCTTTCCTCCTCCCTCCTTTTTGTACAGAGTAAATGTATCAGCCTCTGAGAGCTCAGTATGAAGAAGTCAAGCCGGCCAGTGGTGAGTAAGGCGAGCGGAGATCGAGGCAAGGCAGAAGGTGGGTCTAGCGTTGGCACCGGAAAACCTACAACCAAGAGCACCGCCACTGCACCTCTGTCTAAGGTAAGACTTGTCAGGTGATGGGCTGATGAACAGTGGATATATGCTGCTGTAGCTGCATTTTTTAATTAATTAAATTTGCTTGTGTGTAAGTGAATGTGATGTCATTTTGTATTTTCAGGTTAAAAGCAATGATGATCTTTTAGCAGCCATGGCTGGAGGGAATCCTGCATCAAGTAGTGCTGTTAAGACCAAGAGGACTGCCTCTATTGGGACTAGTGCTAGCAACGTAGACAGCAAGCCAAAGACAACTTCAGGTATATCTAATATTTCATTTCAAGATGTCTGTAAAATTTGTTTCCTTTTCTTATTTTATGTTTAAGGATTATCTTTTTCTGTCCACACTAGGTACTTCATTCAAGCGTACGACATCCTCAACTTCCAAGGAGCCAAATTCATCAAGAGACCGTCTTCGGACATCCAGGACTTCAGCTGCTAAGAAGCAGTTGGTATCAGGGGCTGTAGCAGGGGATGTGGCCTCAGGGAAGCGCTCGCGCAGCCAAATCCTGGCAGAGTCTGAGGGTCGTATGAGCAAGTCTAAATCAGACGGCCAGATCAGCGATAAAGTGGCTCTAGAGGCCAAAGTAAAAGACTTGTTGGGTTTAGCTAAGAGCAAAGATGTGGAGATCCTACACCTGCGCAGTGAGCTGAGGGACATGAGGGCACAGCTTGGACTGGGAGGGAAAGAAGTGGCCCCTCTGGAAGAGCCTGGGGAGGAAGCGAAGCCTCAGGTTTCAGGCATTACAGCAGCTGATGTGGAGTCCACTCTGATCCTCTTACAGGAGCAGAACCAGGCCATCAGAGAGGAGCTTAACCTGCTAAAGAGTGAGAACCGTATGCTGAAAGACCGGCTCAATGCACTGGGCTTCTCTCTGGAGCAGAGGCTTGACAGCTCTGACAAACTGTTCAGCTACACCTCCCTGAGCCCAGACCTGGCAGCAGGCAGTGTGCAGAGTGACGGTGGAGGCACAGGTACCCTCACCTCCTCAGTCGAAGGCTCTGCCCCTGGCTCTTTAGAAGATCTGCTCACAGGACACCAGCATGGAGGCTCAGTGGACAACCTTGACAGTGAATCCAGCGAGGTCTACCAGGCGGTCACCTCCAGTGACGATGCTTTGGATGCCCCCTCTGGAGCCTCCTCCTCATCAGAATCTGAATGTGCTCCCAGTAGGGAGCGCTCACGGAGGGGCAGCAGTGGCAATGCAAGTGAGGTGTCAGTGGCCTGTCTGACAGAGCGCATCCATCAGATGGAAGAGAACCAGCACAGCACTGCTGAGGAGCTTCAGGCCACACTACAGGAGCTGGCTGACCTGCAGCAGATCACCCAGGAGCTGAACGGAGAGAATGAGCGGCTCGGTGAAGAGAAAGTGATCCTCATGGACTCCTTGTGCCAGCAGAGCGACAAGTTGGAGCTCTATGGTCGCCAAATTGAATACCTGCGCTCTTTGCTAGATGAACATCACATATCGTATGCGCTTGAGGAGGACATCAAGAGTGGCCGCTACATGGAGCTAGAGCAGCGCTACGCAGACCTGGCAGACAATGCCCGCTTTGAGAGAGAGCAGCTGTTGGGGGTTCAACAACATCTCTCCAACACCTTAAAGATGGCCGAACAGGACAACGCTGAGGCCCAAGAGATGATTGGCGCCCTGAAGGAGAGGAACCACCAGATGGAGCGCATCATGGAGTCAGAGAGACAGGACCGGCTCGCAATGGCTGCCGCTCTTGAGGAGTATAAGGCAGCAGTGAGCAACGACCAGGCAGAGCTCAGCCGCTGCAGAGCCCAGCTGGACCAGGAGAGGCAGAGAGTTGCCGAGCTTTACTCGCTTCACACTGCGGGGGACAAAAATGACATTTGCCAGCTGTTGGAAGGCATACGGCTGGGGAAAGAGGAGGCCGAGGCCAAAGCGGCAAAAATGCACGAGGAGCTGGAAGAGGCCCACAGCGAACTCAACCAGCTGCAAGAGACATTCAGCAAGGTTAGTTGTTGTGGGGCATCAGTCATCATTTCTGAAGCCACGAGATTCTAAATTGAGGTGTTTGACCTGATTAATGTTGAATTAACTAATTAACTTTAATCTTGGGTGTATGCATTCTGGAAAGAATTTTTGGGTCATGAAATGAGTTCACCTTTTATTGTCTATGGATCAGTGCCAGATTTAATTTCACAAATGTCGCAAATTTTTTAAGAATAGTACGCATTCCTTGTTTATACATCACCAACAAAACACTAAGCAGGGGACAACTGTGTAGTAAAGACGCACACTGTACACAATGTATCTCTTTTAAAATAAATTGACATAATTGAAGCTATGTTTAACATACTAATTACTTGTGGTTTGTTAATAATTAAATGAAGGATAATCTTCATCCTGTGTGCACAGCTGGACAGGGAATACAGAGACTTCCAGGAGCAGGTGCAGCAGCAGATGGCTGAGCAGGAGCGTGCCCTGGAGAAACAGCGCATGGAGTTGCAAGAGAAAGACACCGAGATCGCAGACATGAAGGAAACCATTTTTGAGCTGGAGGATGAAGTGGAGCAGCACCGAGCTCTTAAACTCCACGACAACCTCATCATAACAGACCTTGAGAGTAAGTGGCTTGAAATGCACACCACAACCCACATCTGCTGTGGTAACTGGTTTGTATTAATATTTATCATGCTCCATATCTCAAAGCTTTTGATCTCTTGCCATAAAATGCTTGTGAAACACCACCTAATTTCCTTAACAATGTGTTATTGAATCAGCCTGTTCTGTTGCCTGGTGATATTAATATCATCAACAAGAGTCTTCTTCCCATCTCAGACTCTGTGAAGAAGCTGCAGGACCAGAAGCACGACATGGAGAGAGAGATTAAAATTCTTCACCGCAGACTGAGGGTAAAGGCACTGCACTTGTCAACTTTAAAGGCCAGCTGTCCCTCCATTTAGAAAAATAGTTTAATCATCTAATTAATCATTAAGCCTAAATAATGTTCAACTCTCTGCTGTTTGTGTGTACATATGTGCAGGAGGAGTCAATGGAGTGGCGTCAGTTCCAGGCTGATCTGCAGACCGCTGTTGTCATTGCTAATGACATCAAGTCAGAAGCGCAGGAAGAGATTGGAGACCTTCGCCGCCGGCTGCAGGAAGCCCAGGAGAAGAACGAGAAGCTGAGCAAGGAGCTGGATGAGGTCAAGAGCCGCAAGTAAGTGAGATGTGGTAGTGCCCTAGCAGTCACACTGATATAGTCTAACAATTTTGAACAAAAGGAAGGGAAGTTTCATCAATGCAGTTATTACACACACACACACACAAAACACACACACACACACACACACACACACACGTGTAAATAATACATTATGAATTTCATTTGCCCCATAATTGTCTCAAACTTTTCATGCTAAACAGAGTACTTTATTTTTCAGGCAGGAGGAGGAGAGAGGCAGAGTGTATAACTACATGAATGCAGTGGAGAGAGACCTGGCTGCTCTCAGACAGGGGATGGGTCTCAGCAGACGATCCTCCACCTCCTCAGAGCCCTCACCTACTGTCAAAACACTCATTAAGAGCTTCGACAGTGCCTCACAAGGTGCCACAATATTCATAATATCCTCTGCTGTCCTCACCTTTCTACCTTTATTGCTTATGAATCTGTATATTTTTTTGTCCTGATTGCTATAAGTCTAGCTTCTTACACAGTGTGCTAAATCCGTCTTTGTCCTAGTACTCTTTGATTACATTTCAGCGAGTAAACAAACTGAGACATTTCTATGAATACAAACTTTTTGTTTGTAGCTCAGAGTGTATTCAGAAATGTTTTGTAGATGAGGTTTTCAGTGCAGTGCATTACATAAGGGGCTTTTTAGTTGCTTGTGTGGAGCAGATCTGACATAAGCAACTGCCTAACTGTCGTCTGCCATGTTACCTTAGGTCCACCTTCCAATGGTGCCACTGTGACTCCAACAGCCCCAGCTACCCCGTTACCACGCACTCCCCTCAGTCCCAGTCCCATGAAGACACCTCCAGCAGCCGCTGTTTCACCCATACAGGTGCTCAAGGAAAAGCTCATTGTGAATATGTTGCTGAAATCCACATTTTCTTCTGTTACCGTACCATTCTACGTTGTTTTAGTGGTTATGCTTTGTAATTTAGCTTCAATTGCCAGAGTTTCTAATATAGTAAGCGGTTATTTGTTTCAGAGACACTCCATTAGTGGGTCCATGTCATCAGCAAAGCCCCTCTCGTCACTGAGCGACAAGAGGCCCAGCTACACAGACATGACCATGCCAGGTGAGCCATTTGTCTCAGTGACAATTTAAGTATATTTTGTGTTCTGTAAAATGAATGAATAAATACCTGGAAGTGCAGACTGCACTGTTAGATATGGGTCACACCGAGGAAATGCCTGTGTGCTAAATGTCTGTCCTCTGCTGTACTTGTCCTCTGTAACCAGTTAACTAGCGTGACAGTAAACCAAAGGGATGGTTTTCCCCACAGGCCAGGACTTCGGAGTTATCCAGTTTGTGGTACACAAATGCAATTTTTACGGACTACCAGATTCTGTAGAATTTCCTTCAGTTCATTTTTCTCCAGTGCTGAGTTCAAGTGTTTCATGTGGACGTGCAGACTTGGCTGTAGTCTACAAAGCTCTGTTTATTTTTCCCTGATTTATTGTTTTCTTGCTGAGTGAGTCGGCCTCGTGTGTCGGTATTCCCTGGACTCAGAGGGCTGGAATGTGGCTCTCAGACCCCATCTTATGTTATTAAGAGGAAGTCCCTTATTGAAACCTGGTTACTGTATGTAATGAAAATTCTCTGACGTATCCACAGCTGAGCACCTTCTCAGGGGAACCTCGACTAGCCGACCTCAATCTGTCCTCCAGAGGGTCTCCAACATGGACTCGACCAAGGCAATCTCAGGTTGGAGATGCTAGTGAAGTTCTAAGCAATAAGTCAGTTTCCAGTTCAGTGTAAAAACGTAAAATCATCTCTCTTGTTCTTGAGTAGTCTCCCGTAGAAGCAGTGAGGAAATAAAGAGGGAAATGTCAGGTCCAGATGGGTCCTCATCAACCTCCCTGATGGCTATGAGCGCAGCCTCCTCTCCTCTCTCCCTGTCCTCCTCCTCTCCCACCGCCTCCATCACCCCCACAGCACGAAGCCGCCTAAGGTACCTCGTTGAGAGCATTGACTCACCTTTACCTGACTCTCTTCATACTGTAGTTGTGATTGGTCAACACATACAGCCCAAGTGAAGGAAACATGTTTACCATATAGCTTGCTCATCACTCGGACAGAGTAAATCTTTTAAAGCAGTGTTGGCTTACATGTTCCTTCTGTGGGTTTGTTACAGAGAAGAGAGAAAGGACCCGCTGTCAGCACTGGCCAGAGAGTATGGAGGCTCCAAGAGAAATGCTCTGCTAAAGTGGTGCCAGAAGAAGACTGAAGGCTACCAGGTAGGTTACCATCCTATACATACAGTTTACCACTTGCTGTGATCCCATACAATAGAAAGTGTCACTAGGTTTTCTGCAGCTCCTCATGTCTGCTTGTTGTGATACTGTGGTACTGCAGGTGCAAGGTTTACAAATGGAATAGAAAGCACGGACTAGCGAGTCTGACAATAACAGTGTAATGAAAACGTTTTCTAATGTAAGATAGTACTTTACACTTAACACCAACTCTGCACCACACAAACACATATATGTTTCTGTGTCACTGCCATCAGTGTTAAGATTTAGAAAAAAGGGGTTAGTAGTGTCAATAAAAATGATGGTGGCAGGAAAGAACAGGTTATTCGTAGTAGATCTGCATGAATTGTCCTGGATCACACAGGGTGGTTCAGATATAAATTTTGTGGCATGAAGCCAGTTCTCATCAAAAATGAGATGAGCCGATGTTTTGTAACTAAAATAAGAATGAGTGAAAACGTGTCTGGGAGAGTTTTTTCCCGTTAGTGATAGTTCATTTGTAATACATACAGCATATTTCATTGATGTTGATGGGGGCAGATGATAACAAATAAATTAAAAAAGTTTATTTGACAAGTACATACAGAAAGCTAACAGCACCTCATGATGGATGACTGCACAGTGAAGAGGGAAAGGACCCGCTGTCAGCGGGTCTGTTGTTTTGTCTGTTGAACTGTCCCTAAGCAAGCTACCTATGCTGTGCTTATGATTTATGCGGTGTAGCTTCTTAATGGAAAAAAAAATTGAGAGTTTAAAAAAAGTACAACCGTCATGTAAAAAATAAATGCAAAATGGGGGCATTTTAGAAAGAAGGCTGCTATAATTAGTAGCAAGAACAGGGTTTGAGGCCATGTTATTGCGGCTTTTCTTGTCATTTTTACCTTTCATTTAAGTCTAGTGCAATGGTTGCACTGTTGCGCTGTGCATTTGTTGACTGCAGTGCAGTCTCTTTTGAAGAAACTGAAGAACACCTGTCTAAACATGTGCAGAGATAATAAACGCCTTAAGTATTCACCTAGAAATACCTTAATTGGCAATCGGCAAGTGTGTCTATAGCCTCTTGGTGTATTGTTTATACCTTTAACTCATAGTTGTGGTTACCATGGCACCTTCAGGAAGTGTGCAACATTTGGCACATCCTGTATGATGCCTAGCTGCCAGAAACATGTAACCTTGTGCAAATCGTTTTGTACTATTTAGACTGTACTTCTGATAGTGAGTAGACTCAAGCCTCTAATTGCATAAATGCTTGGTCGTTGTTTTCAGGGTGCTATAAATATTCGGTTTTAAACAAGGATGACGGTTGATGATGAAATTGATGATACATGAGATATGGATGAGTCATGTTGATACTGCATATAAAATCCCAGAACCATCATCAGGTTGAGCTGCTGTTGTTGTCTTTAAATAATTTTAAATAGCTCCATGGCAACTGAATTTATTGTGAGTATCATATATTTTAGTAGTGATGTTTAAAACTGTTCAGCAGCTGGCAGTGACATTCATGACCCAGGATAAAATGCGGTACCCTCTTAGCTCGAATCAGTCCCACAAATTGGTTTTCCATTTATTTATTTATTTTTCTGGACTATAAATGGATCCTCGCTGTGTTTTTCAGAACATCGACATCACAAACTTCAGCAGCAGCTGGAATGATGGCCTGGCCTTCTGCGCTGTGCTTCACACCTACCTGCCTGCACACATCCCCTACCAGGAGCTCACCAGCCAAGACAAGGCAAGTAGACATGAGAGGAAAAACCCCATTTAAAACCCCAAACTTCTCATAATTAACACTTTGTTCATGAATGTTGTTGGACATATGCTTTGATTCTCTCATCTTTCCCTCAGAGGAGAAACTTCACCTTAGCATTCCAGGCTGCAGAGAGTGTGGGCATCAAATGCACTTTGGTAAGCTTATTGTATATCAAAAAGTGCTTTACTGTGACTAATAGAAATATTTATTCTTTATATAAAGAATGGATTGTGTGTACTCTGAGCATTGTGTACAGGAGCCTTGGCATAGGTGATTGATTCCTGCCCTTTTGGAAGATTATAATCCAGATAATAAATTTTCTTCCAGTCCTTTCTGAGACCTCCTAACTCACAATGTAAATATGTTTCAACTACTAAAATGACTCATTTACCAGTGATCTACACCCTCTATTGCAGTTGTGTGTGAGCTATAGTTGTGCTTTTAACTTCAGAAACATCTGTCTGTGTCCATCAAACCCTCATAACTTTCATTTTTCCACTAGCTATTGGTAAAAATACAATTAAGTAAGTGTTGCTGGTTAACAGTATTATTGCTGGTTAACTTTAATTAGACCCGGACTAGCTGTTTCCCATCGTTTCCTGTTAGCAATCAGGCAAATACCACATTTCCTGAAATGTCAAATTGTTCCTCTAAAGGGAAGGGTTTAATACATAAACACTATACAGAAAAGCCTGCACTAATGTTAAAATGTGAGGGGATGTATGTTTTTAATTTTATGTCTGTGCCTCGTCTACATGTTTCCAATGATTTCTTTGGACAGCATTTTGATTCCAAAGGTTCTTTTTTGATCTTGGTAGTTTGACAGGAAATTCTTGACTCAAGGTGCAATTGCAGTATTTCTTCTGTGGCGTTTTAGCCCTAACATGTGCCTTTATTTGTGGATGGCGTCTGCTCAGTTACTATGAAGACGGTATTAAATTTTGCTTAGTTGTCAGTATTAACTGTCCTTCACTCTGTCTTTCTCTGTTGCAGGACATAAATGAGATGGTGCACACAGAGAGGCCGGACTGGCAAAGTGTCATGACTTATGTCACAGCCATCTACAAGTACTTTGAGACCTGACTTCACTATCTCATCCTGCTCCTGCAGCACAATCAGAGTAACACAAAGCTCAACTCGATGCTTAATTGTTATACCTCGCTCAACACACACTCACCCTTTGTCCCTCCATACCACAACACCACCCAGTCATACTGCATGTCAGTCCCAGAAGATCATAAGACACACATCCTTCCAGCACAGCGTAAGAAGCGCTTTGTGTAGAGCTGTAGTCTAAGGGCTTCACTGTACGTCTGCTCTTACTCTAGTAAGCCATGAGATGTGACTCTGTCGGAAACCTGGGGAACCAAGTGTGAAATGAACAATCACTAAATCCACTTTGCCTTCAGATCATATCTGAAGGAGCACCGTGGAAAAGGAACCAAGTCTGTGCCTTTTATCTGGCTTTTCCTCACAAATATTCCTAAACCCAGTCCAATCTGTTCAAGGGGAATTCTGGCAAAACCTGACTTTACATAACTAGTCAGTGTTGTTGTTTTTTTTTTTTGTTTTTCGTCTTTTGTGCTCTACACACAACTGCACAACCACAAACCAAAAGTTAGAAATGTTGGAATTCCCCCTGAAAATTACCTGTGAAAGGAATTCAGACAGACGCAGCATTTATTTTGCACCAAGTCTTCCGGACGTTACAGTTTGATAAAGATGCCTCTCTTTCAATGGACAAAGTGCCTGTGTGAGTTTGGATGCAGGAGACTAGGAGACAGGGCTGTCTGCCTTCCAATCGTTGATGTGTTGGTCACCAGGAGAAACCGATGCTGCAGACAGCTGCTACATCCGCATCTCATCACGAGTGACTGCTTTTTTCAAGCACAGAAATATGCTATGTTCACCTTCACGTTTTGTTAATCAACACTTACACATTCTTATGATGGTTTTTCACTAATAGAATCATGAAGGTGCATTACTATTATTGACGTACTACTCTTACAAATGTATAGCAATTGTGAGTTTTGCAGGCCTATGTTTGCCAATTTGAGTTTCTCCTTAGGCACATCCAGTACACTACATCAGTCCGTTACAAGCAAAATAGAATACGACTGAGCAGCAGTTTAGCTATTTGACAAAAGGTGTTTTGAGTGATACGTTCTGTTTCAATCAGAGAGCCTTAAACTTCTGCTGTCTCGCTTATATATGGGAGTTTACGTTGGACAAACATGTGCTCTAGCTTTTGGAAACCAGCAAAGGCAAACCCATTTCTACAACAGCTAAGCTAACTTGCTGCTTTATAATCATATGGACAACACAGATCTTCTCATTTGAACTGACTCTGCTAGACAGTGAATAAGCATATTTCCTAAAACTAGTTTCTTAACATCAGCAAATGTTACAAAACCATTTGTTTTGCACATAAATGACAAAATATGCACAAGCGATTGAAGAATTCATTGTGCCATTGACCTGTGCGTATGCGTGTGGTAATATTGATGCTGTGTTCGGATGTTTTTGAAATTCCTGGTATCACTAACCATTACTGCTCAGATACTTTCCAGCCCTCCAGTTTCACTCAGCAGCATTACTCTACTGCTGTGTCAACTGTGCCTCCAAATACCAAGTTCACTGTATTTATTTGCATGATTTCCGATATCTGTAGTGAGATCATTGCTTTGTGTGTGTGCGTGCGTGTGTGTGTCTGAAGTGTATAGGAATTTATTACACACAAATTACAAGTAGCTGCACTGAGATAAGCTTTTTTTAATTCCATATTTCTTTGCCTTAACAGTTTTAGTCAAAGTTTCTGTTTCCAAACTGTGGTTATCTCTCCTCAGCGAAACGTGGAAATGGCTTCTAAAAGAAGCTGCTTCCTGTTTGTGTCTCTCGAGGAGCACTAACAGCGTGTGAGGGTGATGGAGCATTTTTGGGAAACTGATTGAATTCCCTCATGTGTCTGCTGAAGGTGACGCACACACACATTGTTTTGATGTGGATCAGATGAAGCTGCCAGTTGGTGTCAATAGCAGCATCACTGCGTCGTGCTGTTTGCTAACCCACATCACCACAGACGTGCACAGCTGCATTAGACCAGGCCAGTGACACTGTCTGTGTCTGTTTGTGCACAAGAGCGAGTGTGAGTGAGTTATTTATGGACATTTTGAAAGTGCTGGCTGATGTTTTTGTTTAATTTTGTGGGGGGGTGACACTTTGATGCTGACAATCATCAGCCAGCTGTTTTATTGTGTTCTGCTCAATTCTACCACTGGACCCAAGTGCTTTATTGCTCCCGACAGGAGCAATCAGAGAGGCACAAAAAGACGTAAATGCCGCTCAACCCCTGGACGCGGAAGGTGTTTTCATCCTGCTTTGGTGATCTCGGGACTTAACAAGGTCCAGCAAGTGTTGATGTGGAGTGATTGATGAACACTGAGTCAGGCCTGCTGAGGAGAAACCAGACGGCTGGCAGAAGCTAGGAAACACATTCCACCTCCACACGAGGGACATTGTTACGTTGTTTGGAACCTGACACGATGCTCCTTTAAGTTTACGGCTTTACCACAACGAGCAAAGCAAATGTGAACATGTGCATATTATTTTTGCTGGGTCACGCTACTTTTAGTTTTCTTTGTTTACTTGAAGCAGCTCTGAGAATTTCACTGAACCTGCTTCAGTTTGTCCTGTTGTTTCCAAGTTGCCTTTTTATTTTTAAAAAGCTCCATGCTACGTATTGTTTTAGGTGTGGACTATATTTTTTTCTAGGAGAAGATCCTCCTCACACTACATGCAGTGCTGAAATGTTCCCTTGGCAAATGTAAAGCAGTTGGAATACATGAGTGTGTATTTGTATTTGTGAAGGGACTAAGCTACAGTATTATGTGCACACTATGATGAGTGAGTTGTATTAAAAAAGAAAAGTCACTGCTTGTCTGCTGTTATGTTGCTTTCTTTCTTCTGCCAGTGATAAATATTAAAATACCACTCACACAGACAACAGTTATTGTCTCAGCAGGTGGCTTCAGCTGAGCTACATTTCAGTCCACTTACAGTAAATGATGAATAAACGGTCACAAGGCTCTGGCACTGACTGATCTCTGGATAATCATCTGTCTCCAAGTGAAAGAAAACGGATGGCTACATGTGAAAGTCGACTCAGCAGGTCTGATGTGTCACCACAGACTCATCGTGCTCTCTGCGGACTGACTGATCCGCCCCTGGAGAGGAAGCAGAAGCAGACTCGACTTCAGCCTCGATGTGTTTTCGCGAGAGAGACGAAGTCAGTGCGACTTATTTCCTGGACTTGAACGTAGTCACGTCTCTTGGGTGGTGGTGGGAGGAGGAGGAGGAGGAGGTGAGGAGCGCTTCAAACACACTGAAGAAGTTTTACAACATCAGTTGTCAGAGGGAAGTGAAACGCATCATGTGCAGGCTGTCACTTAACGAGCAGCTCGTCAGACAGAGGACACTTCAATAACGAGGTGAGTCCTTCTCTTTGACAGGGACAGTTTGTTGTTGTGCAGGTCGGTGAGTCCTTCATGACATCAGTGTGCATCATGTTGAGTTTGATCGCTCTTCATGCGTGGACCGTGTGAAGAGGTGTCAGCTCTTCATCAAACATGTGCTCAGGATACATCTGGTACAACATGTCCTACACCGGCTGCTCGTTTCCTCCTCAGTGGCAACAGACAGGTTAAGGTGAAGTAGTGTGGTGCAGGTCTCAGGCTGTAACTCACAGGTAAACCTAAAAACTTCCCTAATACCACCTGCTAAATAATGCTGCAACAAGTAGTTCCCATTGTACTTATGCAATGCACCTTTTCTAAAACCTTGTTATTGACTATAAAGGTGTAAAATCTAAATTAAAAGATCAACTAACATGGGGCTTTTGCTTGTTCTAGTTGCCTGATTACCATGTTTGTTTCATCATCTTCTTCCTTCTTCCTAGTGTTTGGAGCTTTTACTGTATTTACTTAGAAAACTTGTTTAAGACTGAGTCAGTTCCCAAATCAGGGTTAGACAGGTTTGAATCAACCAGGATTAAATATGGTCCAAACCGAGTACAAACTGAGCCCAGAGCAAAACAGATCATCAGAGGTAGAGAGAGGGTGTAGAACCAAGTGACTGCACACCAGGAGAAATCCACCTTCACAGCACAGTTTCTTTAAGGTTTCTTTTATTTTTTTATTAAATATAGAAGCACCTCAACATTTTTTCTATAGACAGAGATAAGTTGCTGCTGTTTAGCCCAGTGTTGGGTTTTACAGAAAGTTTGATTGTGAAGATATACTTCTTAGTTAATCTGAATTTGACGTACAGCTGACATTCTTGCACTTTTCTATGAATAGTGGGGCATTTCATTTTTCTGTATGATCTGTAAGCAGGCAGTAGTTTTTTATGGCATGTAACTAAAAGTATTAAAGTACATGCTCCAAATTTTTCTTTAAGAAGAAAAGTGAAAGAGTTGTATATTAAACAATGTAAAATGTGATGCTGGTGATAAATTACATGTAGTAATAAAGTGTAGTGGAGGTGAGAACTCTGACTAAGATCTGCTGTTTCCTACAGACTGTCGGTAAAGCTGAACCTGAATTTGGCAAACTTACATAGTGACAGGAGGTTCATCCATAAATGAATTCTTCAGCATTTTATAGGAATGTAATTAGATTTAAAAATTAATTAATAATAATAGTAATAATAAACTAGGAATAATGAATGAATCATGTTGAATGAACATAGTGGAGTAAAAGTAACAGAAAATGGAAATACTCCAGTAAAGTACAAGTACCTCAAAATTGAACTTAAATGCAGTACTTTAGTAAATGTACTTAGTTACATGCCACGTCTGACGGTAATAACGTGTAGGATGAGTTGGACTTGAACACAGAGTGGTTCCTACTACTGTTTGTTGCTTGTTTAGAACTTGAATGACTGAACACATCTTTAAATGTGTATCTGTTGTGACAGAGTCTGTTTTCTCCGTGTGATGCGTTAATGTGAGTTTAACTGTAGTGAGTGGCTCTAAGTAGAACAGGAAGAAGGTCAGCTCAACCATGTCACAAACTAACCCCAGCGTTTCTGATGGTTACTCCGTTACTTGGTGTGGTACTCGCCCCGCAGCTCGTGGTGATGTCAGTGTCAGGCTCATGAACACATCACTAGGGGGGACTCTAATCGCTGTGCCGTCACTATGAGCATAGACTAGTGTCTGTCATCAGGAAGCCAACGTTTGACGTCGGGTTCTCCTGTGCCTGTTCTGCGTGGCACGTGAAGTGCAGTGAAGTGATTGTTGTTCTCTTGGTGTGCCAGGTTTGGGGCAAAGTCACTCAAACTTTAAAAGCAGTGTAAAGGGTACATATAATCCTTGATTGAGACAAAGATACTTTTCATTTGCATAGTTTGTTTGTTCTCGTGTCTGCACGGATTCCCCTCACCAAGTCCACAGACTCCACAACTCAGGGACGTGTAGGTAGGTTAAGTGAAGACTCTAAATTGTCTGTATACGTGAGAATGTGAGTGTATGTCAGCTCTGAGATAGACCGTTGAGCTGTCCAGGTTGTACCCCACGTTATGCCCAAGGATAGCGGGGATAGGCTCCAGCAGCCCCGCAGCCCTTCAAGGATAAGCATGTCTAGATAATGAAGGACTGAATGCATTTTGGAACAATATCCATGCTCTAATATTAACTTTAGTCTGTCCTTAAGAAAGACTTTGTCTAGTTTCCTATTAATTGTTTCTTATGTCACAAGCAGCTGGTTTCATTATTTCCTTGGGGATTTGTGTTTCGGATGCACTGCTACTGCACAAATCATAGAAAAAAAATACACTGCACTATTAAAGCCAAACTTCCCTGACATCAAGACAAACAAATACTCTGGGCTCAGAGGAAATAGACCAACGAAACCTTTCTTTGTAAGCCAAATAGACCGAATAAAAAAAACCCTCCTGATAACTATCGTTCTTGAAATAACAACTCTTCGGTATTAATGAAAAGGTCTCATCAGACCCAAAGGGATAAGCCTGACTGGGAGCGCAAAGACCTCTGTGTTCCAGCACAGCTGCTATCTCCTAAAACTTAATGTAACCTCTTAAAACAGATTCCCTTTGAGGGAACTCCAAGGGAATCTGTTTTCTATACCTTTTATGGCCTATGGTTTGCTAATATCAAGTCTCCACTTCTCTCCAGGGTGAACAGAGGCAGTTTATAGACGAATTCATCAACCAGTAGCTCTCCAAACCAAACCGTTTTGACAAACTAATGCTGGTTTTGTATTATTTTCATGGAAGCTGCTGCTGTAGTGTTTGGTACGCTCTCCTTCGGAAGCTCTTCAGCTTCTAGCCATTTCGTTTTAGTGGGAACTCCAACAACCATTTAAGGACTGGATTCAAAAATGTGACTGAAGTCAAAGTCAAAAAAGAAAAGAAGTCATTGTAAAAATGCTTTTGGTGTTTTTGGTGAAGCTGCTTAGGCCAGTATGTGAAATGTAATAATCTTATCACTCTGGTACCAAACACATATGTTGTTTAAAGTGCGTGTCTGTTGAAATTCACTTCCTTTATTGTAAAAGCATTTCCTCTTTTTCATTTCTGCACCTCCTCGTCTCCAGTGACATCATGCTCCAGTGATGTGCGTTTCTGGCATCATCTCAGCCCCTCAAGAAGTTTATGGGAAAGACCACTGAGGGGAAGGACGCAGGGGTGGGGTGGGGGGGCTTTCAGCAAAGGAGAGTTTTTTTCATCAGAAGAGAATGGAGGCAACTGAGTCCTGAGTCTGGAGTTAGGAGCAATGATAGATTATTCTGCTGCTGAGTAAACCTCTTCATCAGCTGTTTGGGTGGAGCAGGTGTAATAGAGTTGCCCCAGCTGCTTGTTGACTCTGGCGGATGCTATTGGAGGTGTGAGGAGGCTGAGCGCAGAGGCTGCCAGGCTGCAGCTATGGTCGTTGAGGCGAGGCGTCCTCCCTCCTCATCAGTGACCTCGCCGTTTGTCTCACCATGCCTGACGACTCCACCGCATCTGCCGTCTACATCGTCGTGGAGCTGCTGATTGCCGTGTTCTCTGTGCTGGGTAATGTGCTGGTCTGCTGGGCTGTGGCCGTCAACAGCAACCTGCAGAGCATCACCAACTTCTTCGTGGTGTCACTGGCAGTGGCAGACATCGCCGTGGGAGTCCTGGCCATTCCCTTCGCCATCGTCATCAGCACCGGCTTCTGCTCCAACTTCTATGGCTGCCTGTTCATCGCCTGCTTCGTGCTGGTTCTCACACAGAACTCCATCTTCAGCCTGCTGGCCATTGCCATAGACCGTTACATCGCGATCAAGATACCACTCAGGTAATGATTTAGAGACAAGTAGATAATACATATATATAAAACAAGTTGTTACTACTGTAGTGGCTTTGCTAATGGTCAAAGGGCAACGTGCTTCAGATCATGTCATCAGGTTGCTCTTACTGTCAGGGTTGTAGTTTTGGTCAACCTGATACACCATTAACCTGCAAGAGCATTTCAGCTATCACAGCGAAGGCCAAGGCAAGTTTAATGCCATTAATGTACATGTGCTCCACAAACTAGACCCACAGTTTACAAATCAATGAAGTAGCCATTGAAAATATCCATCAGTGCTTTACAAATTCTAGGTAGTAATGCCTTGTTAACCTTATTGCCTGCAGAGGAGAGGGCTTATAGGAAAATGAGTTTTGTTCTGGGTTATTGCCAAATTTAAAGCTAAAAACCACAAACAAAATTATTCCTGGCAACACATGAACTGAAACTAATAATTCATGGTTCAGAAATAAAACAATTACTTAATGCTTATAGACTATTTAGAAATGCTATCTTAGAAGAAAGTGATGGCAAAATAAAAGCAAGTAAGAAAAAGAAAAAGTAAGAAAAAGGAAAAAGTAAGAAAGTAAAAAGTCTAATGAAATATTGGAAGATACTGAATGTATTCAAATGTGCCATAACTTGGTTTTCTTCCTCAGTTTTGTCTAATCCGTCTTAGTCCCAGGCAGTGGAGGTCTCACATTAAAATGTCACGTTTCATTTCCATCTCACAGTAAAGACATGACATTTGACACAGAAAGTCTTGGCTAAATAAATGCGTGCAGAAATGGTTTCTCCCATGAGACCGTGTCCCCCTGGAGCAATCAAACAAATATCGCTCTAATTGCTTCTACAGAATCCTCTGT